>NC_081843.1:62447913-62767913 GCF_963259705.1 Myotis daubentonii
CTGTATAACCTTATTAACCAATGTCACTCCAATAAATGTAATTTAAAAAAGAAAGAAAAAAATTCAAATTGAATGTAATAATAGGAAAAATAAAAAAATAAAAGTATCTCAGCTCTTCAGGAGAGGCAAAGCCTTTCCTAGAATGAACATTTTAAATAAATTACATGGAATTTTTGTATTGAGGGATATGGCTTGATGACATTTACTGAACACTTTCTATGTGTGAGGCATGGTTCTAAGTATTTTACAAGCTTTTTCTCTTGTAATCTTCACAACCCTATGAGCTAGGGACTATCATGTTATTGAGGATAAAGCTAAGTCTTAGAAACTCCAATAAACTAAAGGTGGCATGGTAGCAGTTGGAGGTAGGGCTTGAAGAACTGCAGAGCCTTTCTCTTCGTCACTAGATTATAGCTCCCCTGTGCAGTGTTCCCTGCCTCCTCTAGCAGGGAGCAAGGTCACAAGCAACAAGCCAGCAACAAATACAGCATTAGATTTTATAAGTCTGTTGCTTATGACATCTCTGAAGGTAAGCTTGGAGCAACATACTGAAGGAATTTCTGCTACAAATTGAGACTCAGTAAGTCAAATACTTAGCAATTGTTTTTGTTCACTGAGATTTAAAATCTAGCCTATCTTGATGAAAAGGTGGGATGCACTTTACAAAAAAGTCTTTGCAAAATACAATTTCTCTGGATGTGATCTTGATAACATTGATCAGGAGACTGTTCCAGGCAAGAGTCTGGAGTTACTCTGTTGATTTTAAGGGCAGATCAATGTGAGGCAGGAATGCTTACTGGCTACTGCTCTGGGTGAGAATGTCTAGACCTTTGTTAAATCTCTTTCCTCCACCCTTTCTTAACTGTGAGATTCCGGATGAGGTATTTATTATCTCTGTGCATCATGCTCTTTGTCCAAAAAATAGGGATAATAATAGTATTTACCTTATTATGTATATAAAAGGCTAATATGCAAAGTGTCCCCTCAGGAGTTTGACTGGGAGATGGGGAGTTTGATTGCTTGCGATGATGTGCACTGACAAACAAGGGGTGGTGTGGAATGAAGGAAGGCCCCGGCCAGCAGCTGGCAGCCAGGGAAGGAAGGCCCCTGATCTCCGGCCAGGCCTATGAACCCTACTCGTGCACGGAATTTGTGCTCTGGGCCTCTAGTAAGATATAAGATTATTGTAAACATTAAAAAGACAGTGTGTGTAAAATCTACAGCTGGACACATTGTAAGCTCTCTGAAAGCTGGTGCTGTTCTTTTCTCCTCACTTCTTCTCCCTGGATTCCTTCTTTCCCCACTTTCCCCTCCTTGATTTTTTTCATCCTCTCCTCTCTCACCAACTTCTCATTTTTCCATCTTCCTTCTGCTCCTTCACCCCCATCCCCACCCCAAGGTCACCCCAGTTCTTCCTCTTGTCTTCAGTTGAGCAGATAGCTTGAGCTGACACCTTGTCATGAATCTGTTCTCTAACTCAGGTTCTTCTGAGTGGACAGAGCCATCCACCCAGGAAACCAACCAGAGGGGGGACAAGATCTGTTAGGAAGACAAAGGACCTACAGGGCTTTGAGTGTGGGACCTAGATGAGCGACTGAGCAGTCATCTTGGCTTGAGGTCACTCACACAGGAAGTGACATTTCTCTGGTTCTTCTGAAAGAAAAAGAATGGGTGCGATTGAAAAGAGGGGGAGGGGATGTCCAGGGGTAGAAATCATGATTGTCAAGATGTGAAAATTTGAAAAAATGAAGTGTTTTGTTTCTTTACGTTTTTTTATTGATTTTAGAGAGGAAGGGAGAGGGAGAGAGAGATAGAAACATCAATGATGAGAGAGAATCATTGATCAGCTGCCTTCTGCACATCCCCCACTGGATCAAGCCCATGTTCCTGGACTGGGAATCGTACTGTCACCTCCTGGTTCATAGGTCAACGCTCAACTACTGAGCAACACCAGCCGGGCAAGAATGAAGTGTTTTAATGCACTTGGAGGGGGAGGGGATTTATCAATGCAGGAGATGAAGATAGCAAAGTAGTTTAGAGATAGAGTTTTGAAACCTACTCCAATTACATTGAACTCTAATTGCAGACTTCCAAATGCATGCTAGAGACTGACTCTTAATGTTTGTTTATTTTCAGATATAGAGAATGCTTAATGAACTGGCTTGAAAGATAAACCAGGCTATGTTTTTTTCTCAGTTTATTGAACCAAAATACTATAATGCTCACTAAACCTAATAATGATATTTCGTTTGATTTGAGAGCTTGTTTATTTCATAGGACTTTCTGAATCCAAATTATAAATGTTAAGTCATAATTATCATTAGTATCCTCACTTTACCAGGATAATATTTGTTTTTCTATCTTTGTGGTTTTTTGTAATTCTGGTCCCTGAATGAAAAGTTGAAAATAAGTATTGTTATTCACTACATTTTTTCATAGTTATAGACACTGTCTCCATATTTGTTCTGCAAAAATACATTTTTTCCTTTGGTTTTATTTCTCTACATTGGTACTGGGGCTGTGCTTTATCTAATTAAATATTGATTTTCACATACCCCAGTGTCTGAGTCTGACCTTTTTTCTAATTTTGAAAAAAAAGTATTTCTTTTGCCATCAGAAAAGTGAATCAAGTCCCTAGAAAAGCAATAGAAGTTATAATAAGCCACAATTGCTAACATTGAGGTTATGATAAACCACAATTGCTATCCAGAGATTATGTACTATTTAGTCAAAGACAGTGCTTGCAATGGTATTTTTAAAATGGGGAAGAAAGATTATTTAATTTAATTATTATATTCTGTCTTAATTGTTAAAGTGATAGCCTTTAATTAATCAGGCCTCCCTGTATCAATGTCCTACTCTGACACTGAGATGACCATGCATTTCACTTTAACCAATAGGGTATTAGCAATATGTTGCAAGTAGCCTTGAAAAGCACTTGAGCTTTGAAACTGTGTTTCTCGTGCTGCTTTTGGAACCCAGGTGCTGTGTGTTTGAAGAAGCCCTGGCTAGTCTGCTGGAGACTTGTGGCCCAGCTAACAGTCAGTACCAACATATTTGAGTGAGGTCATCTGAAACCATCCATTCCCAGCTGAAAATCTGTCTGACTGAAACTTCATGAGTGAGTCCAGCAAAAGGCCTGCCTGACTGAACTCAGCCCAAAGTGCCAATCCACTGAACTTTGAGCTAGTAAGGTGATTGTTATCATAAAACAAGATAGAAAGGCTTATTACACAATACTGATGTATCATATGCCGTTTTTATGTTATCTTGCTTATAACATATATAAAGATATCAGAATTGAGGCTAGATTAAGTATCTGAATGCATTTAATGGAATAATATTTAATAACTCAAGATATGAAAAATAGAGTTTTTCCCTGACTGGTGTGGCATCTTCCCATGCACTGAAAGGTTGCTGGTTCAATTCCTGGTCAGAGCACATGCCTGAATTACAGGCTAGATCCCTGGCAGGAGATGTGAAGGAGGCAGCCAATTGATGTTTCTCTCTCTCTCATGCTCCCTTCCTCTCTCTCTAAAAAATCCATGAAAAAAATTAAAAAAAGAAAAATAGAGTTTCAAAAAGCATTAAATAATTAAAACACTTGACTTTGAAACAAATAATTGTCTAATATTTACTTATTATTTACACTCTCGCCTATTTGCAAAATAGATTTGAAGTATTTTATGTATTAAAACATGTAGACCCAAAGTAATAGGAAGCAACAAAAATTCATTTGAATGGCAAATCTTTTTTTTCATAGGAGAAATTTATGACATGGATCTTAATTGCAGATAATAGGTTTTGATTTTTTTTCCAGAAGATACACAGATATTTTTCTAATATACATTTCTTATAGTATCTCTTGAAAAAAGCATAATATGTATGATCAAATTTTATTTTATTTTATTTTCAGGTTTTTTAAAATTTCTTTACTGATTAAGTTATTACATTTGTGTCATTATCCCCACATTACCCCCACCCCCCCACTCATGCCCTCACCCCCCTGTTGTCTGTGTCCATTGGTTAGGCCTATATGCTTGCATATAAGTCCTTTGGTTGATCTCTCCCCTTTACCCCCACCCTCCCCTACCTTCCCTCTGAAGTTTGACGGTCTGATTGATGCTTCTCTGTCTCTGGATCTGTTTTTGTTCATCAGTTTATGTTGTTCATTATATTCCACAAATGAGTGAGATCATGTGATATTTATCTTCCTCTGACTGGCCTATTTCACTTAGCACAATGCTCAAATTTTAAAGCAGCTCAGGACCTCCTCAGAGGGACCTGATAACCAGATGTAATGATTTCCATATGAGCCAAAGAGCTTGGCTAGAATCAAGATATACACATCTCCAGTTTTCCCAGCACCTCACCTGCTTCCTGTCAGGCAGTCATCCCTTGAAAAGTGTGTGCAGAGTGGAGGAATGTATTTATTGAGCAGCTATTTGCACTGGGCCCATCGAGAAACACTGGAAGGACTACTAGTGAGCAAAACAATAATGGCTCCTGGCCTTGTGTTACATAAATAACAGTGGAGACAGGTTTGAATCAAATAGTCACCCATTCTATAACCATCCACTGTGATTAATGCTACAAAGCCAAAATAGAAGGAACCTAACATATCTGGAAGTGACAGAAGGCTCCCCTGAGGGAGCAACGTGGAAGCTAGGATCTGTTTAGTGAGGCGGAGCTACCAGATGAAGGGAAAAAGGGACAGCACACCTGGGAGAGGAAAGAGCCATTAACCAAGGTGCTGAGGCAGCAGAACCAAAGGCGGGGCAGTCAGGGAACTGCAGTAGGTGAGTGTGCCTGTGAGTGGAGAGCCAGAGTGCAGGTTGAGATGGAGGTGTGGCCAAACTGCCTGCCTCACACTCATTTCCTGCACACCGTGAAATTCCATCAAAACACTTCTCTGTTCTTTTATGTGTCTTTTGAGTGTTCTTTTATGTGTCTTTTGAGTTTTCCCCATTAAGCATGCAATACTTTTTTACTGGAAAAACGAGATTGTTTGTAAAAGGTAGCCCCATGAAATAGCTTCTAAAGATGTCACTTTGTTATTTTTTTATGCCTTTGCTGCTTCTTGTACTTCGTATCCTACACATCTCAGTACTTAATTAAATATTTTAATTAAATCAGCCAGAGATGGAAAAACACAGGTAAAAAAGAACAAACTCACTGTCAAATGTGATCATCCAAATGCTTCTTGAGAAGCAATAGTTATGTGTCCTGCCCCAAATGTTATATGCAGTCTGTACTGAAACTAATAACATTGTAGAATGTTGCTGGGGCTCTATTTCTTCAATTCTGGTGATTGTGCAAGGAGAGATTTTCATGGCTGTTTATTCTCTATGAAATTGTCACAAATCTTTGCCTTTTCAGGTTGAATTTGATTTTGGGTGAGAACTGCAAGTCATTTCGAACAAGGTTGAAAAAGAAAATAGATGATTGAACTAAAAATTAATTATATTGAAAAATAACATATAACTATAAGGTAATAAGACAATTTCTTATATGGCTCATAAACCAAAGATTAAGAAATTCTTATTTTTTGAGTAATGGCATCACTGGAATAAAGATAGAGCCCCCTCCCTAGGGTGACTATTTCAGGAGATGGCATACTTATGTAATTATAAATTCTGAAATACATGTTCAAGAATCAATTTACTTCACTTAATGAAACTTATATTCATTCACTCATTCTTCCAATCTTGAATGTCTACTCCAAAACCAGCTTTATTCTGGGTGCTTGGAATACATCAATGAATAAAGACAGAGAGACCTGCCCTAGAAGAATTTACATTTTAGTGTGGAATTGAGAGATAAAAAAAAGTTACAAAGAAAATGAAATTAAGTAAATCATATAGTATGTTAGAAGTGGTAGCTACTATGACAAAAAAGAAAGAGTAGAACAGAATTAGGGTTTGGAAACCTGGGACTCAGGTGGCAGCTGCGGTTAATTAGCTAGTAGCAAATAGTGATATTGTGATCATTATTGCTTTGTCCTCAATATAAGTTTATATGTTTAAAATGATTTCATCAAAACTCAAACCAGACAATTGACCTACCTAGAAGTAAATAAATATATACTTGTGTTAATCTGCTTGAGCTGCCATATCAAAATACCATAGACTAGGTGGTTTAAGCAATGGAAATTTATTTCACCACAGTTCTGAAGACCCAAGTCCAGGATCAAGGTGCCAGCACATTCAGTTTCTGGTAAGAGCCTCTTCTTGGCTTGCAGATGGTTGGCAGATGGTTCTCACATGGTCTTTCCTCTGTGCTTGTGCAGAGAGAGAGGGAAGGAACACATTCTGGTGTCTCTTCATCCTCTTATAAGGGCACTAATCCCCTTGGAATAGGGCCCCGCTTTTATTACGTTGTTTCCCACTAATTACCTCCAATAGCATTGCATTGGAGCTTAGGGCTTGATCATATGAATTTTGGTAGGACTCAATTCAGTCCATACAATACTTGAGTCATTAGAATACACTAAAAAGATAACTACCATCAATTGAACAAGCAATTAGGTTGGGAGGTACAAACCCAAGAGTTGCACATTGGACTAATTTCCTAATAATTAATGGACATCATTCCCCTACCTTCCTCATAAAACACATACATCCTAATGATTAATGTGTGTGAAATTTCAGTGTTAAAAATGATTGACCTTTTAAAAGGTTGGCTTTTTAAGGATAAAAGTCCAATGCACCCCAATTCTTGATTGCTGATCACTACTGAAGTATATTGAAAGAAAGATCTTATGTTTAACTATAATCTGTTCTATGTGAAGTAATATCTTTGATGTTTAGATAAAAGCACTTTTAAATTCTAAAACAAGATAAAAAGACATGTAGATGATGAAAGTCATGAGGTAATGTAAGAAGAGAAAGAAAAAAATGGGAGAAATATCTTTGAGGCCTCTAACAACCCTTTAGATTTTATTGAATCATTTGACTGAGTGGTTTTCATCATCATAAAATCCAGGATAATAGGATTATATATTTATGGGAAATAATAGAATGTGTAAGTTCCACAAACATAGGAATTATGACTTTGCTTTTCTGTAAAGGCTACGATAATATTCTACTTTCAGCATATGTATCATAAATGATAGTGATGGAACGAACAAGGATTGCAAATATGAGGATAATTTTAAAGAGAAAACATATCAGAATACAGTTTGGGGATCCTTCTTAGATTCAAACAAGAAAGAACTGCATTTCAGAACCTAAAGCATAACAGACATTCAATTATGGGTGTCCTGAAATATATTATCTGACTAGAGATGGCCCTAATACTGATTTATTTGAAAAATAATCATAATCTTTGAGAAATTCCATGTTTCTGCATGAAAAATGAATGTTTTAATTGAATAATGAAATATTTATATGTAACTCCCTGTGTATTAAAGAAATAATCAAATTCTTAAGTCAAATAATAACATTTTTAAGTAAGTTATATTAAAGTGCAACTATCTAAGGTGGAGAGAATACAAGAGAAATGTGTTATGTATTTTCTTTATATAAAGCACTGGAAGTGCTTTTGAAAGGATATTTTGGAATAATGCTGACCTGACTCACTACAATTTATTACTACAAATTTGAAATAGATGCTTAACACTGCCAGGTGATCCTACCCCTCTTATATAATAAAGTCACCTTCTCTTAGACAATGTTTTTACTCTTCTTTCTTCTCAAAACTCCAGAAACCTTTCCCAGTTGATAGTGTCTCAAAATATTTTCAGAGAAATAAATACACTTAGACATGCTGTACTTCATCTTCCCACTACCGAAATCTACTGACCTATGGCCCTGGCTGACCGTCTTCTTATGATGATGGCAGGCAAAGTCCTGCTCCATTTAGGCTCCAGATCCCAACCACTGCTCAGAGCTTGACTCTTGCAATGATCTCTTTCCCTCTTATTTCTGGATTTTTCCCCTTTTTCCTGAATAATTCCCACTTTGCATATAAACGTGAATTAATATCACTCATTTCTAATTAAAGGAGCAAAAATTCCTCTTTCAACTCATGTCATTCTCCATCTACGTTTCCATTCCCTTCATAGCTTCAAGTGTTTCTTCTCACTCTACGCTTTTCTTCATCTCTTACTGTCTCAATATAGTAAAGTAGGTTTTTATTCTTACAATGTCACTGAAATGGCTTCTACCCAGGTCAACATCTTGCCAAAGCCAAAGGTGATGATGATAATAATAATAATAATAATGATAATAATAATAATAATACCACCTCTATAATGCCTACTGTGTCTCAGGCAATATTCTAATTACTTAATCTATATTAACTAATTTAAATTTTACTATCACCTTTATAAGGTAGGTATGATTATAATACCCATTTTACAAATGAAAGCACGGGAAAGCTAAATAACCTGACAGAGGTCGCACTGTGTAAAATGATGCAGCCAGGATTTGAACCTGAAGCCGTCTGGTTTAGGATTTCTCCTCTGACTGCACTGTTCTTTATCAATACCCTACTTCCCATCTCAGCAGCACTTAACATGAACCACTTCATCTCTAGTTCTCTGTGAACCATCATATTTTAAATTTTATTTTAATTAACTCATTAGTTTTAATTTCTTGCTTTCTTGGTTATTCTCTCTGAGTCTTATTTGCTTGGTTCCTTCTTCTCCATCAGCCCTTCAAAGGTTGCAGTTCCCTAGGCTGTGTTCTCAGCCCTGTTCTTTACTTTGCACCCTGGTCTCACAGTGTAGAGTCCCATCTCTACACTGCTGACTCTCAAATGTTATTTTTCCCCATGAGCTCCATCCAGACTTTACAGTCAAAATCCTATGTGACTTCTCTGCTCTGATTTCTGTTAGGCATCTCTAACTTCACATTGGTCAGGACAAAACTATTGATTCTTCTCTCTACTCACTCCTGCAAAAATCCCCTTCCCTCAGTCTTTCAAGTCTCAGTGACAGAAAGGCCATGGAAAATGCATGATTATATCGAGTGAAAATTGAACCAGATTCTCTCCGGAGTGCTGCTGGGGATTCCTAGGGTCGGTTTTGGTGCTAAAAGCCTACGGGAGTGTTCTGGTAAGGGGGAGAGTGCCCATAATGCAAGAACTGGTTTTCTAGCCAGATACATGCTGCAGATACTTTGAAATGTGTACTTGGACACAGCATCACGGCCCAGAGGATTGGGAATCAAAAGCAGAGTAGTCTCTGAGATGTCAGGAACGCTTTAAAGCATCGTTTTGAGTCCTTTGTTTAATCCATACATTTTGAATCAGATTCTCCCATTTTATAGAGTGACGTTTCCCATTTTATATTTTCCCATTTTGTAAAGACAGTCTGACAGATATTATGTGTGTTCCCACACAAATCTGTCAGTTCACTCATCTTCATCCACTACCCCCTCCTATGGTTCAAATTTGAAACTTTCTGAAGCAGAGAATGCTAGGCGGCTGGAGGTAGTCTGGTGAAAACTCAAAAGTAAAAATTCGTCTTAAACCTTCATTTATTTGGAGTCCTAATCTACACCACAGCAGGCCACTGCTGGGTGGAGAAATGCAGGACTTCTGTGGCCCCTCTGAGGCCACAGGCAGGGTACACAGGATAGTACTCTTCAATTTGTACGTATAACCCTTAAAATTCTTTTCTCTTTTGTGCATTTAGACATCAAAGAATGTCCCAGAAAACCCTTATTTGTACACTGCTACTTGGCTTTATCCCAAATGATCAGATCTTGTTATAATCCAAATTATTTCTATAAACTAAAAGTATCATCTTGTTCTGAAGGTAAATTCTGCCTCTCCTGAAGCCCAGTGATGCTTTCAGTGAAAAGGCAGACCGACATTTCCCATGCAAAGAGGTGGGTGTTTTTCTTGCAAACCTCAGGGCGGATGTCATTTCTTTAAGGAAAACTGTTTTCTCTTCTGAAATACACTTATGGATCCTCAGTGACATCTAAACTTTGGGTAAACCCTGCAATGAGTCTAAGCTCATAAACCCTGTTTGTAATTGTTGTTTTTTTTCCTAAACCAATCATTAGAAAAATCAAACATTTTACATATTATATTCTCTTTTCCCAATTTTTTTTTAAAAAGAAGCTATTTTAGTTTTATTTTTTAATTTGCAGAGTTAATATATGCACATGGCAGTTAGCTCAAAAGGTACTTAAAGACAGTGAAGATTCTCTTTCCTATAGTGTATTTTATTACCCAATTCTCTTTGGAGGGAATCAAGTTTACCAATATCTAAGTATATACAACACTCTACTCTTGACCTTTGAGGTTATACTAACATAATAGTTAACATACATCACTAAAAATCTGACTATATATTATACTTTTAAAAGTATAGACACTATAATTATATAAATAATGATATTAAGAACAATAAGTAGACATCATAAAAGAAAATAGTTAACTCTTAATAAGTATTTCTTTCATTCTTTTCATATTTCCATGTTTATTTCATCTGACATGTTCTCTGCTAAGTAACTCATTTCATTGATTCTGAAATTAAAATGTTTCTTATAATTGTTGACATCTTACAATTAGTTGGCAATGCTTTTATTTCTTAATGGCACAATAAATAAATATCTTAGATTGGATAAAGTATAATTTGACTTCTTATTACTTCTTGGGGAAAAAAGACAAATTAGAATTGTGGTAGATAAATAAATGAGGAGGGTTTGCTAGGCTTCTATTTAGACCTCCAAACAAAAATTAAAAACATTTAACAAATTGCTCCCAATCTTTAATAATTTTCAGACTTTTGGCCACATTGTGATGTATGTAACTAGCATTTAAAAATATAATATTCTGATTTTAAAATGTCACCTAATGATGTAGGTGAAATACTGTGGAATAGTTCCAACACAACATCTAATAAGGTGACTAAGTCAGTATCTTTTTAAAATGCTAGTGTTTGGGCATTTATTCTAGTTACAGATCTACTGATGTTAACTTGAGAACTGCTCTCTGGCATTATTCAGAGCAAAGTTTAGTTATTAGGAAAATGTCTGGCAGCACCTCCTTGTTATGCAAGGCACAGAAATGGTGTCCTCACCTGTACTGAAACGTGGAAAGGGATTTTTTTCTGTAAGACATTACAAATGGGGTCCAGTTGATAGTGTTCTACAGTGTGTGTGCTTCTTTCAAAACATTTGTTTTAAAAATGTTTGGCTTGGCACTATATGAGGTAGAGATGTACAGAAAAGGCCAAGGTAAATTAGATGTGCTTCCTCAGAGCTTGGGTCTGCTGGTATAGATAAGCTGTGTGCAAATAGCTAGAAAAAACAAATTAAAGAGGTAAACAGTGCCATAAAAGGTACATCAATAAAAGGAAAGACATGACATCCATCAGAAAAAGATAAGGAAAGCATCTCGAAGGAAGTATTTTTACAAAACTGATAAAAATTAACACAGGAAATTAATTGGTTATTTTGTCACAATTATTGGAAAAACAATTTTACTGATTTTTTAATAATCATCACCCAATAAGTGAAGATTTTTTTCTCTCCATTGATTTTTAGAGAGAGTGGAAAGGAGGGGGGAGAGGGAGAGGGAGAGAGAGCTGATGTGAGAGAGACACATGGATTGATGGCCTCCTGCCCCAGCCTGGGATTGAATCCGCAACCGAGGTACATGCCCTTGACAGGGAATCGAACCCTGCAATCCTTCCATCCTTGGGCCAATGCTCTAACCATGGAGCCAAACCAGCCAGGGCTTACTGATTTTTAATGTTCAATTTAGGTAAGCTAGACCCTTTTCCAAGATCATAAGGTTTTTTTTGTATGTATAGTTTTAAGTAAAAAGTTCTGTCTACATCAAAACTCTTTCTGGGTAATCTCACCTTGTTTTTTTCAGAAGTGTGACACGAAGTTAAAATGGGTGAAATTACTTAAGGATTTGAGAATGTGAGAATGCAAGCAATGTCTGATATTAACTAACTATAAGCTAAGCTGAAAAATAGATTTTGGGTTTGGTAGGAAGTAGAGGGTCTCAGAATCATCATCCTGTCAGCCACATCTGTGACAACACTGTGGGACTCCACTCTTCCCTTTATTTCAAGCCTTTGGTTTTCAGCATGCCCCGTGGGAAGGCACCTTCCTGGTCAGATTTTCCTAGTTTAGTCCAAATCAAAAACTAGCGCCTCTATTTTTTTCCTTATTCTTTCTAAAGAGGGAATCACCATTACTAGTTCTTATAAAAGCATGCAAAATAGACAATAAACATTTCCATTGGTATTTAAATGATCATTTGAACAAAGACTTATTGGCCACAGGAGATTTATACCTTGTGTATTTTTTTAAATAAAAAGGAGGCACACGTTTAATTTTAGTCAGAACCTTGAACATATGAACAGGTTTTAGGACCTCATTTAGTACAGATTTGTAAGTTTCCAAAAGAATCTTACACCTTAGCACCTGGAATTAATACTTTCCCCCCCCTTCAAAATAGTATAATCTCTCACATGGATTTCAGAAACTTAACAGAGACATAAATGATAGCAGAAATCTAAAGTCAGGTGTTATTTTGTAATAAATCTTATCACTCACCATAGTGACAGAATAAAAATGTCTTTTTAAATGCTTGGCTTGACTCTAAGAACTTCTGAATTTGAGCTGAACTTATTTTAGCCTAGCCAGTGACTGTGATCTTGGAAGCAAGCTAGACAGGGGAAAAATCTTCTATATATATAAAAGCCTATGCAACCTATACGACTGAACAACTGGGATGACTGGATAGACTGGACGACTGGCCGGTAGCTATGACATGCACTGACCTAGACCTTGCTGCTGGGGCCCTGACAGCCCTGAATCTGGTTCACCTGCACCCCGGACCCATACTGGAGGGAGGAGAGAGCCTGATTCCTTGTGGGATCGGCCGTTGGTTAGCTTGCTGCTGGGGCCAACCTCTCGTAGTCCCTCCCCCCGGCAGGCCATCCTCTCCCCGCCCCGCCCCCGATTGGCCCCAATCTCTGGCCAGGTAGAGGGATCCCACCTGTGCATGAATTTCTGCACTAGGCCTCTAGTTTAATAATAAAATTGATATGTTCTATTCCTTATTTATTGGCAGCAACTAGTATCAGAATGTCTGCTTTGCCCATAGATGATAGCTAGTAAAGTCAATGTGTCACGTAGGGTTTTGCTAGTGGTTATAAAAAAATAAACAAAAAAAAGTCAGTGGCTTAACACAATAGAAGTTGATTTCTCACTCACACAACATGTAGTGTGTGTGTTTCTGAGCTTTCCTGGAATCCAGGTTCCTTTCATATTTGGACTGTTGTTTGCTGGGGGTCTTGGAATCCTCGTGTTTAGGCAAAAGGAGAAGGATAAAGGACAGAGAAGAGAAGACACAGACTCTTTCATTCACTTTGGCTATTAAGTGACATACATCTCTTACACCTACATTCTGGTAAAATATGGTCCCATCTAGAATGCAGGGGTTGCTGGTAAATGTAACTGGCAAGGCAGCTGCTTCCCAGAAAAACACACGAAGTAAGAGTGGGTAAGTTTGCTGGATTCACAGTATCTGTATTGTGGTGGTGGTGGTGGTGTTGATGGTGGGGTGACAGGGTCCTCAAATTTTGTTGCAGAGTAAGCTGTTTCTGTCCAGTGCAAGTTGATCCCACCTGATTAGAGAAGATTCTGTGGAAAGCCCAGTGGTAATTTGTTTTGAAAAGCCACGTTGCTTTGGGGAGAATATTTCATGCCCATTAGCTAAGTGTAAGAATTCTAAATCCAGTAACCTACCTACTCTTTTTTTTAAAAAATTTGCATATTCCTTCTAAAAGGAAATGGGATTTTATGCAAAAGTACTTCTGACTTGTTTTGCTTGTCTGCAAACATTTGAACTGATGAAGTATTGATATAAGTAAATTGTCTTCTGACAAAGGTATTAATTAACCTACAGCAGAATGTCATGACCAAGAACTGCTGAGCTGAGATATAAGGTAGGTGCATAAGAAAATGCTCCCTCAGGATACATATGTAATACTTTAAATAATTGAAAGGAAGGAAGGAAGGAAGGAAGGAAGGAAGGAAGGAAGGAAGGAAGGAAGGAAGGAAGGAAGAAAGAAAGAAAGAAAGAAAGAAAGAAAGAAAGAAAGAAAGAAAGAAAGAAAGAAAGAACTCCCTCGTTGAAATCAGTAGATTTGTCTTCTGATCTTATTTTCTGCTTCTGTGTGACCCTAGGCAAGTTCTCACCATTCTCAATAGTAAAATTAGACTTGAAATTGATGGTCCAGCTCTGACTCTTTCTGTACTAAATTTTTTTTCCAATCTATAGTTTAAAGACTTTGTAATTTAAAGGGATAGCCTAAAGGGGTAAGAGTAAAGAGAATATGGCTAGCAAATCAAGCACCTCACTTGGTGAGCAAAAATGTCCCCATCTTCTGAGAATTTGTATTCAGAATAAAAGATACTTAAAATGTAATTATTCTGATAATGATTTTATTAGTATCTGCCAGTTTGAGGGGGAAGGGCTTTTAGAATTTTATTGGGCATCTCAGCATTGTAAATTGACTCTAGTTTGTATCATTTTTATATTTCCAATGATATCTGCCTTGCTTTTTTTTGTTGTTGTTAATCCTCACCCGAGGATATTTTTCTATTAATTTTTTAGAGTGAATGGAAGGGAGGGGAAGAGACACAGAGAGAAACATCGATGGATTGGTTGCCTCCCCCATGGGCCCAAGCAGGTCAGGGCCTGCCACTGAGGTACAGTCTGACCAGGGCCCTGGCCTGCCACCGAGGTATGTGCCCTTGACGAGAATTGAACCTGGGACTCTTCATTCCCCGGAGCCAATGCTCTATCCACTGAGCCAAACCAGCTAGGGCCTGCCTTGCTTTTACTCAAAGAGTGCATCCCCCTCTATTGGGAAATATAGGTGGTTTCGTTTTTTTGTTTTCTGTTTGTTTGTTTTGGTGTTAGGGAGAACCTAAGTGATCAAGACTGAATTTGTTGAATGCACATCCCTGAATTCTGGATAATCTATGAGAGCAGCTGAGCCTCCTGATGGAAAAATGTCATGGACCTTAGTATGTGTGCTGGTTAATTCAGACTCTTGGTAAATTTGTGAATGTGCTGAACATGTCCTTACAGGCAACCCTCACGTGCCAGGCATCCACTAATTTTACAATGAAAATAATTTTACTTCTTTTGTGATTCCTTGAAATGCCATATTAAGTGTTGTTTTAATTTTTTTTTAAGTAAAATCAGTCATGTAGTAGATACTGAACAATACATAGCTACTTATTGTTTCTACCAATTAATATTTCTTTCTGGATTTTCATTCTTTTAAGGCTATGTTGATTGTTTTGGATTTCTTTTAGCCCATGTAAGGCTCCTTCACAAATATTTATCAGCACTCACTGTATGTGAGGGACCTTCTTACGTGTACTGGTGGATATTATGACCCATGAAACAGCACAGATGGTACAAAAGGGAAAGGTATGTGGTTGACTTACTAGTTGTTAGCAAGGCCATTCTTTTCTTTATGAGAGATGGGATCACTTTTATAAAATTGATTTTATTGGAAGGCTTTTGGGATGCTTATTTGTCTACAAACTTTACAAGCTGCCTCAGTCGTTGAGGTTCCATTGTAATATCCCATCCCCTTTGTTTTGCTCTTTTAAAATATATCGTTGGCTCGTTTCTGAGCCATAATACATTAAACTTACTATTAATCATTAACACCTGGCTGTGAATTATTTGGTGAGTTTGCTCGGTGCCAACTAATGGAGAGTGTCAGTGCCTGAGACCTGGAAGGAGGGAGCTGTCCAGACTGTTAGCAAAGGGTCTTGATTTCCATCTGGTCCTCCATGTGTGGTCCAGAGTCAGGCTGGCTGCTCCCATAACTGTACCTGAAGCAAAGAGCACTTGAAGAGAGTGAAACATCGCTTTCCTAAGGGCAGCTCAGGTAAGGCTCAGTCTTTTAAAAAAATTCCTAGGATACTGGAGAAAATAAAATAAACCCAAGGTATGGAAATAAAAAGGAATGTAGAGCACTGATGTCTTATTTTTCTGAACTGTAGTTCACACTCGGATTGGTTTGGCTGATTACTTTGCCCTGTTGTAACCATGTTATTGGAAAGTGAACTGCGAAATTCTCTTTTGATACAGCCATTCATAGTGCCTCTGAATGGTGAAACTAAATGGACAGAAAATTGATTGAAGCTTTCCTAGCCATATCCCACCTGAGGAAAATTGCTTTTCAGGCTCTGTACCAGCATATCATTCTTCCTTGCTTAAGAATTGTGGGTGGTCAATTCTTGGACAAAAAGGAGATAAATACCTTTAGAATTTGGAGAATTTTACAAATTAATAGAAGAGAGGGGCACAGGGCAGCTGCAGAATAGTATAAAATAAAGCTGAGAGCTCAGAAAAGTTAGGGCTAAAACCAAACTTTACTTCTTAGTTTTACTTAGAGTTTTCTTTTCACCGGATTTATTTCTGTAAAAGTTATATGCTAATTCTTATTTTATCTTTTTTATTACGCCCTACTTAAGAAATTTTTGTGATCAAGTGTTACTATTTATTTATAAATGGTGAATGATATTAATACAGGATCTTTGGACAGGGTCTCTTTGGACAAAGCTTGAAGTTCTCAAAGTAAATTATTTTGAATACAAAACTATGTACATGAACTCCTAAATTATTGTGTAGTCGTGTTTCATGCTCTATCTGAGCTAATTTTTTATCTCCCTCATAATTAACACTCAACTAAATTTAGTATGAATCTATTTTTCTATGTGGTTATATTTGGTATAGTGAGCTCTGAATTCAGTATTCTCTATTATGTTTTAGAATACTGTTTTTAGATGGTAAATATTGCTCCTGATAGAATAGTGTCACCAGGACAATTTTATTCTTTGATTATTAGTCTGAAAAACTACATAGCCAGTTTTATGTTTTCTAAAGCGTCCTTTCCACTAGAGTGTTATTCCCTCTCCTTGCCCTTCAAAATGACTGTTCTGGTCCAGTGAGATGGGGTCAGTACAGACACCCATGATTTGTGCTTTCAAAACAGCATGTGGCCTGCTAACCTGGAGGGAACCTCTGAATCTTGGGTTTACTGCCAAACACAGAACTCCCATGAGATGAGCAACTATATTTCACTCATATTGTAGTCCCAGCACCTAGCACAGGTCCTCGCTCTCAGCGGGTCCTCAATCAATACTTGCTGAATTGAAGTGAATAGAGAAATATAAGCAAGTCAGTCAGGATTCTCTGATTTTCAAGTGATGGAAAAACCAGCCTGAACAAAATGGGAATTTATTGGCTCCAGTATTTGAGCTATCCAGGGATACACATCAGACTTGTCAGGACCCAAGGGTGTCCTCATTGTCATCAGTACAAGGTGCTTCTCCCTTTTTCTTTCTGCCCTGGATCCTGCTGTCCTCTGTGTTGGCAGGCTCCCTGTATGTGGAGGCAAAGGGGATCCCCCCTGCTGCTTTGGACTTACTTGCCCCGACAGCTAGCCTGCTCAGGAGAACTGTCTATGTAGGTATCTTTAGCATAAGTCCTGGTCTGATCCTGGGAGTCTCAGTGGCCTTACGTGGCCTCATTGTCCCTGAACCCATCACTGTTTGCAGGGGAATAGTGTATTCTGGCCAGACCTGGGTCAGGAGCAGCCACCTGTGATCAGCTCCACTGAAATCATATGTTCTAAGAATAGGGCATGGTGGTTCCCCAGAAAGATGCCTGCAGGTGATCCCCACCCCCAGGAATTGTTACAAATAAGGAATGGTAGCAATTGGCAACAGATCACAAATGCAAAATAGATCGTAAGTTTGAAACTAGATTACTCTCCTTCTAATGAGCTCTATGGTCCTGGTACACTTGGTGTTTTTAGGGATTCAGTAATAGATTTAAGCCTCTACTTGGGATTGCTGGGCCTCTACACCTACTAGATGTGGTGGGAAAATGTATTCTCCCTTTGTGGGGTGGAGAATATTGAAAGCCTAGTCATCATATTTGTTCTGGATATTGTGCCCATTGTGAACCAAATTATTCTCTTGAAGATGAAACGTGCTGGAACAAACATCTACTAGCACCAGTTCTGCTTAGTCTGACATGTGTTCCAGCTGTTCCTGGTGGAAACTCATGTAGGGACAATTCCTGGACTTCCCTCTTAGCCGTGTTCCCAGGCTTGATGCTAGTGCCAGAAGCTCCTGCATGTCCCATTCTTCTCAAGAGGGTCTCCTGGAGTGTGAGGACGAGACACTGCCTTCCCTGCAGCCCAGCCTAGGTCTCTTGGGAACTTGGCAAAAGTTCCCAGTGTCCTATTTAAGTGTCCTTTTTGGGCTACAAGTGCTCGCATGCATTTAATTCCCATGAAAAGTTTTGAGGGTCCCAGCATTCCCCAGACAAGACAGACAAAAGAGGCCCCAATAATGACCCTAAGTTCCATGAGGAAGTCCATTTCTGAGGTAACACTACGCTGCATTGTCTTTACCAGGTACTGTCTTAGGTTCATGAGGTCAGGCTAAGTAGAAGCTGAAACTTCTGTAGAGTCATATAAAAAAATGATATGACTCTTTTCTCCCCTTGGCTTGTAAATACAAGATGCACTTTCAAGTTGTCTGGGCCCTCTATCACTCCTGAGGTAGTACTTCCTGGTAACTTGTGTATTTGCAAATGTCTGCAGAAATCATACTAATTAAGAATATTGGAAAGTAAGGTTCTGCTGTAGCAGAATATAATAAAATTTCAGTCAGCACTCAAAATACACTTGTTTTCATTATATCAAGATGTTGAGCAAATCGGTATGCTACTTTTATTTTGTTATGAATATTTTTATTTATTAAAGAAGATTAATTGACCTTTAAAGAATTTTATATCACTTATTATATGAAAGTAAAATAAAACTTTTACTAACTGGTGGAATATATAGTTATGATAAAATAATACTGTTTCATTTATTTTATCAAAAATTAAGTTTGTTAATATATCCACATGAATGTAGCAATACACTGCGCCCTGGCTGAGTAGCTTAGCTGGTGAGAGCGTCTTCCTGATAGGACAAGGTTGCGGGTTCCATACCCACTCAGGCACAGACAGGAATCAACCAATGATTGCATAAATAAGTGAAAACAATTGATGTTTCTCTTTCTCTTTTTCTCCCTCCCTCACTCTTCTCCTTCATCTTGCTCTCTAAGAATAATAATAATAATAATAATAATAATAATAATAACAGCAACAACAACAATAATAATGAAATCAGTAAAGTAGCAATACATTGGGAAAATTTTCTTTTAGAAAATTAATTCAAATTCTATGCAAGAACCTTCTCTTTTAAACAGACCCTTTTAAATAAAAAGTTAAGTGGTAAGTGTTAAGTCCACACCAACAGGAGCCAGGCCAAGAGATGTTGTGAGAGTTTAAGAAATTTTATTACATTCTCTCACAGTGGGCTAAGACCAGTGTTTCAGTGTCAGCACCGAGGGAGTGTTTCTGTTCTCTTACATAGGGCCTGGGTCAGGTTGCACCAGCCAGCTGGGGTAGCTGCCTGAGCAACAGGACGTCCTTGGAAGATAGCAAGATATCTGGTGGGCACACAACTCAGTCAGGGAGAGGGGAGTGCCTGAGTCAGTTGGGGAGTGTATCCTGTCTTCTGCAGGTGCAGGCTATTTGCTTCAAGCTATGGAAAAAAAAAGTATAACAATATATTTCAGAAAACATGTCCAAACAGGAGAGTCAGGGATATACTAGGAGTACTGGTTAATAATGCAGATTTTGTAATCAAAGAAAACACAATAATTTCAAGAGAAACATCAAAAGTGCTTTATTCAAAGTAATGTCCATCACTAGCTACACACTTCCCCCCATCTTTCAGGTAATTTGTGGATACCGTCCTAATATAACTTTTCTTGTTTTGAGGCAAACAATTCAGAGACCCAATTTTCCACTTCTTCGTACGTTTTGAAGTGCTGCTCAGAAAGTGCGTGTACCATCGATCAGAACAAGTGGTAATCTGAAGGAGCAAGGCCTGGTGAATACAGCGGGGGGGTTAATTATTCCCAGGCAAGATCTTTTAAGTGTCTTTAACTGGTTTTGAAGTGTGTGATGGTGCGTTGTCATGAAGCAAAATTACTCTGCCATGTCTTCTGGCCCATTCTGGTCATTTCACGATCAAAGCGTGGTTCAGATTGATTATTTGTTGCCGATCAGTATTAATGGTTTCACATGGTTTTAGAAGCTCATAATAAACCACACCTCCCTGATCCCACCAAACGCAGAGCATTGTCTTCTTTCTGAAGCGATTTGGCCTTGCAGTCGATGTTGATGGTTGACCTGGATCAACCCATGATTTTGTGCATTTGGGATTCTCAAAATCCACTTTTCATCGCCAGTCACAATTCGATGCAAAAAAGACTTTCTTTTGTGCTGGTGAAGCAACATTTTACTGATGACTTTTCGGTTTTCCATTTGTCTTTCGTTTAGTTGATGTGGCACCCATTTTCCTTCCTTTAAAATCTTTCCCATTGCTTGTAAACTACCAGAAATTGTTTGCTGAGCAACGTTTAATCTTTCTGCAAGTTGTTTTTGAGTTTGACACGCATCTTCATGCAATAATGCTTGTAATTGTTAGTCTTCAAACTTTTTCGGTTGACCTGTGCGTTCTTTGTCTTTCACATTGAAATCATCACTTTTAAAGTGATTAAACCAGCGTTCACAAGTATCTTGAGATGGAACATGTTCACCATAAGCTTCCTGAAGTATATAATAACTTTTTCTTCAAAATAAAGTAATGAATTAAAATTTCCCACAAATGCTCTTTATTTTTGGCATGAAATTCAACATTTTTAAGTGTAAAAATGTCTATGATGTTAACACCTTCAGCAAGTTTTGCTGAAGTCAATGCAACACAATAGCATACATATCAAATCGCATATATATATCAACATATGTGTAACTCCATCTATTGAAAAAAATCTGCATTATTAACTGGTACACCTGGTACATCCTAACCATAAGTCTTCATATTATCATTTGAATTCATGCATGAATGCATGGATTCATCAAGATCCACATGAGGATATGATTGTTAAATGTGTAGTGCTGGGTATGCCTTCTAAGAAATAAGGGATTCTAACATTCCTTAATAATAATAATAATAATAACAATAACAATTATTATTATTAGTTTGTCTCCTAGATTTCCTAGCTAGTTACTTGAGCCTCCACAAAGTTTTATCTTAATATTCAGCATGATATTCTTCTTTTGTTTGTTTGTGGAAGATCTGGTTCAGTACTATCACTTTCGTGCTATTTTTGCAGTTATCAGGGTCAAAACAGTTCACCAAAAAAAATAAATAAATGGCCATAGTAGACCAAAGAAAACACATGGCAGAAATACTGATCATATATTTTATTTTCTTTTAATTTCTTAATTTACTTATAATATTTTAATTATTTCTCCTTTGGTTAGTTTTTTTCATTGTATTGATTTTTAAAAATTATCACATTTACATATTCATTATATATATCACAGGTATATATATATATTTATAGACAGATATATATCACAGATATATATGTATGAAGATATATATATCACAGATATATATAGATATATGAACACACACATATATATCTGTATATATCTCACATCAAACAATAAAAATAATAATAGCTAACATGTACTAAGGACTTTCTCGGGATATCAACCTCAACTTCGGTGATAGAACATAATGGTTAAGAGCGAAGATTCTGGACCTGGACTGGCTGTGTTTGACTCTCAGTCCTGCAGTTTACTAACTGGACAAGAGCTGCTGAAATAGCTCTCATCGATGAGAATATCTCAAGTATAAGAATTACACGGAATATATACAGCATATTGGAATGGGTTGGTACAGGTCTAATTTTAGGAAACATTTTAGCACCACTTGAAGTAGCTTTCATTGGAGTACATGAATATGTAAAAATAATTTTTTCATAATGGATAATGGTGAAGGACAAGCTTAGGGATTTCAGTCATTCAAAAGAACATTATTTTATGTTAATCTCATTTATAGTCTTTCCTATTTAAGGGTACAGTTGATGAGAGACAGTTTAAAAAAGGAAGAAAGCGTCACTAGATGTTAGAAAAGATGGCCTAACTTTTCTAACCTAGTCAGACATTTGATAACTTCTGAGGATTTTTCCTATGTTATAAGAAAACCCATGGCATCTATTCTGTACTTGTTCTTGCAGTATACTTTGGTGTAGCAGATAAATTTAAAACAGCTAATGTGATAAAAGGGCATATTGTGCTGTTAATAGACACAAACTGAACACAAGTGTGAAACTTGAAAATATGGATCCACAGGTGAGGGTCCCTAGTGAAAAGGGTCCCTGTGAGCCACCAGTTGTGAGACTGCTGATGCCTGGAGATTGGAGAGGTGTCCGGTGGTTGCTCTTGCTAAACTGACTATTGTAATCCATACAATAACAAAAGTTATTCAAAGTTTTTCATGTTGGATTTTGCTCCTTAATAGTTTTCACTGGGATTTTTATTTTCCCAAACATTTCAGTTTTATGGGATAAATTATAACATGGCTCTTAATGTATGATCGGACATTCAACAAATTTCAAACTTATGAAATTCAGAGCCACAGGGTTCAAAATAATCAAGTTGAAATTTTGAAAAATTGTGTGGTTGGGTGACTGAGTTTAGAGAGCTATTTTTAAGTTTGGGTTCCTTTAACAATAGAGAAAATTTCTAACTTTCACTTCTGAGACTTGAGGATGGGGTAAATCTAAGTATGCAATCTTTGTAATTTAATTCTATTTGGCCTAAGTTATATAATATTATATAATGATCATATTCCTTTTATAATTGGTGTCTAAGGCATTCATGTTGGCAGTCTTAAGCACTAGATGCAAGAATAGAAATGGCACTTTGATATAATGGAGAGGGTAATAGGAAGGTGTGGCATATAGACACATTGGAGATCACAGGAATGGGCAGTGATCACTCAATATATCACTCAAATCTTAATGTTTAAAGCTTTGTCCATAGCATTTCTGCATCCCCCCATCTCCCAGAATTAGCGCTTCCAACCCATGATACTCCTAGAACTTGATCCATTTCCCTATAACAACAGTGCATATTGAATTGTGGCCGTTTGCTTCCAAGGCCATCTTATCTACCAGCCTGGCCGCTCTCTGAGAGCAGGACTTAGGTCTTGTTACTTGGAATCCCTTATGTTGGAGAAGTGCTGACATATACAGAAGGCACTCAGAACTTGAAGAAAGTTGAATAAATGAAATTGTCTCACCATTACTTAAATAGCAAGTGTTTATTTTGATTGTCTTCTAAGACTGCTGCATACATTAATGCCAAATAAAATGTAGCAATGGCTCCTCATTGCCTTTGGAATACTTTTAAATCCAAAGAAATATGTGCTTATTACCACAAAACAAAAAAACCCCAATAATAATAGCCTTTATTGAATAAATGTTATATGCTGGCACTATGCTAGTACTTCACATAGAATATCTCATGTCCAAGTACCAGTCATATCCTATTTTGCTGATGAGGAAATGAACACTTAGCTGAAATAATTTGCTCAGGTCCACATAGCTGATAATAGAGCAACCAGTAACAGTTATTCATATTCCCTTCCTCTACTCCAGTCTCATTTTTCTGGGCAGTTTTGTTTGTGGCCTTCTATACCTTTCTCTATGTTTGTATAGTACACACACACACCCCACAACTTCAGCTAGTTACTTCTGTTAATTATTTTTAACACTCAGTGAATGAGTTACCTCCTCATGGAGCTTCTTCTAATCTGGGTCCTGGGGATCTCTCACATCATCCCAAACATACCACTGTCTCGGATTGCCACGATATCTTGTGCAAATATAATCTAATTGTTTATCTCTTCTGCTATCTTAGAAGCTCCTTAATGAGAGGTACCATGTCTGTTCTCTCTGTACCTTGGTACTTAACACGCCATGGGCATATTAGATTATTCAACAACTATTTATTCAAATTGTGATATGTGCCTGCTAAATGTCTGGTTCTGTAGCAACCACTAAGTATCGTAGTGTACCAGTTAGCTTTTGCTGCATAATAAACCACCCCTAAACTTTGTGGCTAGAACAACAGCTATTTATTTAAATCTTAATTCTGCAAGTTGGCATTTCCGCTGGGCTGAGCTGGCTTTTCTTCTGGTCTGGGCTTGGCTCAGTCATGCATCTGCAGTTAGCTGTAGGGTCAGCTGAGGCTGGCTAGACTAGAGTGGCCTCTGCTTCTTCTGTCTTACCCTCAGCCAGCTAGCCTGGGCTTGTTCACATCAGCAAGTTTGTAAAAGCATGAAAGACCTTTTGGGCCCTGTGTTTGGAACTAGCAGAGCATTAATGATGATGCATCCTGTCATTCAAAATAAGTCACAGGCTAGCTTTCATTTAAGAAGAAAGAAAAATTCCACCTCTTTACAGGAGTAGCTGCAAAGTCACATTGCCTAATATGTGAATGCAAGGAGGAATAAAAGATTGTCACCATGTTAGCAGTTGACCACATGTGATGAAAAGAAACACACCATGGTAATTCCTAGCCTAAGAGAGCATACGATCTCGGGGATGAAATACTGAATTATTTGTAAGGTCAAAAAAATAAATATGCTCTTATATACTACCTAAAATTAGAAGCCATTGAAGCCATTTATTTAGTCTCTGATGGGGGTTCCTTAGATGAACTAACTCTTTAGCCTGTTTGTGTATAATTCAGATTCTCTGTGTCCATCCTCTGCATTGGCACATCTGCCCAGCAGAAGGCATTCCCCACTGGAGACCTGGGAACTGCAGGGATAGTGGGATCACCTTCTGACACAGCTTAGATCTGACTCTAAGTTACTTCTCTCCACCAGGTGAACTTAGGGCTCTATAAACCCTGCCCTTCGCTCACACACAGCCCATCACACACAGTCTGGACCAAGCTGGTGGGTGGACTAGGGTCTTGGTGGAGTGGGCAGGGAATCACTCACTCCCGTGGCTCTGCCTCAGAATCCCATTAGGTTTGTTGTACTGACCATGAAACATACGTACAGGAGAAATGGTATGAGCAGAGGCTCTATACTGCGATGTACATTGCTCTTCACACAATCGAACCCAAAGGATATTTTCGCCTCTCTGTATGCTATTTTGTCTCTTGACAGACAAAATATCTATTTTGAAATAAGAGGATTTTGTATCAGGATATAGAGCTTTATATAAATTTATCAGGTGTGGACTTTTTGTTTATATTTTAATTTTTTAAAAATTCTGTATTATTCTGTCTGTGTTTTTTGGCATTTATCTTGTTTGGTATTCTGAGAGTTTCCTGAATCTGTGGTTTGCTGTCTGACATTAACTTATAGAAATTCTCAGCCAGGACTGCTTCAAGTATTTCTTCTATTCTTTTTTCTCTTCTCCTTTTGGTATTCTAATTATACAACAGGGTACACTTTTTGTAGTTGTCCCACAGTTCTTGGATATTCTGTTCTGAATCTTTTTCTTTGTTTTTCGGTCTTTTTGTTCTCTCTTTGTTTTTCAGTTTTGGAAGTTTTTATTGACATAGCCGCAAGCTCAGAGATCTTTCCTCAGCCAGGTCTTGTCTAGTACTGAGCCCATCAAAGGCATTCTTTATTTCTGTTATGGTGGTGTTGTTGTTTTTTTTATCTCTGGCATTTCTTTTTTATTCTTTTTTAGAATTTCTGTCTCTCTGCTTACATTACTCATCTTTTCTTGTATGTTATCTACTTTTTCCATTAAACCCCTTAGCATATTGAATTTCTGATCTGAGAATTTCAACATCCCTTCCATGCCTGAATCTGATTCTGATACTTGCTCTGTCTCTATAGACTGTGATTTTTGCCTCATAGTACGCCTTTTAAATTTTGTTGAAAGGTGGACATGATGTGTGGAGTAAAAGAAACTCCAATAAATAAGCCTTTCGTAAGTGGTGAAAATGTGTGAGTGACTGTACATATTGTGTTCAGGTTCAGTCTTTTTAAAATATATTTTTTAAAAATACATTTTTATTGCTTTCAGAGAGAAAGGGAGAGGGAGAGGGAGATAGAAACATCAATGATGAGACAGAATCATTGATCCGCTGCCTCCTGCACTCCCCCTACTGGGGATCAAGCCTGAACCCGGCAGGTGTCCTTGCACATCCAGAATCCAACCCAGGACCCTTCAGTCCACAGGCGGATACTCTATCCACAGAGCCAAATCGTGTAGGACTTGGTTCTGTCTTTTAGGGAGCCCCTGCCCCTGGGCTATGAACTTCCCTAGTGCTTCTCAGTTCTCTCTCCGCCACTCCCCATCCCCCTTTAGATGGACAGGATGGCTAAAGCGGCTGGACCTGGGTATTTCCCTTCCTCTAGGTCAGTGGGACCTCTCTGATTAACTGGTTTCCCTTAAGGGCAGGCCTCATTAGGAACAGAATGTTCCTGTTTGTTTCAAAGTAATAGCTTCCCCCCTCCCTCCCTTCCCCCTGCTGGAAGCACGGGGGATTTTTCTTTGATATTCTGTGAAAGCTCATGGAGGTAAAACTCACAAAAGTCTTCCTCTACCCTCTTGACTAGGCCCATGGAGTTCGACTCACACGGAGCCTCCAGCCCTTTGTCAGTCAGTTAGGGTTTTCCTTTCCCTGCACTGCTTCCTGCAGAGGTTCCTGCTGGTGGGTTTTTGCTCAGAGATTCTCTGGATCCGCCTGTCTCTCCAATTTTTGAAGCATTGCTTTGCCGGGTGACTCCACTTCTCTGTCATATGAGAAGAGTAATTTTTTAGATGGTTCAGCATTTTACTTGTTGGGATGGTGTGATGACTTCCAAGCTTCTTATATGCTGGACTGGGAACCAGACACCCCCTTCTGTGTTTATCAGCTGGAATACTTTGCAAAGAAGAGCTTCCTTCTACCCCCTGTTCTCTCTCAAATACCTCTGTGGACTCATAGTTTAGGGATCTTTTATTCTTATGGCATAAACTGCTGTTCTTTTAGTGCGTTGTTGTTTTCTGGCATCGAATGTCCCAAATTCACCTTGTGCTTTCCCTGCCTCAGACCTGGAGTCAGTCATTTATTTAGGAATCTCTGGTTCCTTTTGGTGGAAATATTTGGAATAAATGTTTGCTCTATATGGCTGCATGCTCTATTTGATAAGCTGTTTGTTTCTATCCATATTCAATTTTAGTTCCTGCTTGATTTCAGGGGTGTGTCTTGCTTTCACCCCTAATGAATTGACTTGATGTTCTGAACCGATTTGATACTTTTATTTCCGATATATGTGGCGATAAAATGGAAACATCACTAGTTGGTTGGGGTGTTATGATCTGCCAAGTAAGTAGGCAGTGAAAATCCTGGGGGACAGAGCACTCAAAAGTAGTGCTGGGAATGATGCGGTTATTTCATGAAAGAATAAGATCAAGTCCTTAGGACCCAAGGCCACAAAAAAACCCGTTTCATGAATGATTGATTTAGTCTCAAATAGTTTGGAAAGATAAGTACAAAAAGTGAATATCCACTATTTAAGAAAGTAAACCTCCCACTGACCTATAAAATAGGATCTCAAATAAATAACAACAAAAACATAAATTATGTAGGTAGATAAAAAAGTCAGAAATCTCAGATGCTAGTAACTATAATTTGAAGCTAATTGTGTCTCTGAGCTCCTTAGCAGCTAACTAAAAATGAGTACAGCTTTGATAATGTATTTTTTATTGTGTCATGAAAGGACCTTTACTTATAAAATTTTGCTACTTGGTAAATAGAACCACTAAGCATCTGATTGCTTAGACTTGAGACCTAAGAATCATATTAATCCCTTCTTTTTCTTTACACTCTGATCTATTCTATTAGCAATTCATATCACCTTTATCCAAAATAGATCCTGAATCTTCTCACGTTCATCTGAGCCGACTGGGTTTCTACAGCACCCTCCCAACAGGTGCACCCACGCTACTCGTTTGTTTCCTGTGCTCTAACCTGCACACAGCAGAAGGAGCATTCTATCTAAAAGAGACCACGTGACTCCTATAATAGAAATCCCCCAAATGGAGTCCAATTTTATTTTCATTGTTTCTAAAACCCTTCACTATTAGGCCCTCAACCAGCTCTTCAACTTAAAAAAATGTTTTTATTATATTTTATTATATAGCTTTTCTCCCCCTACCAAAAACATCTCAGTAAGTCACAGTCTCCACAGTGTAAACATGAACACTCTTGTGTGACACAGGTGGAACACTGGTGTGTGCTTTTCCCATTTTACTTTGCCAAAGATGTGCCACTTTTAAATGTGTCTCTGCCCACAAAATCAGTGTGTGGTAAAGATCACATTTCTTTGCGGTCTTTAAATCTGCTTGGTTCTAACTCAGTCCCCATTTGGAGTGTCTAAGGTTCCACTTTTGTAAGTGTAATGGACCAGCCTTCCCCTTGGAGGTCTTGTCACCCCTCAGGGCTAGGGACCCACGGAACTCTCTTCACTGCCCACTGTGCCTTCCTCTATTTCAAATCCACTGTCACCCCTCCTCCCCCAGTGTGGAATATTAATTCATTGCTTTCATGAGTTTAAATGTGCCAGAAGTCAAGTAGAGTCATTAACTTCAGGCTACTTCCGCATTTAGCCTTGCTTCACTCCAGCATGATAAACACAGAGCAGGGACTGCTATTGAATTTCCTGTTCTTGACACAAATATAAGAGACAGGAAAGAGCAGAGTAGCCTAGAACTTGGGATCCTGAAGTCAACTTGAAAATGAGAGATCACAACACCTTCTTTTCCCAAGGGAAGCACTGTGATGGAGTTATTTTCACAATTCCCCGAGTTCTCACTCTCTACAAATAAACTGACCCCTGTTCATTTTGACCTTGCTACTCTGTCATTCACTTGTGATCTTTTCCTTCTAACTTTGTTGTTCTTTGCTATTATAGTGCTTGGAAGATGTTCATTAAAACAAAAAACACACACATTCACACACACACACACACACACACACACACACACACACACACAATCTCTGTATGCCAGGCACCTAAACCTCTTTGGAGGAAATGGGTTTTATAAAAATCTAATATAAATAATAAAAGAGAAAGTAGCCTGCCTTGGGAAGAAATAATTACTAAGAAGCAAAGCTGAAAAGAATGTGCAAATACCAAAAATTTGTTGCAGTGGAAATTTTGGAGTAGTTGTGTGTTACACAGGGAATAAAGAAATATTTTCCTAAATATTTAGAAAAAATATATAGTATTTTTTCTAACAAAAAGTGTGAAATCCTCAGAAATGGTAATAGCAAATATTATACTTGAATATTGAAAAATGCTTACAATGCTATGCTTTTATATAATAAAGCAGAACTATGTTTGTATTTACAGTTCAGTATTTATCAAAGTCAGATTTTTAAGGTTTAGGAAAAACAGTATAACATCTCTTCATGAAGAAATGTGTGGTGATTTTTCCAACCATAGTTTCTTAGTCATAATGTGTTTTCATCAAAGGTATCTCTCAATCTATTAGTACAAATTATTTTAACATTGGCAAGTGAATTAATTGTGTTACTGTTTTCCTCAGATTCATTTAAGGGAAATTAGCAGTATTGTTAATTTGGCAGTCAGTTTCACAGAATTTACCTGTTATGAGTCAAGACTCCATTAAAGATCCTGATAAAGGATCTTTATTAGAGATCCCAATAAAGTTCCAGGAATAAAATACTTTGATAACTGATTTATTAATTAAAATTTTAATGCTATTATAATGCTAAGAAATCATTTATGGCCTCAAGGTGAATACAGTTTAGTGGCAGAAATCCAAATGGAAAAATAATAAGAAAGGCTTGGGACATGAATTGATCAGCTTTATATTCTAGAAAAGAAATGGGGAATAAGGAGAGACAGAAGAGAGCAGGTAAGGGAAGCATCAAGAAGGTACTCAGCTACACATCATATATAACATGCTACCCCAAAGCTTACGATAGCATAAATCATCTATTTTGTTCATCAATATGCAATTTTGGTAGGGCTTGGCAAAGGAAAACTATCTCTGCTCCATGAAACATCATTCAATTGGGAGCTAGACGATCCACTTTCAAGACTTATCAAACACCTGGAAAGTTGCTGCTGGTCTTGGGCCAGGAGCTCAGTTGGGCTTCCTTATGGTATGGTAACTGGATGCTAAGAGCCAGCCTTCAAGAGAACCAGATAGACACTGTGCCAGCTTTTATGAGCAACTCTCAGAAGTCATACAGCATCACTTCTGCTATAGTCACAATCCTGTCCATGTTAAAGGGAAGGAATCTCTTATCACCTCTTGACAGGTGGAGTGTCCAAGTCACAGAGTGAGAAGAGCATGTGTAATGGGAGAGATCTGTGTGTGGCTTTCTTTGGAAGATGCACTCTTCCATAATCTACCATGCAGCTAAACCTCACATCCCCTCACATGCAAAATATACTCACCTTCTCTCCCAAGACCCTCAAATGTAAATATCTGCTTGGAGTCCAGTATTTTATCATCTCGGGTCCAGGGGAAGAGGAGGCTCCTTCAGTGCAGCTCCTAAATCGAGGAATTGTGACCAAAAAAGAAAAGTCATCTGCCTCCCTACCTCCCACAACCAACTCCCTCCGCCCCCCGCAGCTTTATTAAGGTATAATTGAAAAATAGAAATTATATATATTTATAGTATACAATATGCTATTTTGATCTATGTATACATTGTAAAATGAATACTACAGTCAAACTGATTAACATATGCATCATCTCACATAGTTATAATGTTTTGTATGTGATGAGAACATTTAAGATTTAAAATCTTGGCAAATTCTAAGTATGACATAGTATTATTAACTATAGTCATCATGGTGCACATTAGATCTCCAGGTCTTATTTATCCTGCATAAGTGAAATTTTGTACCATTTAACTAACATCTCCCTATTTCCCCAAACCCCCACAATACCCAACTTTCAGTGTCTAGATAGGCATAGGTAAACTGCTGTAGACCCACTCATTTGAAAGGACTGGGAAAGCAGGAGACAGACAGCAATCACTGGCCCATAGCAATCATAAAATCCAGCCAGGCTCATCCTGCCAGTTTCCTCACTAACGTGTGGTGTTACTGTTGGGAATTGTTGCTCCTAGCTCTTGGTTCCACTCCCTAGGCTCTTGGTTTTGCCCTTTGAGTCAGCCCTTGCCTTTCATTAAACAACAAAAACAAAAACAAAACAAAACTGCATTTGCAACTAAATAGCATTCTCAGCCTATCTACTATTCTTAGAGTGTCCGTAGTGTTCAAAGTCCACTTTTTTTGTACTGTTCTTATCTCTTTTAGTACAAATTAGTGGTTTCTATTCCAGGACAATTCTCTTAAATACTTTGTGGGCTAAGTTGAGAATTCTATGAAGTACTATAAGGCTAGGAAGAAGTATTACTAGGGGAATAAGCTATGTTTTGATGACCAGTCTCTCTCTCTCTCTCTCTCTCTCTCTCTCTCTCTCTCTCTCTCTCTCTCTATATATATATATATATATATATATATATATATATATATATATATATATATATATATATATACATACTAGGGGCCCGGTGCACGAAATTCGTGCACTGGGTGTGGGGTGGGGGGGGAGTGTCCCTCAGCCCAGCCTGCCCCCTCTCACATACTGGGAACCCTCAGGTGTTGACCCCCATCACCCTCCAATCGCAGGATCGGCCCCTTGCCCAGGCCTGACGCCTCTGACAGAGGCGTCAGGCCTGGGCAGGGGACCCTCATTTCCCCCCATCACTGGTTCTGCCCCCAGCCCAGGCCTGATGCCTCTGGCCTAGGCGTCCGGCCCAGGCAGCAGGAACCCACAGCTGCAGCGGCCCCGCGATCGCGGGCTCTGCTTTAGGCCCAGGCAAGGGGCCCCTAGCTCCTGGGACTGCCAGCTTCGACCGTGCCCAGCTCCCATCGCTGGCTCCACCCCTACTTCCTGCTATCACTGGCCAGGGCGGCAAAGGCACCTGATTCTCCGATCATGGCTGGGGGGCAGGGCAAAGGCGGCCCCAGGGCCACCTTTGCCCTGCCCCCCAGCTCTTAGCTCCCCCCTGGGTTTCCGATCACTGTCAGTGGCAAGGGGCTTCTTCCTGCTTTCCCTTTCGCCTCCCTGCATTGTGCCTACATATGCAAATTAACAGCCATCTTGTTGGCAGTTAACTGCCAATCTTAGTTGGCAGTTAATTTGCATATAGCCCTGATTAGCCAATGAAAAGAGTATCGTCGTACGGCAATTACCATTTTTCTCTTTTATTAGTGTAGAGATATATATATATAGTGTGTGTGTGTGTGTGTGTGTGCAAAATGGTTGGACTATTTTGGAGAACAGAGGCCTGAGAGAAAGAGAGGATTCTAGGTATGGTCCCTTTGTGTTCAATGCCAACTTATGCACTGGTTTAGTAGCATTCTCCCAGATGGCGGTTTCCTGAAGGAGTTTATGGACTGAGTCAAAAAGCAGGGACTGTGGGGAACAAAAGAGATCCAGGACTTAACGAGACTTTCTGAATTCAGGATGGAGTTACCTTGTTAGGCCCTGGATGAAAGGGTCTAAATTGCTTTAAGTGGCACAGGAACCAATCAAGGCCTTTTCTCACCATTTAAGTAGAAAAGTTTTCTTCACATCTACAATATGAGTCAGGTGTTATTTTTACCAAATCAATTTCAAACTATTATTCTCAATAAAAGTCAGCAATTTATGGATCTAAAAGTTCCATTTTAAGTTTAACAGAAAGTTTGGCTCAAAGTAGGCGGTAGCCACATCGATTTTTTTAAGTTCAATGTGCTTTTATTCTGAAATTAAACTTTTTAAGTTTCTAAGAAAAAATGACCTTTATATTAAACTCTGGAATATTTGCTTCTCCCTAGATTTCTCAAAAATTTTCCAGTCTTTACCTCTCAGGATTTATAAATACAGAAATAAAAAAACATTCCTTTCATTTCCTCTGCAGTAGTGAAGAAAAAAAATAGAGGCTTGAATTTGACTTCCTCCTTATATGTATCTTCTAAGAATGATATATACAGGACTGTAGAATTTTATGGTTATTACTTGCTCTGTATTTCTCAAATACAGAAGAATTTCAGTTTCTCTAGTTGGTATATAAAATAAAGAGAAATGATTTGACATAAAATATTTCTTTCCCTTTGTTTCTATCCATCCTCCTGAAAAATTGTACTTACAGTAGTGAGGTTAAAATTGAAAAATTTGAGTCTTTATTAATTCTTCTTAGGGAGCATTTTGTGAGTAGCACAGATGAGGAGCAGGGACTCTGAAGCCAGATTGCCTGGGTTTGAATCCTGGCTCTGCCACCTGCTAGCTGTGTAACTGTAGGCAAGTTAATGAACTTATCTTTGCCTCAGTTTCATTATCAGAATAGGAATATTTTAATGCCCATTTCATATTATAAGGAATAAATTAATTAATATTTATAATGTATTTATTTTTTAATATGTTTTTTAAAAATATATATTTTATTGATTTTTTTTACAGAGAGTAAGGGAGAGGGATAGAGAGTTAGAAACATCGATCAGCTGCCTCCTGCACACTCCCCACAGGGGATGTGCCCGCAACCAAGGTACATGCTCTTGACCAGAATTGAACCTGGGACCCTTGAGTCCACAGGCCAATGCTCTATCCACTGAGCCAAACCAGTCAGAGCTTTATAATGTATTTAAAACAATGCCTGGCATATAGTAAGTGCATAATGCATGTTTAATGTGTCTTATTTTAAAGTGAAATAAAATGTACAGAAACAGTGTGGTGTTTGATGTGCAGGCTTTCATACCAACTCATGAATGGCCACATTAATCTCCTTAAGCCTTAGTTTCCTCCTTTTTAAAATAGAATAATTGCCAAAAGTAATACCTACTTCAGAGTTTCTGGGGATTACATGGGATCGTCTATGACAAGCACATAGCACAGTGTTTGCTTCCTAGGGCTAATTATTACAAATACATTTTGTGAGCTTCCTGACCCTGTTCATTGGGTTTTATCTTTAACAAGAGGCCTGGTGCACAAATTTGTGCACCAGTGGGGTCCCTTGGCCTGGCCTCTGCCCTCTCACAATCTGGAACCCCTTAGGGGATGTTGGATAGCCAGTTTTGGCCTGATCCCCGCAGGCCTGATCCAGACAGGAGGGAACCTGATTCTGTGCCTTGAGCGTCTGTCCCCTGGTGGTCAGTGTGCGTCATAGTGACCAGTCGACCAGTTGTTTGGTCACTTAGGCTTTTGTATATATAGAGAGTCTCCACTTTACACTTCTAGGTCTATTTTGGACCTTCAGAGAACTAGGTAGGGGTGCTTTGAAAGGGATGGCCATGGGGGCAGAGTGAAGGTAAGTGAGGCTCTAAGAGAAATTATTGAAGCTCCCAAGAGTCCTTGTAGGGTGGACCTGTGTTAGGGAATTTGCCACTATCCATGGTCTGGCCCCAAAACCATGTGGGCCCAGAAACCTTACTTGTCAGCAGTTCCAGAGTCCATCCACCCCCCAGAGCTGGGCTCATATTAACAAAGCTCATACGACTAATGTACAGGATCAGAATGCCAATATTTCCATTTACAATAAGAAGTGAAACTGCAAAAATCTCAGAGGAATCCACAGGCAGCAAAATCTCAGACATATGCCGAAGCAATATCTTCACCGATATAGATCCTAGGGCAATGGAAACTAAAGAGAAAATAAACAAATGGGACTACATCCAAATAAAAAGCTTCTGCACAGCAAAAGAAACCATCAACAAAACAACAAGAAAGCCCACTACAAGGGAGACCATCTTTGCCAATGTTATCTCCCATAAGGGTTTAATCTCCAACATTTGCAGGGAGCTCATACCACTTAACAAAAGGAAGATAAAAAATCCAATGAAAAGATGGGCAACAGATCTAAATAGATACTTTTTGAAAGAGGACATAAGGAAAGCCAAGAGACATATGAAAACATGCTCGAAGTCACTAATCATCCGAGAGATGCAAATCAAAACGACAGTGAGGCACCATCTCACACCTGTCAGAATGGTTATCATCAACAAACAAGAGCTGGCAAGGATGTGGAGAAAAAGGAACCCTCATGCACTGCTGGTGGGAATGCAGACTGGTGCAGCCACTGTGGAGAACAGTATGGAGTTTCCTCAAAAAACTAAAAATGGCCCTAACCGGTTTGGCTCAGTGGATAGAGCATCGGCCTGCGGATTCAAGGGTCCCAGGTTTGATTCCAGTCAAGGGAATGTACCTTGGTTACGGGCACATTCCCAGTAGGGAGTATGCAGTGCCGGGGTCCAACCCCAGCAGGTCCAGGGGTTCCCAAAGGCGTAGACGAAGTCGGCGAAGAAGGAAGGACACGGAGACAGTGTTCAGTTGATCAGCAGCCTAGCCAGGATCTCCAGCCAAGTTCTGGTCTGGATCTCCAGAGAGGTTCTGCTGTTTATTGTCTTGTTACATCCGTATTTATCCCAGTTGATTTTAATCCTGTCAATTTCTATTACAAAGGTTAGGGCGTTTCTTATCTCCATTCCAGGGAGTAAAGATTATGTAGCTTAAGCATGATTGTTTGTAGTGATTAACTACCCACCTGGCACTTAGTTAAGGAGTTTCATCCCCTCCCTGACTTCAGGGAAAAATTCCTATCCGGGGAAACAACCTTTCTAGGAGAGGCATCCCCTCCCTGATTTCAGGGAAAAATTCCTACCTGGGGAAACAACCTTTCCCGGAGAGGTGACCTTGGTTAAAACACACAGCGCTAAGGGGAGCAAACATATTAAGAACAGTATGCTATATACGCCAGGTCCCTTGAAACATATGCTGTGCAGATGTTTCTTTCCTGCAGCGACTGTGTCAAGCAGCAAGGATGGACCGGCTTCCGGCAATGCAGGAGGCAGCTGATCGATGTTTCTCTCTCATTGATGTTTCTAACTCTCTATCCCTCTCCCTTCCTCTCTGTAAAAATCAATAAAATATATTTTAAAAAATAAAATAAAAATCATCATTCTCCCCTTTAAAAAAAACAACTAAAAATGGAACTCCCATTTGAACCAGTGATCCCACTTCTAAGAATATATCCTAAGAAACTAGAAACACCTATCAGAAAGGATATATGCACCCATATGTTCATAGCAGCACAATTTACAATAGCTAAAATTTGGAAACAGTCTAAGTACCCACCAGCAGATGAGTGGATTAGAAAACTGTGGTACATCTACACAATGGAATACTGGGCTGCTGTAAAAAGGAAGGAACTCCTACCATTTGCAACAGCATGGATGGGACTGGAGAGCACTATACTAAGTGAAATAAGTCAGTCAGAGAAAGATAAATATCACATGATCTCACTCATTTGTGCAATATAATGAACAACATAAACTAATGAACAAAAACAGATCCAGAGATAGAGAAGCATCGATCAGACTGTCAAACCTCAGAGGGAAGGCAGGTGAGGGTGGGGGTAAGGGGAGAGATTAACCAAAGGACTATAAGCATAACCGATGGACACAGACACTAGGGGCGTGAGGGCACAAGTGGGGGATGGGTGGGTATTGGGGGGAAAAGGACACATATGTAATACCTTAATCAATAAAGAAAAAAAAAAAGAAGTGAAACTGCTCGGGCCTGATAACTCGTGCTCCCACCCCGCCCATTTTTGCCTGTAAGCAGGCCACCTCTCTAACCAGGCTGTCAGTTTATTAATTTACTGTGCACTGGTGGGGTCCCTCAGCCTGGCTTCTGCCCTCTCACAATCTGGGACCCCTCAGGGGATGGCGTCTGGCACCCGTCAGTCAGCGAGGCAGTGCTCCCACTGTGGGAGCTCACTGACCACGAGGGGGCAGCATCTTCATTGAGCACCTGCCCCCTGGTGGTCAGTGAGCATCATAGCGACTGGTCAACTGGTTGTTCAGTATTTTGGTTGCTTAGGCTTTTATATATATAGACAATGAAGCATAGCTGCTCAGTTGTGCCTCAAGTCCCTCAAATTTCCAGCAAGTGCTCCCAGAAAGCATTTAGACAAGATACCAACTTCTAATCAGAAGCAGCTTGGTGAGTGTGGAATCAGAAGGGCAGTTTGTTTTTAGACTCACAGGTTTAATGGAATCAGAGGCAGATCTGCAGTAAAAAGGGACATGCCACCAGCCCAGAGCATTGTCTCTCAGCGTTTCAATGACCACTGCCTATGCTTGCTTCAGAGAGTGCTATGTACCTATTTTCTTGTCTGGACTCTGTCTTTCTATCAGATTCTTTCTATGCTGGAGGTTGTATTATTTAAGCCCAAGTCCAAGACTGGCTGTCCACAGGGCACATATGGCCTTCAAAAGCTTTTGCTTGTCTCTTACACTGTATAAAGACTAAGATTTAAAAATTCTGAGTATGCACATAACAACCCAGATCTCTAGCCTCTTTTGAGGAATCCAGAGAGCTGACCTACCTGGGCCTTCCAGGTCACTTCTCTGGAGCTGGGTAGAGGCTGTCCCCTTTACATGAGGCTTGAGTGCTCCCCTTCTTTCGGTTCACTGTGGTTCCTACCAGGTCCAAGACATTGATCTGCATTACTTACTGGTAATGTACATGCTTCTAGGCCAGCGATTTTCAACCTTTCTATCTCATGGCACACATAAACTAATTACTAAAGTTCTATGGCACATCAAAAACATATTTTTTGCTGATCTGACAAAAAATAGATACAAATTTGATTCATTCACATTGAATGGCTATTGTTGTGTTGGCTGTTGTCATTTTTTTATTTGACGATCTAAGGAAAAGAGATCAGTGCTCCTAACTAAATAGTCAGGTATGGCATGTTTTAAAAATTCTTGAAGTACACCCATAGCATACAGGTCTAGGCCTTTGAGTTTGCATCAATTAAAGTCGCCTTCATTTATCAATATGCTCTGACCTACTGCATTATTATTTCAAAGTTTAATTCCTTGATGGTAGTTTTATCTTCTCATTTCAAGGTTCATTTCAATGTCACCCCCAAGTATGGAGAACACATTTTAGTTTGTATGTCCAAAGAGTTACAGTGATAGGAAGACTGAAGTGTAAAGTTTATAGCTTAGAAGAAATCTTTCCTCAGGAAATATGTGATGCTGCTGGCCACCCTTCTCTGTTCCTGGATGAAGAATATTAAGGACCCCCATAGTCTATACTTTTAAAAAGGCTATAGATATTTCCTGCACTGACAGAAACATAATGTGAACATCATATTTATTAAACAGATGAATTTAGATGCTTGGTTTACAAATGTTTTACCTTGGAGTGTTTTCAAGGAACAAGAGCTTATTTTTAATGTCAGTGTTATAAATAATAATGGATACAGGAATATATTCCATTTGTTATGATTCCTAGGAACTACTGGCTATTTTTTAAACTTTGTCTCTAATGAGTGGAGACAATGTCATTGTGTAATTGAATTTCTGATTGTAAAAATCAATTTGTTTCTCAAGGAAGCATTTTTTCCCCAAATGAACAATTAGCCCCTTAATTTTTATTAATCTTCTAAATAAATTAGGATTAGTTTATGAGTGGTCTATTTGAGAAAAGAAATCTGCTTGAAAAAACAGGAATGTCAGTTGTAGATCTTACTACTAGTATATCTCATACTCTATAACCCTGGAGAGTTTTGCTTTGTTTTCTATTTTTAAAGCCTGGAGAGTGTTTACCATTGGAGAGGAAGGAAAGAGATGGAATAGAGAGGTGAATCTGGGGCCTTCAATTGTATCTGTAATATTTTACTTCTTCAGAAAATCTGAAGGAAACTTGGCATAACGTTAATGTTTTAAGTGGAGGCAAGAATGAAAGGAGAAAGTTAATAGACTCTGGAGTTTTAAGATATTAGGAAGTTTAGGACAGGAGGTTTAAGCTGGGCTGGTGTGGGTCACTGGATGAGCGTCAACCAATGAACCAGGAAGTCACACTTCAATTCCAGGTCAGGGAACATGCCCAGGATTCAGGCTCCATCTCCAGTAAAGGGGTGTGCAGGAGGCAGCCGGTCTATGATTCTTTCTCATCCTTGATGTTTCTGTCTCACTCTCCCACACCCTCTCTGAAATCAACAAACATATATTTTTTTAAAAAGACAGGAGGTTGAATATATTAGGATAAGTGGGATTCAAGAATAAAGTAGAGCAGGTATTGCTCAACAAACTCATCAGTTTGTCATTACTGTGTAAATTCAAATTCTGATTAGCTCTACTAAAAATCAAAAGGACCCTGAATCTCACCTCAGACCTAAGCATCTTTAGCTGTGTAAGTTCTAAAGAGGAAATGCTGTAGAAATCAAGGGAAATACAGAAGTATGAGGTGGTATGCACATATCTAAGATAATGTGAAGATTTTGGAGGACTAGTGCAAGCCAAAAAAGCAGCAAAAGATTTTGATTTTATGTTAATTAGGAAGGCAATTGTGCTCAATTTAGAGAGAAATTTTCCAGAGAATTGATAATAAGCAAGTTTATTTACTCTGATTCAGGACTAACAATTAATATAAGACATATTTTATACACATTTGGCTGTTATGTTGACAGTTGAATAAATCCAAGCTATATTTTATTGAAGTCAATAAAAGAGCTTTCAGAAGGCCAAGAAAAAAAAATCGAAGACCTTGGCCAATGTTAGAAGGTACACTGGAGATTTTAATGCAGCTTGCTGTCTGTTCCTGTCTCTCTCTGTCCTATCTTTGTCTCTCTCTTGGCAAACCCTTTAGCCAGAAAAAGACCAAAGAATACATAAATTTGGGCTGGTAAAGAATGGAGACAGTGGGGCAGAGAAGAGCACTCTTATTTGTTACATTGTTTTTGAAAAAATAACACTGAATAGTAGTCCCTTTAGAGTGCGAATAATGTAGTGCAATATGGAGGTATAATATATTAGTTATTTTATTTTAAAGAGTAACATATTTTCTCAAACTACTTGGAGAATTCATAAATTCATTTAATTTTGTAAGATTTGTGTAATAGGTAATACACTGAGCAATATTTGTCCTCCATCACTTTATTTCAAATTTCTTTCCCAGACATAACCACTTGTCCACAGTTGGTTTGCAGTCATCCAGGGCCTTTTCCATGAATTTACATATAAAAGTGTATGTACCATTAACTGGGATGATGTATTTTTCTGCAACATGCATGTTATTTCCATTTAAATGGGTAAATTTTTTTAGGGAGCTTTGCATGTCAGTGCATCTAGATAACCTGTTTTGGTTTTTTTGTTTGTTTGTTTGTTTGTTTTAATAGCTGCATAATATTCTGTAGTATGGTTAACCCATTTTTTATTTAACCCTTCCACTCTCCATGGCCTATTGCAGTTGCAGTTTCTCACTATTACATAAAATTCTGCAGCACACATTCTAGCACATCCATCATTACAGTAGAAGGTGGATGTGACTTTGTACATGGCCAGCTGTACATGTACAGTTGTGTTGTTTGGAATATGTCTTCTACATCTTTGACTTTGTTTTCCTCTGGATTGGCTTCATTTCCAGACAACCTCACTTCATGTAGTAGCAAATATATCAACCAGCAATTCCAGGCTTATGTTCTACAAACTTTACAACTTTTTTCCAAACATTAGCAAAAGTGGAGGGGTTGGCTCTCCCTGAATTAGCTGGGTCACATGCCCATTCTTAACCCTATTACTGTGTCTCTGTGGATAGTGTATATACTGATTGATTAGGCAGGGGTCACATAACCGCTTCTGGGGCCAATTCAAGATAGCCCAAAACATGTGAATTGAGGAGGAAAGAGTGGGTGTTTTGCAAGATAAAAATGAGGTGATGATAACATGAGGAGGAAGCACATATGCTGGTCAGGCAAATATATCAATGTTCCCTACAAACGTCTTATCATTTTATGATTTTGTGAGTAGGAGAAAAATAGACATCCTTTTGCTATCCAGACTTATGTCATAAGGACCAACGTATGCTTATAAGTATCTTTCCAAATCTTTTGTAGAGTAATAAAACAAGTATACTTACATGTAATATTATTGTACATGAAAATAAAGCATGTTATAGATTGAGGATCATTAACATTATAAAAAAGAGGTAATTTTTTCAGTGCAGAAAAGTATGATATAATATTTTGCTAAAAGTTTGGTGATATGATAGATCATTTGGCAAACTATAGCACAAATCCTATATTTTATTTACTCATTTATAAAACAGTCATTATTAAATTCTGCTATGTACTGGTCACCATGCCAGAGGCTGGGGATAAAATATTGTCTATATCAATATTTTACATTGGTTTCTTACATTATTGTTAAGGGGTATATATATATATATATATATATATATATATATATATATATATATATATGCCTAATATGCAAAGTGTCCCCTCGGGAGTTCGACCGACTGGGAGATTGATCGCTCGCTATGATGTGCGCTGACCACCAGAGGGCGGTGTGGAATGAAGGAAAGCCCTGGCCTGCAGCTGGCAACTGCTAGGGTCCCTACCCATGCAAGAATTTCGTGCACTGGGCCTCTAGTTATAAATAAGTAAACAAATGAGTAAAGGAGAAAATTCCAGACTGTGATGCACTGTGAAGGAAATAGAGGATCATGAGACAGTAATTGGGCAAGGTCAATTCAGGTAAGATGGGAGGGAAGACCTCTCTGTCTGAGGACTAAGAATGAACCTTAAGCTTTAGACTTATGCTGTCCAAGGTGGTCACTGCTAGCCATGTATGGCTATGGAGCAGTCAGATGTAGCTAGTTCCAATTAAAATGTACCATAAATGTAAAATCCACATCAGATCTCTAAAACTAGTACGAAAATGGTAAAATATTTAATTTTTATATTGATTACATGTTGAAATTGTAATATTTTAGATATATTGGAATAAACATTAAAATTAATTTTACATTTTTCTTTTTACTCTTTTAATATGACCACTAAAATTTTTAAAGTTACATATGTGGCTCACTTTATATTGAACAGTCTGGTGTAGATAGTTTCAGTCTATTTGCTATTATTGACATGTGTATATTCTTTTATCTTTTTGTCCTTGATGATGATGTTGGCAATTAAATTTATGTAGTAGATTTTTCTGCAAGGTGTAAGTCTGTCATATTTATTGGCTGAGGTGTCCAAATATAATGATTCAATGTGTGATCAAGCTTAATATGGCTCAGATTTAAGAGACAAGAGAAAGCACAGAAATTTGTTACATTTACTAGAGGAGTTGTGGCATTAGTCATATTCCTTCAGAAATGTTCACGAAACAGATGAAGGAGAGCTTGGAGTTGGAGAGGTAGGCAGAGGGAGCATCACAAGGTAATGACAGCGTGGGACAAGATTTCTGTGGGGATCAGCAACAGCAAGCCATGAAGATCTATTTCCAATTCTCTACTTAGTCAAGGAGATTTGTGCTGTATAGAATTGCTCCCTCTTACACATTAAAATATAGTTTTATTCTACACATTACCTTTTCACTGAACAGAATGTGAGTGACTTTAAGGTGCCTTTTTTTATATCTCTGTGAGGGAGATGTCGATAAGTTCACACAAATTTAATAACATTAAATGAATCTGCTGCAGATGTCAAGCAGAATAACTTTTCTTCGTGCCATTTATTATTCTCATTTCTGTTTGTGGCATGTGCCACAGAGAAGAGGTTAAATACTAAAAAAATGTATGTTGAACAGGTGAAATTTTAAGTGTTAATTTGTAAACACTTTAGGACCCCTCCAGCGTGATGTTTGTTATATAATCTAACAGTTTTTGAAGGGAAACTCTACCCCTACTGGTTTGTGAGAGAGTTGAGTCATATCCTGTGAACGTGAAGCGACGGTATTTAAACATGACGGGTTCCTCTTACTTTCATTCTGAGTCGCTGCAGTTCAGAGCAGCAAGTGCTCTCTGCGAAGAAGCAGCTAATAGTCTGGGAGGCGGATGGCCTCCCTTGCTGGGATTCAGTACGGAAAGCCTGAATATGCGGCTCTCTCGCTGGAGTGAAAGATGTTTTTTTCTTTCTAATCAACTATGCTAGACAGCTGCAAGCTGAAAAGTGCCTGCAATTTGCCTCTTATTTATAATAAGGTAAGTTCCACATTTTGGTTTACTCACTGTATTGTGGCAGCCTTGAATGAATGTGGCAGTTTTAGGACATGATTATACCTCTGAAAATGCCTTCTCACAGGGTGGTGTTTGAGATTCTAATGCAAGTAATTTTAAACTTACAGTGCAATCCACTTGCAAACTACTTAATTTAATAGATTGATATTCCTTTTATGATAGTTTTTTATATGTGCCTGGGATGTGGAAATGTTGTAGTAGAATATATATATATGTAGTACCAGGCCAGGACCTCTTTTTAAATTTATTATTATTTTTTGGTGCTACTCCTATCATCTCACGATCTTGCTTAAAAGTAAAACATGCATAAAATTTATATGACTATGCTTAGATTTTAGTATAAATAGTTATAGCTCTACAACTATGTATCTCCATTGAAGTAAAAAGTAGTCTTAGTAATCATTAGAAAATTCAAAGTTGAAAAGGAGTGGAAGTCTCTCACCCCTTCATTTTTGGCTTTCTATTTAAGTGGAAGGCCACTATAGTTATGCACTTCTGATTGATCTGTTCCTTTTAAAATGTGCATGGGTTTATCACCACTTCCTCAGTGGCTGTCAGAGACACTCAGATATAAATTGTGTGGATACAAACATCTGTGGATGGAGAAGTGAATTTCAAATTCTTTAAGCTGGGAGGTTGATGGGAAAGATAGGAATGTTGTCTTAGTTTTTACTTATTTATTATTATTGATTAAGGAAATGACATCAAATTAGAGCTAAAGGTGGTGTGTGGTGTCACATCACTTTGGACATTCATGTTTAAGGCCTTTTGATTATTTTGAGGTAGAAAAGGTTAATTTGAAAGATATTAATGAATTGAAGGGGTTTTATATGTTCAATGACAATTAGCATGATAGTAATTGCCTCACTATCATGCTTAGAGATGGTTTCATTTCTATTCAAAGTTATAGCCATTACAAAATTGCTACATTCAAACCACAAAATGGAAATTACTTTTTATTAGCTATATATTTAATAACTCATTTTTTTGTGTGCAAAGGTAGTAGGGTTAATGAACTGATGGAAACCATGTAGCTTTTCTATTCTTTGAAGGGAAAGTTAAAATTTGTTCAATTTCCAAACATATTTGAGGACAGTATTCCAAATCTGAAAAGAAAAACTGTAAAGGAAATGACTTAGTGCTGTGAGAACCTTTGGGACCTTGCAGAGTAAAAAGGTACATATCCCAAGAGATTAGAATACCAGATGTTATAAAAAGAATATCAGACTCCACTTCTTGTTTTGCCAGGGCAGGGAGAGAGCTATTATCATTAGTTAAGTAGTCTGCTTGAGAATTTTTCCTTATGATATATGTGAATTATTAAACATCAATAAAAAAGAATAGAATAGAATACATCTTTATTAGCATGTAGATGACAAAAGTATGTCTTATTGCACTTTGCATTGTTTCAGATTAATTATGGGTTATACAAACTGTTGTTATGAATGATAACTCAGACTGATAAAATGTTGTAAAATTAAGGTTTTATAGTATGCTGTTTTGATATGGACTTAATTATTTATGACATTGTGCAGCCAACTGGTAATCACCTGATTAGATTAGCAAGGCATCTTGTTTCTGCCCTTTCCTTCCTGTCTCCCCATCCTTTGGCTGTTTTCCTGATTCTTTGCTCTTCCAGAAGGGGTGTAGGTAATGGGCAGGGAGAGAGAAGGAAAGGGAGCAAACACAACGAGAGTAATGTTACTGTTTTTCATCTTTAATAAAGAAAGAGGTTAGATATATGGCAAAAATGAGTCTTTTAGAAACCAATTATTTAGGAAATTCCTTGACCTTTGGTGATGAAGCATAATGAATTGGATGCTTGGTTGGGACAGTCTTACCTACCTTATAGGGTTGTTGCAAAGATGAAATAATACCATATCTATTGTTATATTTTATTAATTGTAAAGTATTAAACATATTTCTGGGGCATTGTTTTTGTGTCTTCCTGAAGTGAGGAGCTGATAAGACATCAAAGATATTCAGAATTCCACTCTGGATTCAGACTATTTCTTTATAATAATGAGGGCTTCCTTTCCCCCCTCTTTGTAAGAGATCTTACCTGTGATTTTCCACCTTATCCTATCTAATAAAAGAGAAAAATGGTAATTGGCGTACAACGATACCCTTTTCATTGGCTAATCAGGGCTATATGCAAATTAACTGCCAACTAAGATTGGCAGTTAACTGCCAACTAAGATTGGCAGTTAACTGCCAACAAGATGGCGGTTAATTTGCATATGTAGGCACAATGCAGGGAGGCGAAAAGGAAAGCAGGAAGAAGCCCCCTGCCACTGACAGTGATCGGAAACCCAGGGGGGATGTAAGAGCTGGGGGGCAGGGCAAAGGCGGCCCTGAGGCCGCCTTTGCCCTGCCCCCCAGCCATGATCGGAGAATCAGGCACCTTTTCCGCCCTGGCCAGTGATAGCAGGAAGTAGGGGTGGATCCAGCGATGGGAGCTGGACACGGTCGAAGCTGGCAGTCCCAGGAGCTAGGGGTCCCTTGCCTGGGCCTAAAGCGGAGCCCACGATCGCGGGGCCGCTGCAGCTGTGGGTCCCCGCTGCCCGGGCCGGACGCCTCAGCCAGAGGCGTTAGGCCTGGGCAGGGGTGGAGCCTTCAACTGCAGGGAGCTGGGGGTCCCCTGCCCAGGCCTGACACCTCTGCCGGAGGCCTCAGGCCTGGTCAAGGGGCCGATCCAGTGATTGGTGATCGGAGGGTGATGAGGGTCAACTCCTCTGGCTGAGGCATCAGGCCTGGGTGGGGGGCTGAGCCGGGGATTGGGGGGATATGATGGTCCCCTTGCCCAGGCCTGAAGGCTGGGTCAGAGGCGTCAGGCTTGGGCGGGGGGTGGAGCAAGCGATCAGAGGGAGATGGGGGTCCCCTGCCCAGGCATGATTCCTGGGCCAGAGGCCTCAGGCCTGGGCGGGGGCCAGAGCCAGTGATCGGGGGGAGATGGGGGTCCCCTGCCCAAGCCTGACACCTCTGGCAGAGGCGTCAGGCCTGGGCAAGGGGCCGATCAGGTGATCAGAGGGTGATGGGGGTCAACGCCTGAGGGCTCCCAGTATGTGAGAGGGGGCAGGCTGGGCTGAGGGACACTCCCCCCCCACACACACCCAGTGCACGAATTTCGTGCACCGGGCCCCTAGTATAAATATATTTTAAAAAGATAAGCTCTAAAAATAAAAACCCAATTTTACCTAAGTCCCAGTACTGTCTTAAAATTTGCAATACCTCAAGGAAACTCATCCTCATGCAAAAGATATTTATTAAGTGGCAATTAAATTTTATTTTCAACCCCAAATCATCATGATTTCCCTCCATTAGGGACTGCATTGGCAGAAGCACATAGATGATATTTTTTCTTTCTCTTTAAATATTTTCCTTTTAAGTAAGACTTTGAAAGATTCGTGATGAGGAACCACCAGGTAGGAGGGAATTTTTTTAATAGAGCATTTGTTCTGACTCCTGAAAATGAAATCTTCCTGGGTGGTGCTTTAGATCCTACTGTCTCTAGAGAATTCTGCTAGATAACAAGGTAGCACACTTGCTAAGAAAAAAGAAATAGGATGACATCCCCACCCACCTCTGAAAATCAGTTATGGGGATCAAATGAGAGAGTTGGTGTGAAAGTGCTTTTGAAATCCACAGAGCTTACAATATCTCTATCACAAAGTTATATATATATATGTATAATTAGGCATTTGGAAGGGAATTTAGATGTCTTATTATATTTTCTCATTTCACGAAGAAAGAAACTAAGGCCCAGAAGGGTTAAGAAAGGTGTCTCACTTCACTTACTAGTATCTGAGTCAAGACCTAAACCTGGGTCTTTCTGTCTGCCCACTTAGCTTGAAGTTGATCAGAAGACTAGTGGTTTCTTGAGTCCTACTGTGGAGGGTTTTAAATAAGGTAAATAATATTCCTCAGATATTGATGAACATCCTTATAGGAAGGTATATCCTTGAAGAATCATAAAAGACATGTCTATAGATTTTATGGGCTGAGGATTTTCTGTTGAATCTAGTTTAATGGAGCATGGGTTGGTGGCATGTTTATCAAACTAGAAAATCTGACTTGCAATCCCTTAGCTCAGTGGTTCTCAACCTTCCTAATGCCACGACCCTTTAATACAGTTCCTCATGTTGCGGTGACCCCAATTTCATTGTTACAAATTGAACATAATTAAAGCATAGTGATTAATCACAAAAACAATATGTAATTATATATGTGTTTTTCTTAGGCGACCCCTGTGAAAGGGTCGTTCGACCCCCAAAGGGGTCGTGACCCACAGGTTGAGAACCGCTGCCTTAGCTTTTGCCATAGTAGAAGCATCCAATCCCTTACTGTGAGGAATTGAATTACAGAAGTAAATATTCACAATGGATAGGGGTAGGTTTTATAGTTTTAAAAATTGTAGGCAGTATGGTGGATTTTTTTTGGTGTGTTTGTTGAGAGTGGTTAGCAAAAAGGGATTCCCCAAGAGCTTACCCTTAAGAAGAAATTGGGAAAAATTTAAATAACCAATGAACTTTCAACCGTTTCTGTTAGAATTGATCTGGCTATTTTATATTTATGGGACACTACTCTTTTCAGCGAGATGAGATGGGAAAAGATGACTTTTAATCACTATAGGTGTTCATGACATATCTTACTGTACTAATGAGCACAATAGGTTTATAAAGACATTTGTTTTTTAAACCTTTTAACACTAAGATAGGAAGAGAGATTATCTAAAAGGTTTTGTTTTTGTGTTGGTGGTATTACTTGGGATCCTTTATTACTCCTAAGAATTCAAAATATGGTCACTATTTATTTTAGTTAAAATGTAACTCTTATGAAGGTAATGCTATTTTCATATCCTGTGCTCCAACTTGTATCTTCAGTAAATAAGTGGACTTTATTATCATGCTCTCTTATAACAAATCCTGGCCCTGCTTTGTAATAAAGTTTATGTTTCCTTTGATTCCAAAGTGAATCTGCCATGTAACCATTAAGAGATAAAGAAAAACAGATGTGATAAATAGATAAGTGTCTTAAAAACTTTACTAAATACAAATGCAATAGGATAGTGTGTGGTCTCAGGCACAGAGCACTGGGATAAGAGTGTGGTAGGAGGAATCAATATTTCTTTGTAATATTGACCCCTCCTGTGGTTTTGGAGGTGACAGTGAAATTCTTGCCTTTTTCTAATTTTGTTTTTTTCTATCCACAAAGTTGAAAAAACATTTTAATGCCAGACAGTCGTCCCACACATCCCATAGGTGCTTGGTAAATATTGAGCAGTAACCCTGTGAACACTCAGTTGGGTGAAGTGCTTTGAACTCACTCCGAGTCCATGGATGTGCCATTTGATAAGTGCCAAGGTTTGTAATGAGCATCCTTTTGAAGAAGCCCAAGTAAGGGAGCTTTGGAGATGGTTTGTTGGGTTTTAATTCTATCTTAATTTAGTAGAGATACTCAAATTAGTCACTTGGTCTCCCTTGAGTCATTGTAATGGTGGGATGGGATTAATAAAATTTATTCATGGTAATTTATAGCATACTCAAATATAACTAATCAAGTTCCAGATCATTCACTCTGCAGGTTTTTCTCCAGTATGAAAATAATAATAATACTTAACATTTCAGTCAGCCTACATAATGGCTTTTTATGAACTATGTAATTTATTTCTTAAGACCACCTTGTGAGATTTGGACACTATTATTATTATTCCCTCTTTTACAGATGGAGAGACTGAGATAAAGAGAAATTAAGTGACTTATCCCCGACATTACACAAATGACAGCAGAGTGACCAGAATTGAAACTAGGCATTCAGGCTTCAGAGACTGGGTTTTTAACTACATTCTATGCTTCCTCCCATTAGAATCCTTCATCCCAGTAATATGAAGTTTATAAAGTGCTACAGACAGAAAAAGAAATCTTTGCAATGCTACTTTATTTCATCATAATTTATATGCATTTTTAGGACTTCATTTTTGATGACTTAAACATTCTCATTCTTAGTGAAACTCAGGCCTTTATAAACCCGAAATAAACTGAGGTTATTTGGAAGTTCATGTAAGATGAGGCCAGTAATAACGCAAAATTTGTCTGGAATGAGCAGATATAACAGAGTTTTCCTAGGTGATCATAGCCTTTGGCAATGTGAAAAGATTTCTTTCTTTCTTTCTTTCTTTCTTTCTTTCTTTCTTTCTTTCTTTCTTTCTTTCTTTCTTTCTTTCTTTCTTCCTTCCTTCCTTCCTTCCTTCCTTCCTTCCTTCCTTCCTTCCTTCCTTCCTTCCTTCCTTCCTTCCTTTCTTTCTTTCTTTCTTTCTTTCTTTCTTTCTTTCTTTCTTTCTTTCTTTTTGAGAAAGGGAGATAAAAACAGCTTTCAATATACACATAGTCAACAGTCCCAGGAAAGCTCATGGGATTTTTGCATTTAGAGGGAAGATTAATGTCATGTCTCCTTTTCTACATGCACGTCCTAACATTTCCTGATGGAAGTCATTTGGGTGAAGGAGCACATTAAAGAATGGTAGAAGGAATTTAGTCCATTATGTAACTGGGTTCGTTTTGATCTGCTTTCTCTAGAGACCATACAAATTATGCTTGAAATTCTTGGATAGTTTTCAAGCCTTCATTTTTCGAAAGTCTTACAAACAAGAACTTGCTTGACAATGTTGTGTACTTTTAGTGCTACCACAGTGCCTAATACATAGTAGACTATCAGTTTGGCTTCCTGGCAGGTTGACTGGATGTGTGTGTGTGTGTGTGTGTGTGTGTGTGTGTGTGTGTGTGTGTATGGATTGCTGGGATAAACTGGAGCATGTCCAGATCTACTCTGAGTCATGGCTCATGTACCTGAGACTGGATTGGAACCAGACTGTCACTGAGCATGTGGGCACAAGTGAGTGATATATGAAAGAATTTACCTCAGATAATATCATACTTTATCATGTGATGGTTTTCAATGTAGAACTGACATATTAAATCATTTCTTGCCACAAGCCTTTCCCACTATTTCGTAGTAAAGTTTCTTTAATGCACATAGGAACCATAATTGCTTTACTCCCTTGAATCAAAAGGTAAATGTATGCAGATATATACATATATAATTTATATGCATTATACACATTCATAGAGAGATTAGGTAATAAAACTAAAAGGTCAAAGTAAATTTGAATGTCTAATTTAATGGGTATGTCAAAGTTTAACTATTTTAGAATTTCTTGTGAAAAAATAAAAATGCAGAAAAAGCAATTGAGGCAGAGTGTCAAAGGAAACAAGGTTATTTTTTAATGCTTATTTGTAAAAAATACATTTTTCAATCTTTGAACAGAATAATTGTGGTTTCCACACAATTTCATTAGAGAGTTCAAACAAAGAAGTTTGGGCAACAAAACTTGTTTATCATAATCTGTCAAATGTGAGGGATGGTTTCCAAAATGTACTCAGGGCCAGTGACTAAGGGCTTGGGTTAGGAAATGCAACAGATTTCAAGAGAGAGTATTAATATGGTTATTGTTTCAAGTTTTCCAAGGGCAAAAAACCAATCAAACACAAAATATATCCAAGTTTTAGACAATGGTAGAAACTCTATTGGAAAAATTACACATCTGGCCTTGACCCAAAGCACTTATTAAAAACAAAACACACAAAAAAGAAAAAAATTGAATTGGCACAAAATCATTTGATGGATTTTCTTTTCTCTGGTCCTAAACACAATAGCATATGTTCACTATTTGAGGATGTTTTATTCCATTTTGTACAGGTGCCTTTTGTTATTAGAAATGCATTTGATTCCCATGACTCACTGTTTTCTGGGAGTGATTTTCTGCCTCATAAATGGCATATTCCAAGTTGGCAATTAGTGGAAAGGGTTATTACCTGTGGCCAACGGCACACTTGGATTCTGCATTGTACAGTCTGGGCCTCATTTTTAATGTCCCTCAAATGAAGGATTCATCCTCTACCCTTCTCATATTTTCCAAAGAATGGGAATTATTTTAAGGTGGGATTATTTTTTTTTTCACTTTCAACTCAGTGGTTGCTGTGAATCTGGAAATCAATTCTGAAACAATCACTTCCAATTTTAGCCAAGTGGCTGAAAACTTTTTGCTAAGCTCATACCTGGAGTTTGAGAAATCTTCATGCAATAGCTGAATAGATGATAGATAGATAGATAGATAGATAGATAAATAGATAGACAGACAGACTAATGGACTCTCAAGGTATAAATAGCTATGAAGAATCATTAATACACCAGACAAAAGAAGACTTTGTAGCCTTATTACCTGTTTAAAATAATTGATAAATTACACAGTATATGAGTATTCAAGACTTTTTGAAAAGTACATTGCAAGTCCAGAGGTATCCAGATTATTACCAGGAAGCCACTGATATCAATGTCTTCCTATAGTCACTTTCAAGAGAAGATATTAAGGTGGTATTAAGGGAAGAAGAAACAGAAAATGTTCCTATAAAAATATTTGGTCAAACACAACTAAATAGGGTCAAAATATTTGCAAGTTTTACACAATGGAAATAAATCTATTGCAAAATTGTACTCCTTCTGGATCCTACAAGGCCAGTGCTTTACAACAAAGAGCAGAGTCCCCATTTAGGTTATTTGTATATATAAGATGAACTAAGATCTGAAATCAACTAAGGTCTGAAAACGATTTGCTGCATTAAAATACTTTTCCCATTCTGACCTCTTCTCCATGGTGTCTATTATTTTTATATTTCCATGAAAGATGACTATGACATTTTACTATTTTAATTGAAGTTTTTAAAACAAAAATTTAAGATAAGTTAACTAACAACTGAACATAATTTTTATTTTAAAAGTATAGTTCAATAAGTCAAATTAGTTAAGGGTATTATATCAACTGTAAAAGTCCCATCATTCCTTCCTTTACCTAAGTAGCATATAATTCATAGAAACAAAACTTTGGAGTTAGAAGGTCCTTTAGAGATCAAGTAACTCAACTCTCACATTTTTGCCATGAAAAAAATTCTGGCACAGGCAAATTAAATGACTTTTCTAAGGTTATATATACCTTACAGAGCTAAGCTGGACACGGGATTCCTAACACACAACTCTGCAAACTTTTCACTACGTGAGTCAGTGAAAGCATCATTATCTGGATTGGTATTCAAATGGTGCATTGGATTTTCACTTTTCATTACAATGTTAATTGTGCACAGAATAAATCAATTTAAGTTTGGCCTAATTTTATTTGGGCCACTAAACATTTTTTACCATATTTTTTAGAAGGGCATATTTTATCCACAGATTCTACATAGAAGCTTTTCCGAATACTTAAAAATTGATCTTTAGTTTAATCACTTGGCAGTGCAGATACACTTGTAATTGCAGAGAAAAGTTCACATTTAACCACTTGTGCATATCTAGGACTGGATATTGTTTTCCACCCCTTCCACATTTCCAGATCTTCAAAATAAATGCATACATCAAACTGACAGAAAACTCCATAAATGCAATTTATTCTATTGGTAGACAATATATACACTTATTTGAATCATTTAACCAACTAAATTGAAATGATTACTAAACAATGCTCTATACTAATAACTGTACTTTGAAATCAAAGCAGTAATGCACTGGAAGTTCCCAGCCCCCTAGCCTCTCTCGGCGTCTCCTTTGGGAGCTGGATGGACACACTCAGGAAGTAGCCTTCCAGATGCAGTGTCTCTACCTCCCTAGGGGAAGGTCCCTGAGGACATGGCCCAGTTGCAGACCAAGCCAGCTAATGTGGTCTGACCCCCTTCTTTCTAGGTGAGAACCAGCAAAGATTGTGTCTCATTTGTTTTCTCATTTGCAACTGCAGTGGGAAATGAGGGAAGCAGGTTTTTTCCAGAGTATTCTTCGGAATGCTAGTTCTATGAAAACGGCATATTGGATTCCCCCTTTGAATATTCACACTGAAGACAAAAGCCAAACACTTTAAAAGCGGGGTTTGTTTAATATTCTTTAACCCGATATATTCCAAACCAACCCATTTTCAAAATATTATCTATGCTCATCATGGAGCACACTTGGGAAACGCAGGTTAAACATCCTCCACGTGACTATTTCCTGGGAAGAGGGTGGATGTGGGAGGTGCTGTTCCCTCAGGGTCTCTGTCCCTGTAAGTCTCTCATAATGTGAGCTCAATACAGAGGATAATTTTGACTTTGAGATTTTCACCTCATTTTCAGTAATGTCAGAACCACCTAAGATACTGTTTTGCTGAACTGGTTTTCTCACAAAACAAAGGAAGCTCGGGGCAGGGAGTGACAAACCTCTGAAGTGGGAGGCAGAGATTTCACAGAAATGCTATTTAAGGTGGATCTATTCTAGAGGGATGTATTGGCATTTTCCAGGTGGATGAGAGCACAAGCAGCGAGGCCTACATGGCTTGGCATAACAGGCCTGGAAACTGGCTTAAAAGTCAGCAGCAGTATCCTTGGAGTGTACTAAGGTGGAAAGAGGAGAATGGCTGATGAGGAAGGCGGCCCAGGTCAGCTCATGAAGGTCTTTCAATGCTGTGCTAAGGAGGTTAGCCTTCACCTTGTAGGACAATGATTCTTCAACTGGATGGTTCATCAGATTCACCATGAATCTTTTTCAAACTGTGTATACCGAGGTCTTACACACAACACAACATGATTCATTAGGTTAAAGGCAGAGCTCAAGAAAGTAAACTGTGGGAAAAGCACTCAGGTAATTTCAATGAACACATCTAATGAAAACTTGAGGCATCAAAAAAGGGTTTCAAGGAGGGGGATGCTGCAATTGGAATTTTGAAGACTTTGAGGATGGAGGTTTGAGAGGTATAATTCTAAAGGCAAGGACACCCATTTGGAGGCTCTTAGAGCTGTCTGAGCAAAGGTGAGTAGGGAAACAAAGGCAGTAATGTGGGAGTGAGAGGGGCTGGATGCCACAGGTCTGGTCTAGATCTGACCCATAGTATTTGGTGGCTGACCGAACGTAGGTGTGAGTGAGGAGTGTCCGGATTCTGGGTGATGATGCTGACAACCAGGGCAGGAAACACGGAAGGGGATGCACCTCAGCTCCTGTTCATTCCTCACTCTTCCCTTCCCGCCTACCACTTTGCTACCTGTGGCAATGTAGCATGGCCCTGCCTCAGAGCACCGACAATGTCCTTCATAACTTTGCAGCCATCAGACCTCTGTGCAACTGAGCACGTCCTTATTGAAAAGACAACAGAGAAGCCATGGAATATTGGTAGAGTTGTCCTAAGACCAAGGGGGCACTTGAAATATGGGAGTAACCATATGGGAAAACAGGTGAATGAGAATCTTTGTAGGGGAACTCACAGAATACCCTGCACTGTGAACCTAGTCAGGGCTGTGATTAGTCACTTTCCCATTCCATACTTAGAGGTTGAGGAGGTGGGGAGGCGGGTGGAGGAGAATAGTCACAAAATGCTTAATGAATTGGTGCTCTCAGTCCTCTTCCAAGCAAGTCGCAGCAGCAGAGAGAAGGTGAGCAATGGGTGTGGGTGAAGAGAAAACCAATGAAGTGAGGAAGCTGAGATTCTGCTGAATAGCCAAAGAATAGCTCGGGCAAGTGTCATTTTATGGGCGTGAACCCTTCTTTTGCCAAGGATACAAGAGAATTAAAAGAAACAGTACTGTGAGGTTTGGTGAGTTCCCTGAAAGGGAGGATGGTTTATCTATACAGGATAGCAGGACTGGTGAAGGAAGGCCCCGTGAGCTGCAATGTGGCTGTGGGGTAATGTGGTGAGCTAGGTAACAAGGTGGTAGAATGCTTGAGAAAAAAATCTCAATAAATTCCATAAAAACAGGTAAGGAGTGGAGTCCAGATTTGTAACTGGAAAACCTGGGTTCAAATACAGACCCCAACACATATTGTGTGAATTTGAGAACATTATTTGCCATCACCAGGCTCCAGTGTCCTCCTTGTAAATTATAAAAAATACCTTCTTTGGAAGTAGTTGGCATAGGTTGGATGTGGAGTACAATGTGGGTCCCCTCATGCTGCCAGTATTTCCACCTGATCAGTGCCCAAGCCCATTCACATTATTACAGTTCCAGCATACAGTAGACTAGTGGTCTGTGGAGCAATCTGTTCATGTGAGACAGTTTTGGGTGAAAATTGAAACAGACTTTTTTGTATAGGATAAATTTGACAGCAGAGAGATTGATTAGATTGTTGTTTTCAAGCTCTTGTTTATGTTTCCTCAGCCTTATGTAATTTGTTTTGTTCAGGATTTATACAACAAGGGTTAGGAGGGTAGGATTGCATGCACTGCAGAACTGACAGAATGCTTCCTAATACTGATTTTACTGGAACACAAGGGAAGCTTGTGAAACTCTGTTCTAGAGAGAGGAGGGGAATGGGGTTTATTGGTGCCTCCAGAACCAAAGCCAAATATGCTTAGCATCAATATGCCAGTGACCCCCACAACACACACACACACACGCACATGCACACACACACACGCACATGCACACACACATGCACACTCAGGAGATTTGTAATAAGTAGTCTCATATTAGAGTCTAAGAAGTCCAATAGTTAAGAATCTGTGTATCAGTTAAACTGTAAAGGAAGATTTATTTTTCTCATGGACCTATTATAATTTCTTGAGCATGGAAATGCTGGAAAAGAGCACAAATAGGTGGACTTTTATATGTACATATTTTTATTTATTCTGTTTTCGTAGGAGCCCAGCAGAGAAGAAAAATATACAACTCACCTCTCATGTGATTGGTAGATTTTAATAAAAATATAGTCAGTGTTAAATTTTATTTAAGACAGTTTATGTGATCCTGGATGTTGTTCTGATTTTTAGATTTATTAGTCTGTTCAGTGGCCACAATACCGTGAAACTTTGAATGTACAAGGGCCTCTATACCTCACATGAAAAATTCACTGGTTGCTTCAGTACATTCTCTCCATGCATTCAAGAGTAAAAAATTAATTTTTGAAAGCTTTCATGCCAGATACTATGGGGACACAGTTAGCAGATGAAGTGTACATAGTGTATGCTAGCAAGGATCTTCAATCACTCTCATGAATTTCAAAGTATAAGCTTTGCTGAGTAACATTACATGACGTAGAAGGTAATATATAATATAATAGGGGATTATATTATTTTGATTATGGGCTCAGGAAAGTCTGCTCTAAGAAAGTGACTTTAAACTGAGACTAGAGATGTATAGAGTTAATTCTGGATATCCCCATTGTTTGAAAGTTTGTGAGGATTAGAGAAAACTTAAGTAAAGTACCCAGCACAGTATTTGGCACAACGGTATCCAGGAAATTCAGATCCACTCTACCTCCTAATCAATGACTATCCAGCCAGGCAATTCTCTGGGCTGCAGCTGCTGCCTTCACTCCAGGTTTGGTGAGTTGTAGGTGAGTCCCAGCTTAGCTGTAGACCTACCTGGCCCACAACATTTCTGGTGCAGTCTCACTGAACATGCTCTGCGTATAAATTTCTGCACCGATCAGCTCTGTTCAGGATTTCCCTGCAGATATGAGCACTCCTTCCTCTCCTTTACCCTGCATTTTCCAGTCCATTCGGCTTGGCTCGGAGTCTCTGCCTCCTCTGCCTAGGAACAGGTTCATCTCCTGGAACCCCGCTGCCACAGAAGACATTGTCATTTCCCAAATGAGAGATGTCAGCATGTTCCCCATCCACCCCACAAACCACCTTCACCAGGTCACATCCCTCCAGTGCCGTTCATAATTACGATCAGAATGAACTTTATCTGCCCACTAGACTTTGTGGCTCCTACTCCTAGGGAGATGGGACTAATGCTCCATGAATTCAGTACGTCACAGCCCAGGCCTGCCTAGTCCTCTCTCCCACAGTCAGCCTGCCCTTGATGATACAGCCTTGAACACGGCCAAAGTCTCGTGGGTAGCTGGTGAGGTCCCAGCATGTTGCTCCCTGGGCATGGCAATACAGGACGCCTCCCAAAGCAGAGGAGATGGTAGCAGAGCTTGTATTGGGCTCAGACCACACTGGACTTCCCTGAGGAGAGTGATGCCATCATCTGGAGTGGGTTAGAAATGGACTGGGTTTGAATGAGTTGTCAGAGGTTCCAAGGGTAATTATGGAAGAACCAGAGTCATTGTGGATGCACAGAGGTTTGGAGCTTCCTAAAGGTATTCCTCAGTCTGTACCATAGGACTAGAGTTCCTCCTAACAGAGAATGAGGGAACTAGAGGAGATGGAGCAGGCCTTGTCCTCAAGAGCCATCAAAGGGCTGGGGGCACTCCAGGCAGCAGGAAGCAGGTGCACTTCTAGCCTCATGGCTCCAGCACCTCTTCCCCACTCAGGGCGAGAAGCAAAGCTGGGATCTGGGCTATCAGGAGAGCAGAACTGGCTTGTGACTACAGACTAGTGGGCCTTTCATGGACTTGGTGTTGGTCGGTGTGTAAGAAGAGAAAAGAGAACTTAGGTGCCAATCAGAGAGTGCTTTGACATGGTGTGAAAATGATAACCCCCACCACAGAGAACAGGAAGGCAGTTTTAACAGTTTTCTTCTCTCTGTGGCTTCTGACACAGAGAGAAGAAAACTTTTTGTAGTTTCAAGGCTGCTGGGACCACTTATGGGAAGGGGTGGTCTTTGTTTTTCTGTCCGAAGCTCCCACAGTAGAGATGAGCTAAAGGACCAGGAGCAGCTAGAAGAGTATGCTCTAGGAAAGGATGCCTGAGCTGCTCTTCGCACGTGCTTCCTATTTTCAGAGTCACACATAGACAAGCATATCAGATTCTGCCCTTGCAGGAAAGTTCCCTGGCCTATTCATCATAATATAGCATATTTCTACCTGTTATTCGGGGTGGTGGTGGTGGTGGTTTTTAAGGCTAATGATTTCAAAGGCTGGGTTGAGTAGGGGATGGTCCTTGTTAGCAGTTCCTTTATTATTTAATTTATTTCTTTAAAGTATATTTTTATTGATTTCAGAGAGGAAGGGAAATAGGTAGGTAGGTAGGTAGGTAGATAGATAGATAGATAGATAGATAGATAGATAGATAGATGATAGAAACATCAATGATGAGAGAGAATCATTGATTGGCTGCTTCTTTAACACCCAGCACTGGGGATAGAGCCCACAACATGGGTATGTGCCCTGACTGGGAATCAAACCATGACCTCCTGGTTCATAGGTCAATGCTCAACCACTGAGCCATGCCTGCAAGGCTCCTTTTTTGTTTAATGTGATCAATTTGACTTCTGTCATGGAAGACCCACAAAGCCAGTGAAACTGTGATCTGCAAAGTTAGGAGTTCATCAGAATACCTATACTCTATGGACTTTAAAATGATTTTATAGTCAATTTATGTACACTTACCATTCACTGACCTACTAATAATATTAAAGAGCTCTAACCATGGCATCAATACCCTTCATCACATCACCCCTTTCATTCTGAGTAACCAGAATAGGCGATGAGAAAAACAGGACACATTTCGAGAAAACAGGTGACTACAAAAACAAGCACAGTTCTTTGGCTGTCAAAATTTGCTATGAAAATTAAGATTGAGAACATCGGATTTTATTATGTATGTAGCACAGACTGTTCTGTTGTTTCACAGTTTAAGAAAAAAGGAAAACAAAGAAGAGTTACCTGCTAGTCTTGTGATCTTCTCCTAAGTCTGATTTGCTTTTAGCTATAAAATGCTACTACTGATATTACATCAGGCTGTAAATGTGCAAATATAATGTAAAATTTATACAATTCCTTTTGCAGGCCCTATATGTAAGATTGGAGAGGGCAGACTAAATAGAGTAAACAGGCAGCTGAAGCTTTGAAATATTTACCATTTACCAAGTGTCCCCAGATGCTACTATAGAAAACTAGTCCAGATAGCTGCAGGGCCTGTGCAACTGCCCTCTGCCACCAAGACTTTAGCATACTAGACTAGACCATCTTGTGTTTGTTTTTTTATAATTTTCATTTCTCTTTAAAAAATAATTGTGGCCAAATTCCTACTTTCACTGTCCCCAAGAATTAAATATTTATTTTCTTCTTCCATTTCCATACCCTCTCACTTGTTCTCCTTTGCAGTAAGTTAAATCCATTTTTTCCTCATTGGATATTTCTTAAGAGAACCTATCCAAGACCTGATCCCTGCCTTTGAAAAGCTTATAGTCACATGTGGCTCGGTTCCTTTTGCAGTCTTGCTGTACATATAATTCATTTTAATTTGATTTGGATAAAGTAATAATTGAATAGAATATTTGCCTCTTTTCCCTATAAATAAAGTATTAAAAGATTAAATTAATTAAATTATTTGTTTTTAAATTGAGGTTAAGAAATGTTTAAAGTTTATTTTCAAAACGTATATATTTAAAATATTTGAAAATACATGCAAATATATTTTGTAGGTTAATAGTAAGTATACTTTAGTTTATTTTTGTATAATTATTTTTAGAAAGTTTTTAATTTTAATATATGATTTATAAATCCTTTTGAATTTTCAATAGAGACAATAGAGGAGATAATATATAGGTTAGAGATAGTTTATGAATAATATCAATATTTATTTCTTGTTGTCTAAATTTTTTAATTTTATTTTCATCTTTACCACTATGCTCAGGACCTCTAGTAAAATATTGAATTGAATTGATAGTAGTGGGAATCCTGTCTTTTTCTCTATTTCAAAGATGAAGATTTAATATTTTACCATATACTGCAATGATATTTGTTAACCACTTTTATCAGATTTAGAGAGTTCTCTTTATCAGGCTTGCTAGAATTTTTTTTAAAGAATTAATAGATATTAACTTTTATCAAATGCTTTTCCTGTATCTTTTGGGATGGATTTCTGGATTGAGTATTGCTGTTAGTGTACTGATGTTGTCATATTTGGTTGATCATGTTTATCTGTTGCAGCTATTCTCATATAAATTGCCATCAGTTTGCTTCATTATCAATTCCATTTGTAGTAGGTTATCTGGTTAACCCTATAGTGCATACTATATAATAAAAGCTTAATATGTTAAGTGACCGGTCATCTGGTCAGCCGTTCAACCAATCAAAGTATAATATGCTAATGATATGCTAAGGCCTCTCAACCGCTCACTATGATGTGCGCTGACCAGCAGGGGGCAGACAGTTGACTGGTTAACTAGTTGCTATGACATGCAATGACCACCAGGGGGAAAACACTCCTATTGGTAGGTTAGCTTGCTACTGGGGTCCACCTGATTGGGGCTGAGCAAGACAGGCTGGACATGCCCTGGAGCCCTCCTGTGGTCCCTTCCCAACTGGCCAACCTCCTGCATCCCTCCCTGGCCCTGATAGTGCACTGGTGGGGTCCCTTGGCCTGGCCTGCGCCCTCTCGCAATCCAGTATCCCTCAGGGGATGTCAGAGAGCCGGTTTCGGCCCAATCCCGCAGTCCAGGCCAAGCGACCCCACTGGTGCACAAATTCATGCACTGGGCCTCTAGTATATTTATAAACAGTTGTTGGAATCCTATAATTTTCCAATAATTAGACCTTAAAATGTGTTGTAGTTTGAATATAAACTATTCATCCATTTAGCGCTAAAGCTGATTTTTACATAATTAGGTCCACCCTGATACTTCATTGTTATCAGTCTTTCTTGAACCTCATTGCCCTGTCTCTCACTGGAAAGTAGAATAGGTAGGGTAGGTTGGCTGTGGAGTTAATTGCCTTGTTGCAATTGGCTTACTAGTAAGTTAACAACCTTTTGTGGATCACACTTTAGGGAACTGTAGGGGTGAACATTCTATGCTAAAAACTGAGAACTAGTGATTTTTAACTGAATTACCCAAAGGGGTAAAGTCTTGAAGATTGTTATTGCCTCTGAGATGTACTCTCAGTCAAATTGTCTGGGCTCAAGCCCTAACTTACTGGTTATGTGAGCTTGGTCATGTTCCCTAACATCTCCTTGTCTCCGTCTCTTTGTAGAGTCATTTGTAAAGATTAAATGAGTCAATATTTGTACAATGCTTAGAAAAGTGCATGACACATAGTAAATATTCAATAAACATTCATCTTTATTACTACTATTGACTATTTCCCGATATTGCCAAAAACTTTTTATTGTGTTGAATGTGCAATTGAATAAATAAATGCCTGCATATATGCTATAAAAAGTAAATATTGATATTTACTTACAATACTAGAAGAGGAACTACAAAACTGGAGGAGCCAGTAAATAAAGATATTACTAAATAGGAGAGTCATTGGAAATCCTTATTTTCCAAACCAGCACAAAGGAATTCCATTGAACATTTATGGATTACTTTGTAAATATCATGGTTCCAGAGTGTGTATCAAGTGATGGCAATAGAAATATACTGCAGATTTATGTTTTCCTTATATCTGTCATCTCTCTAAGGGTCTACGTCTCTTCTTATTTGTTCCAATTAGTACCGAGTAATTTTCTTCCATATAGTGGGGGTTTGACAGTCAGTGACTTGCGGGTGGGGGAGGCTTTCACTGTGATAAATCATATCAAATCAGAAATTAATCTTATCTAGGAGTTGTTCTCTAAGTGGGGAAGGGTAAACACTGAGGGGTGGGGATCTATTGTGGGTAGCAGATCTCTGTCACATCTGTCAAGTGCATGATACCTGGTCCTCAGAGATCTATGTAAGAACTGGAGGAATTTTCATTTATCCATTTTTATGTCTTCTGCAGGATCTACACAGAATAATGATTGCTAACTTGAATCATGATTTATTCTTTTAAAAATCTCAAGAAGTTAATCTTCCTGATTACTGTTCTCTGTTCAGAAATTATTTTATTTAGTTTTATAGTAATGAGGTATTCAATTTGGCCTCTGGGGACATGGAAACATGTCCTGACTCCACTAAAACTAACTGGATGACTGTGGACAGGCCTCTGCAGCGGTGGGAGCATAACTCTTCTCATCCATTCTGTTGTATAGTGTCTTATTTCTTGAAAATGTTAGAGCAGGCTAAGATCACTTTAAGCTTTAAATATTCAATATTCCTAAAAGAAAAAAAAACCCCAACCCAGTATTTCCTAAACTTATAGATTAGAAGAATGATCAAAATCAGCCTGGGCTCAGTCAGCAGGGCAGTGGAGCCTGATCAGATGATTCTTATGACAGGCCAGTTTGGAACATTTAATCATAGAAGACAATTGCTTTTCACTGGCTGCCTAATGTCTTTTTTAGTTATGAATTCAATCTTAGTATTACATAATACATTCCTTCTGCTCCAATATTCTGCTTTTTACCTTGGACTTTTGTGAATGGTTGACTGCCTCCTTGAATTCTCCTCAGTCTTTTGAGTTGTGGAGGCCATACCTGGGCACAATATCAGTCAGCGTGATTGTGTTTCTATTTGTGAATCAAAGTCCATCACCATCTGCTTGGTACCTAGTAGGTATTCAATAAGTGTCACTTTCCTCCTTTTTGTGCTCCTTTAGTTTCTCATATTCTTCTTTTCTTTCCAATTCAAAGAAAATTGGTTAGGTAGAGCCTTTCTTTTCAAAATGTGGTCTGTGGACATCCTGGGAGCTCAGGCCTCTCTCCAGATCACAGAATCCAGTCTGCATTTTGAAGAGGTTGCCAGGTGCTTCCCCTGCACATTAAGATTGGAGAAGTAGGAATTAGAGGCTATGCATGGGGATTCTCACAGTCCTCACTGCTACCCCCCAAAGAACCCTGCAGGCCCTGATCTATGTTCCGTCACGGTTTTATATTCATGTGAAAATAGCATATTCATAAGCACATTCATACCTTGAGTTGTGTCTACTTTGGAGTGCATGAATTTACAGGAACTGTGCAGCTTGTCATTCTGATTTAAGGTGGTGGAGATATGCTTATTTAAACCAATGGAAAGAATTCATGCTTCACATGCTCTTCTTAAAATCTGGAAAGAATTCTGTCACTTCAAATTTTGGTCTGCACTTCCCCAAGCATTGTTTTATTTCTCTAATTTAGATTAAAAAAAAACCTATGGAACATTCACAAATATATTTTTTGTGTCTAAAAATACATCTATTGATGTATTTCTTTGTCACATTTTACTTGCTATAGTAACTTTCTGAGGTAAAGAAAAGTATAAAATGTTTTTCCCTGTTGAGATATTAGTTTGTTTTCATTTAACTGTTGCAGGGCCAGAATTAAGTGAAAACCTCTGGATTTTCTCTTTGTACTAAAATTTGGGTTCAACTGGAAGTCTACTTTTATAAAACAAGCTTAATGAAATTTTGTGTTTAGAAACTATACCTTAAAAGTCCTATGGCATGGCCAGCATGGCTCAGTGGTTGATTCTGAGTAAGGGCACATGCTGAGTTGTGGGCTCAATCCCCAGTAGGGGGCGTGCAGGAGGCAGCCAATCAATGATTCTTTCTCTTATCATTGATGTTTCTATCTCTCCCTCTTCCTTCCTCTCTGAAATCAATACAAATATATATATTAAAGTCCCATGGCCCAATATCATAAATTTAAGCTGGGACCCCTAAGCAAACAAGTTGAATAGTGCTTCCTTTGTTCATTATCCATTTGATTTCTAGACTCTACTACCCACAAGAGCCACAATCCTTTAGTCTGGGGTCCCCTCAGCCTCCTGCTGCAGCTATAAGCAGATGTCTCTTAGAAGGTAGGTTTAGATCTTAAGATGTTGTAGCTATTTGATTGGAGACTGGAGATAAAGAATCTAATTTGTAAACATGTAGTAAAGGATTGTCAGGAGAATGTTCAAACCACCAAAACACTTCAAATAATTTCAAATCTCAAATTTTAATATGCATAACTATCTCTCTGGGCAAATTCCTGGATCCCCTCCCCAAGAGTCTGGTGGTAACATGTTAATGGAGGATTAGTGGACCACAGTTTGGGAACTACCTGTTAAAATATTTGGAATTAATCTAACTTGATAGTAAGGCTTACCAGAAAGTGTTTAATTTTATTTCCTAACTTCATAGGACTGAGAAAATAACTTACTTACTTTCCCAAATATTCAGATAAAACTTAAACTCAATGTTATGAATGCCTTGCAGTAAGGTTACCTTCTGTATCCGTTTGTACTTTTTCTAAGATGTGTAGAGATAATATTGGAGACCCACCCTTTCATAACGACTATTCTACATTTTAACCTTTTCGGTTTTTGCATCTCTGGGTGAAATATTTTATCATCCTTGCTTTCTCTTCCTCATTTGGTATTATTTCATTTACTTACACTATTTTAGAATGATTATTTAGCCTTTATGATATTCTTGTTTTTGATGTGTTCTCCTGAGGTCTCTGCTTCAACAAACTTTGCTCTTATTAGTGGGCAGTCATTCAAACCTCCTCAAAAGAGTTTCGGTTGTTTTCCTTGAATGAGAGTGTTGTTCCTTCGGGGGCAAATGTTATGAAACATAATGGGAAGTGCTACACCCAGAAGTGCTTTGCTGGCGTTTTGTTTTGCCAAGAAATGACCTCATGCTTATACCCAGCATCGTGCGCTCCTCACAGTTGAGTTTGGTGAGGAGAGTAAGACTCTGGGGGTTCCAATGCATCATTCTTTAATTAAAGATGATGCCATTAAAGAAATTAGAGGCGTGAGAGCTCAATGGCTAATGCCCAAACTTGGGAAGCTTTGCCACCAATGCCTTTTAGAATTCAGTTTGTCCCAGTATATGAAACATTTTTCCTTAATGCAACTACCTGGCTATCCATTCTCTTTTCCAAAGATTGGAATAAAGTTCTTTGGAAGTGGACTCAAGCAACCATGCAGCAAGAGCTCTTCTGTTTAACATTTGAATTCCTCTTTCTTTTCTGCAAAGAGGAAGAAATTAGCCTTGATCCTGTGTCACTCTCTTCCTCTCCCCAAACCTGCCCTCTGCTGGTAGTGAACCAAATTGTGGAACTCTATTCCTATTGTAACTTGCTATAATGAACACTCTTCTTAATTGAGGAAACTCTGAGTTGGACCCTCTAGTCACTCAGCCAGCAGCCATGGAACACTGTTGCTTGAAGTCAATAGCAGGAAATCTAGAATTTGAACATCTTATTCCTATTTCTTTGGTGTCACCTTAGTTGCTTAGTAAGTGGGAAATTAATATGTGTTTTGGCCATGGTGAACTTTTCTGACAATGAGTTATCTATTTTAATAGCTTCTCATCTTCCCTCAGGATAGGTAAGTGACATTTTGACTGGATTCTGTAACCACATTTATCATGATTATTTGGTATTCTCAGCAAACAACAGTGGGCATAAATTTGTAATGAAATTAATCCCAATGACAAAGGACTTGTCATTATAATGATTTGTGTCTTTTCTTCTATGGGGTGCAAATTCTAGTAAATATTAAGTCAGTCAAAATAATATTTTTTTGTAAAAATTTTATGTAAGCCATACGTTATGGGATTCTTTTTGCCATCTTTAGTTTATGACAGCAATTACAATTAATGGCATGCAAAGATTAAAAGTACATCAGAAAATTACTCATACTCTGGCTCTTAGATAATCTATAATTTTAAAGCAACAAATTTTATTCGTTTGTCTAATTTGTTGGAAAGAGAGGAAAAGTAATTATGCTGCAGTTAGTAGATTTGTATTATTCAAGCACAAATATAATAAGCTCTCTGTACTCAATGTATTTTAAATGCAGTAATGATCAGAAAGCTTACTTTGAATATACATCTTATTTAATAACTTTCCTGCTTAACATTTCATTACATTATATGCAACACCAAATGTATGAGCTCCCTAATGTGTGGGAGGCGTGGCTTAATCTATGTTTGTGTATCCATTCCCTAATGAGTGGATGGATGGATGGAAGGAAGGAAGGAAGGAAGGAAGGAAGGAAGGAAGGAAGGAAGGAAGAAAGAGCGGATGGGATAAAGAGGAAGAGAGGGTTGGCAGGCAGTTCAGAATTCATAATCCTCAGAAATAATGATAAGAATACCTTGACTTGGGGTCAAACTACTAACATGCCACCATTGTTAATTTCATAGGCGGTACAATGTTTTCATAGAACATAATGGTTATGGCCTTTTACTTTCTTTATTCTTTAAAACTTGCGTTAAGTTGTTATTGAGTGGAAAAAAACTTCAGGCATACCTTGGAGATAGTCCAGATGCTGTTTCAGACCACTGCAATAAAGTTGGTATTGCAATAAAGCAGGTCAGAATCTCTTTGTTGGTAGAGGATCTTGCCTTCAATTTGTAAGAAATGCAACATCTGTGAAGCACACTAAAGCGCAGAACAATAAAACAAGATATGCCTGTACTAGTGTTTATTAAAAGGTCCAAAGTACTGAATTTCCTCATTTTTATTAATTCAGTGATATAATATTTCAGTAGCGGCCAACCAACCATGACATACCATATGCTACCAGTTAGGAGCTTAGGTGACCAAAACCTCCTTCCAGGACTTGACTTTCAAAGGATTAATTGCCCATACTGAGGAGCAACATTCACTGGGAGAAACGTGAGTCTGTGAGATGGTGCCTGCGGAGTGTCCCAGGGACCATTTAACCAGGCTTATGTGAGCCACTACGCAGAGAGGATGTCCCAGGGGCCATGGGTACAGGCTTAGGTGTCACCTAGCAGCCACATTAGGCATTTTTTTTTTCTGAAGAATGAAAATATCTCTTTAGTTAGTTCTTGGTACTGATTTTTAAAGTTCTCTTCACTTCACACAATTAATATGAAAGTAAAAATGTTGAAGCAGTCTCCAACAAAAGGGACATGATGCACAAGTTAATCACTACTCTCAAGCAAATCCTGAGTTTCTAGCGAGGAGAACTTCATGCAACCTGGGACACCTGTACAAATGCAAAAACAATGTCCTGGCAGCCTGGTTCCAAGCTGGTGCTTAGCTATTTCTAAGGCTTTGGAAATCCAATCCAGTCTTTGGAAATGTAAATAAACCAAGCATTGTGTAAATTAAGCCACCATTGGAATAGTAAGTGAAACACTGTAAATTTGAATTTTTGTAATTTTTGCATATTAGGGTGGGACTGAATGCATGTTCATAGATGATCTACAAGGTGAAATGGAGACTAGTACATAGAAAAAATAAATGGTCTCATCCTCTACTTCCATAGTGGTTGCAACCTCTGGTTAATTCTCAGACCTGTTCTGATATAGGAACCATAAATTGCACTTTAGGTCACAGGTATCTTTTCTATTCATTCCTTTAATGTGTATTGAGTGCCCATCATGTCAGATTGTTGTGGATAAATACTGGAGTGAACCAAATAGATAAAAATCATTGCTCTCAAAGAGCTTTTCTTCCAGCAGAATGCTGTTTGAAACACTGTGTTAGTGTCAAATACTAAATATGAATATACTATACTAGTAGTCTTTTATGAACTTGAAATCAATTGATAAACCCTCATTAGGGTACCTGAGAATATGAGTCAGTCTTGGCCCTCGAATCTAGGAATTTATAGTCTAGCAGGGTAAGTAGTGCACTGTGGTCAAGAGTTGAAATGCAGTAAGACAGTAACAGACATAGCACAGAGTGGAGGGTAACTAATTGCAGGGAGAGGAGGGATTAGGGAGGGAGGTTGGTAGGGTAGGGATGGTCAGAAAGGCTTCTTTGAGGATGTTACCTTGTCTGGTGAAATTCTAATTAGCCTTTGAACACTCATAACTTGACGTTTTAAGGTGAAAGTGGTGAGATAATATTTATACTGGTTCTCATATTCATTTATTCTTTAGTCCTTGGATATTTTTAGCATTTCTTCCGAAGGGCTGTGAAAAATAAAGAATTGAGTTGATCTATAAGGAGACTACTAGCATAATTAAGTAACATCCAAATAGGTACATTTGTTTCTAAGAGCTCTATCTCTAGAGTTATAGAGGGACAATCAAATTGTGAAATTAGGTATATATTTCACATTACTTAGATGACTGTAGCTTTGTTCAAGGTTCCCATGCATCTTCTAAAGAAGTGCAAGCATGGCAAATTAGCCTTTCAAATGAATTCTTTTCAAGGTAATAATAGCAGTGAAATTATACCATCTCTACCTGTGCAGATTTTCATGGATTGCCTCATGTGGTTTGGTCCATGGAATGCTGTATGCTAGGAGACACGTTGCCAGAGTTCATCCTCTCCAAATACTGCCTTTCCTGCCATTTCTGGAAATATGACACAAATAGCTAACATTTCTTAGGGTTTACTATGTCCCTGACACAATTATAAGCATTTCGCTATTATTAATGCATCAAATTCTGGAAACCCACTGAGGTGTGACCTGTTTGTTATTATCTCCATTCAAAGGAAAACTGAAGTATAAAGAGGTTAAGCCACTTTCCCATGGTCCCATAGCTAGAAATGTGAGACCCAAGAGTCAAACTCAGGACACAGAGTTGTGTTTTTAACCACTGTATTATACTGTTTCTGAAGTACAGATTAAGGACTCTTATCATGAGGTTATTCTGAGAACTTTAAATATTAGACATTTCTATGTGACCATATATCAGAAGTTAGTATGTGTTTGCATATTAAAAACAAAGTCCCTATCTAATAACAAGGGCAACATAGCCTTTTAATCCCACTTGGCTCACACATGACCTCTAGCACAGACCCCCTTCACTCATGGCGCTGGTTGACACATGACTCAAGATTCACTTCACTTGTCCTGAGACACTTCACCGAATCCAGAGGGTTTTTCCCCTCTTACACTAGCTCTCCTATTCTGCAGAAGGAAAAAGAAGGAAAAGTGTGAGTGGAACAATATAATCAAGGGATTAGGAGTCAGGGTAGGAAGCAAAAAGGGACACACAGGACTCAAGAAAGAGGAAGCCTGGCTGGGCTGGGATAAATTGGTATTAGCAGGAAGTACTACTAAGGGGCTGGTGCGTGAGAAGATCTAGGGGGAGGAAGACCATCTTGAGAAGTGTTAAAATTAATTATAAATTGAATTAAAATTTTGATAAATGCAAATAAATAATGAAATTTGTTGTTTAGTTTTGGAACCATTTAACTTTAAATGTGACCTTCTGCAGCAGATTAGCTTATTGGAATTATCTGATGACATGTATTTTTGGTGTGGGATATGTGGGAAACTCTCAAGTACTGTTAGTGGAAATGTAAATTGGTGGGATATTTTTAGAGGGTTGGTGATTTGACATGATCTCCCAAAGTTAAAAACACAACCCTTTGATCTAGAAATTCTATTGGTAAGAATTCACCCATCGATGGATACAAAAGTGTACACCACAATCTGCATAAGATGAAATTTTTTGCAGCATTGTTTGTAATAGTATGAAAAGGTGTGGGTGTGTGTGGGGGAAGGCTGGTATCCATCAACAAAAGCCTGATTAAATAAATTATGGTGTATACATTTAATAGGATCCTAAGGGTCTGTTATAAAGGGTGAGGTAGATCTGAATGTGCTGAACATCAAAAGATTGTCTAGATGTTACTAGATGAAAAAAGTAGAGTGTACAACAGAGCATACAATATATTCATTTCTATATACATACATTTTTTAAAGGTATGTGCTAACTTCTTTTTCTGGAGGATACTCAAGAAAATGTTAATGGTGGTTACCATTGAGGAGGATCACTGGAGTTTATATGGGAGATGGAGATTTTTACTTTCCCCTTTACATTTGTGTACAGTCAGTGCGTATGTTTTAAAAAAATGACACCCTGAGACAGACAATGTGAATTCTACATATGGTGCTCCCAACTACATGTGTAAGCTCTGGTTTAGCTTTGATAAGAAGATGGTCTATCAGTCTATTATTTTTTAACTGTGTTTTTTTTCTTACCTATCACCATCTATAAATCATAACTCCAAGTAGATAGCAATTTCTGGATCTCCCACTGTTTTCTTGTAATGTTATGTCATTTACATTTGTTTACTGTTCAGTCCTGACAGTTTCCTATGGAGCCATTTGAATTGCCAAATGTATTAATCCTTTGTACGACTTAACGATAACTTGATGCATATATTGGCCCAGTAAATAGGCCTAATACCTATTTGATTTGATTGTATAAACAAACTATTCCTGACTGGCTTTGGAAAATAGGCCACTCGCTGTGAACATATTTGTGGGTATGCCAATTGTCAATAATTGGGAACTTCTCAAAGAACTGCACTAAACCGATAAAAAAGCAGCTGTTTAATATCTCAGTTGATGAGGCAGTGAGATTCAGAACCCAAGATAAGAACTCAGGTCTTCAGACTTTTGCAATTTGAACTAGAACTTCTGTAGAAAGTAAAATGTGAGTTCGCGGATAGTGTTCTGTCTTTGCAACAGAAATGGGACAGATTCTACTGTAGGTGTGAATATGTAAAAGAGCTTTAATAAAAGAAATGGGCAACATTTTCCTGTGATTTAAAAACCCTTGATATCAGAAATTTAAAGTACTTTTTCCTTAACCACAAGCAACCCTTTCCTTTTGATGTGAACTTTTAGCTAAGGAAAATTATATAATTAGAGTCTGAGAAGTTAAAATTGCCATCTAATGTCAAATGTCTAATTCACTCTCTGATTTTTTTTTAATCTGGGAGGAAAGTGCTAGCATAGTGGTTACAGCATGAGCTCCTGGTATTAGAACAGTTTGACTTTTACTTCCTCGCTGAAGCAAGTTACTCATCTTTTCTGACCTTCATTTTCCACATCTGTGTTACTAGGATAATAACAGTGATTATTTCTTAGGTGTTTATGCAAAATAAAGGAGATAATGTTTGTGCTCCATCAATGTTAGCTGTTCAGTCAGTTGGGATATTGTTGGTTGCAAGGAACAACACAACTCAAACTGACTAAAATTATAAAGAGAATTTATTGGCCCATATAACTGGAAAATATAGTGGTTAATTCAGTGGTTTAATCAAATTACAACAATCTAGTGTATTTATGTCTCTCCATCCAGCCTTCCTCATTGTTAGCTTTATCCCAGTTTTGTTCCACTCATGAACCCAAGGTGGCTACCAACACTCTCACGACAGGCTCCGTGTTTCCTCATTCTCTTCCAGGAGGATGAGGAGCCTGCTTGTCCCAGCATTCTCAGCCAAGTCCAGAGATTGACCCTGACTGGAGGAGCGTAGGCCACATTCCCAACCCGAACCAGTCATTGGAGTCAGGGGGTTGGATTGGCCAAATCTTTGTGATATTCTCTACCTGTAAGCTAAGGAACAGCAGCTTCCCACAACCACACTGGTTATCAAGAGGAAACAGAGCTCTCCCAGGAAGGGGAAAAGTAGAAATACCTGCTTGGAAGGTCATCAGTTCTTGCCGCCATCCTGATCACTGTTATCCAGGCACCTTAAACACAACTGCCCAGGCAGGATTGTATCCATGTCCCCACATGGGCTTAGGGAACACTTAGCTCCCCCACCAAAAAACAGACAACAACAAAAACTTGTTAAATTGCTATTAGAAGTCATTTCACAGAAGGAAAGCACTTGCTTGCCAACATGAACAGTATACATTTCTGTAATAAGTCAAAGCTTCCCTATGCTGAATACCCATTAATGAGAAACATTTGACCGTTTTAGATTAACATTTTAATGCTAAACTATGAGAAAATTTTAAAAAATTAGAAGTGACACCTACCATTTACTCATGATAGCACTTAAGTTTGGCAGTTTAGAAAACCTCTTTTTTTGCAAGTGGTACTGAAAAAACTCAAGCTATTGATCACTTTGCTCTAGCAAGGTTTTTTGGAATGCTTAAAAAGTATCAATTAATTGAACAATTTAAGTCACACATTTGTTATAATTGTATTTACTTAGCTATTACAGTCAACTCTTGGTAATTTCCAGGATCTATAATTTATCCTTAGTACATTCTGTTTTAATATTTATTAACCCTAAGGTTTGATTTATATATGGAAAACCCTTATAAAATACCTTTCTCTATGGCAAACTTGTGTCCTGAGTAAATACAATGAACACTCCTCCTGTGGAATGTATGCCATTTTAGAATTCCAAATCTCACAAACAAGTGTAAAAGCATATTTTCAAGAGGAAATATAAATGTATTTTTGATTTATTGTCTCTCTTTATTATTCATGACTTGGCCCACAGCCCTTGCACCCACTGTGAGAATAATTGCAAATGCAACACTTTCCTCACAAAACCGCACTCAGGTGAGAGTATTTCAATTTATGGTGAAGGGCTCTGAGGATCTCTGAAAACAGAGAAATCTCAATACTTATCCCTGACATGTGACTTCCTACAACTGCTCAGACTTTTCTCCTTTAAAGCACTTCCTTTGTGAATGTGTCTTAAAGTTTCAACTAGATACTAATCTATCTTTCACACCATGTAGTTTATGTTCTTATCTATAGTCATTTTGGGAGTACAAGGCAGGATAGAAATATTACATGTGTAATATAGGATACTAAGTGTTTCACATATATTATTTTACTTACTCTTTACGACAATTCTGTCAGGTCGGTACCATTTAATCCCCATTTTTAAAAATTTATCTTTATTATTGGAAATATTACAGATGTCCCATTCCCCTCCCCCCATTATCCCTCCACCCCCATTAACCCCCAGGCCTACCAACCAAACTATTGTCTGTGTCCATGGGTTATGAGTATACACATATAAATTCTTTGGTTAATGTCTTCCAGAACCTCCCCCCCACTCCACCCCACTCTTCCTCCCTTTGAGATTCGTCAGTATGTTGAATACTTCTGTGTCTCTGGATCTATTTTGTTCATCAGTTTATTAGATTCCACATATAAATGAGATCATGTAATACTTGTTTTTCTCTGATTGGCTTATTTCACTTATCACAGTACTCTCCAGGTCCCTCCATGCTGTCTCAAAGGGTAAGAGATCCTCCTTTTTTTACTGCTGCATAGTATCCCATGGTATAAATGTATCACGTATTTCTTATCTACTCATCTACTGATGGGTACTTGGGGGGTTCTAGATCTTAGCTATTGTAAATAGTGCTGCTATGAAAATATGGGTTTCCTCAAAAAATTAAAAATGGAACTGCCATTGGACACAGTGGTCCCACTTCTAGAAATATATCCTAAGAATCCCCAAACACCAATCAGAAGGAATTTATCCCCCCCTTTTTTTTAAAGGTGAGAACCTAAGCCACTGAGTGATGGAGCCAAAATTTAAAGAAGAAAAATTTGGACAGAACCTCTCTTCTTTTTTTATTAAAGCAAATTTGGGAGAATATAGATCTATCTCCTCTTTATACCAATGTGGAATTGAGAGTCAAAGAGAGTAAGTTATTTGCCTAATCTAATGAAGTTAGTTTTATGGAGGAGTAGGAAGTACACCCAAATCCTGTGACTTATAGCTTAATGTATAATTACTGCTCTACTCCTTCTCAGTTACCTGCAGTTTAAATGTTTACAGCAGCAGAACTAGCAAATTTATTTTTATGAAACATAATTTATATATGGCTGTACCCTTAAATACATAATCCTCAGTCTTCTCATCTGTTCTATGGTGGAAGGGAAAGGGGATGGTGAGGTAGATTAGGTTAATTTATCACTAACATGCATTCTATGAAGTTTATCATTATACTTATTGAACAAAGACCGAATTAGAATAGTTGTGCCCTACCAAACACTAGGTTATCACTCAAAACATTAACTATACAGAAACATTCTGAAAATTAAACTGTTCATTTGAGTATTTTTAGATTTACAGAAAAGTTATGAAGATAGAATGGAGAATTTCCGTATACCCCACATCCAATTTCCCCTATTGCTAACATCTTCCATTAGTATGGTACATTTGTCAAAACTAATGAACCAATATTGATATATTAATATTAACTAAAGTTCATACTTTATTCAGATCTTCAGTTTTCAATTAAGGTCCTTTTTGTTGTGCCAGTTTTGAGTAGCATTAGTCAGATATTTTATAAAATGTCCTTCAGTTTGGATTTTCCTGATGTTTTTTCTCATGGTTAGACAGAGGTTCTGTGTTTTGGAAGGAAGACCAGAGAGGTAAAGTGCCATTCTCATCACAAACTGTCAAGGGAACCTACTATCAAGTTATCAGTATTGATCAAACTTGAGCGCCTGGTGGAGGCAGTAGTTTCTCCATATTGTCCTCTTTGGGAGGAAGTCACTATGTAAAAGGTGGGAAGTTATGCTCCGCGTCCTTGAGGAGCAGAGCGACAGAAACTACTTTGAATTCTTCTGCACTGTAGACCTGCCTTTTCTCCCCCATTCAGTTACTTATTTGTTTAATTACTTATTCAAATAATTTGTACCAGTATGGAATCATGAATATTTATTTATACTTTGAGTTGTAATCCAATACTATGTTTATTTTGTTGCTCAAAACTCTTACACTTTTCTACCAGTGTTTGCAAAGATGGTATATATGTGCAGAAGCTTTTGTCTCAGAGGTTTTGTTTTTTGCTGGTAGATCTGCACTTTTTAATGCAGTTTGGTTTTCTTTGGGGAAGTAAGAGTATGCTTGGGAACTCACCGAAAGATGAAAGTCAGATGAGTTAATGCAAATAAAATCTATCAGGTCTGACAAATATTACTATAGTGAAATAGTAAGGATAACAGTGATTAAGTAATATGATAGTACTGGGAGCAGAGACAGCCCGAGTGTGATTTACTTTCTAATCTCCGATTAACCAAAGGTGAACACTAGCAACAGTGTATACAAAATATATAATTTGACAATAACAGGAAGAACCTACTTTGCATTTGTAAAATCACTTGACTCTTTATAAAACACTATAAATTACATTATTTCTTTTAATTTTGACAAGTCTATTTTTTAAAGAGGAAAATGAGGCCCTTAGAGCTAAAAAAATACCTTTCCTCTGCCTCAGACCAATTTCATAGTCCAATATAAACAGTAGGCCTGTTTACAGGTTTTTGTGATTTAAAAAAATATATATTTTTATTGATTTCAGAGAGGAAGGGAGAGGGAGAGAGAGATAGAAACATCAATGATGAGAGGGAAACATTGATCGGCTGCCTCCTGCCTGCCCTACACTGGGGAATGAGCCTGCAACCCGGGCATGTGCCCTGATCTGGAATCAAACCATGACCTCCTGGTTCCCAGGGCAATGCTCAACCATTGAGTCATCCCAGCCAGGCCAGATCTTTGTGTTTTGACTTCTATAATCTCTTCTTTATTTTACAATAGCTTTCCTTATCACCTGCCTCCAAATAAGTACTTATATTAAATAATTTCTTATACTTACAAAGCAGTTTTATATATTTTATCTCATAATCGAAACAGTCCTTAGTCACGTATCTATTAGCCCATTTTAAAGATTAGAAAACAAAGGCAGAGAGGGAATAAGTATTTTTGGCTGAAGTTACATGGTTGATATAATGCCTGCCCTTTATCATCAGAATTTGTAAATACAAAGGCTGTTTGCACAATCTAATTTTAAAAAGGAGTGATCCATGTACAGAGGATTTTGTTTGCTTTCCTTTGGCACGGGTTATTTTACAAACTGTGTGTGTAGGTGGACAGGATACCAGCAGGAATGAAATGATGCTGTGCAGAACAGTCAATTTAGCAGACAAGCCAAGGGTGAGTAATCTTGTTGTGGGAGTCCTGGAAAGGACGCTTAGGTTGCACTGAACTTCATACTTTTTGCAGCAGCCATTAAATATTGCCATTTAGTGGGTCCAAGATTTATAGGCCCATTTTGTTTGGCTTGGCTGTTGCAAAATAAAAATCCCAGAATTAACCCAGGATTGTAGTTTGGTTCCAAAACAAGCCATTGTAAACTTGATGTGACCAGAGAATTAGTCTTTTCTGCTTAGTTTATTTTTCTGGTGAACTGAAGGCTAACATATTAATTATTACAACCATGCATCCCAGTTTACCAGAGACTATTTTGTTTATGCCTTTTTATGCCATCCTATATAATAAAAGCCTAGGTGGCATCACGCCTGCGCGCGACACCCTCGTGCGACATCATCACAAGACAGGCACCACAAATTGGCTGCATGCACAGTGGAGGCAGGGCCTGGTGGCCGCTCCATGTAGTGAAGCCTGGGGGTCCCGTGGTTCTGCATGGCATGGAGGAGGCTGGTCCCGGTGTCTCCGCCACCTCGTGTGGAGAAGGCGGGTCGTGGCAGGGGAGGGCATTGTGGGCAATCAGGCCGGCAGGGGAGGGCAGCTGAGGACCATCAGGCCATCAGGGGAGCAGTTAGGCGTCAATCAGGCCAGCAGGGGAGCAGTTAGGGGGAGAACAGGCTGGCAGGCACAAGCAGTTAGGGGCAATCAGGCAGGCAGGCAGGCAGGCAGGCAAATGGTTAAGAGCCAGCAGTACTGGATTGTGAGAGGGCAGTCGGAAATCCCCCGAGGGGTCCCAGATTGGAGAGGGTGCAGGCCAGGTTGAGGGACACCCCCCGCCATGCAAAAATTTCATGCACTGGGCCTCTAGTGTAATTAATAATAGCACTCCCTTTCATTCTTTACAGTATCCAAACTTGAATGATAAATTATATGGGTACCCTAACCGCTAGCCTTTTTCCAAGTTCTTGTTGAAAATAGTCATAAAAACAAAAAATTTTCCTCACATAGTAACTGCAGAGCACTGACCTTCTTTGACCTCTGGGTAATGAGCTAGCACCACACAGGCATCTGTATGGGAACATCAATGAACACCGCATCGTACCCTGGAGGAAGAGGTTGAAGACACAGAGCAATTTCTCTCTGTAGCCTCTCTGTGCGGCTTTCTCCCATATCACTGTCTGCTGACTGCTTATGCATTTACTGAGTTACCTGGCTGCTTGCTTGTTTCTATGCTTCCTTTGCTCATTCTTGTTGCTCTTTTTGTTTCTCACTCCGTTCTAAGAATCAAAGATTCCCTCATCTCTCTCATACAAGGTCAAAGGAAGTAAGGAGGTGATGGGGAATCACAAAGATATCCAAGAACACAGAGCCCGGAGCAGATGCCCCTCATGACCCAGAGCCTCTCCAGGCCTCCAAAGTGGCAGTGCATAGATCTTCACTCTCCTGCCTAGGCACTGTCATATGCTGCTTTGGTTAGTTGGTCTGTCTGTATGTCCTGCTATAAAGTCACAGTCTGCCCTCTACTATATGTATTTTCCCACCCCCTACTCCTGCTTGATTATAGCACCTATTTCCTGATTTGGGGTTATACAAGGGCCATTATGGCCTCTCCAGTCTCTCTAATGGCCCTTTGGCTTTAGGAGCCACTTTTAACTTTTATTCTCTCTGAACTCAGTCCAAATAACCTTTGCCTAATAACACTTTTGCTAGAAAACTCACCAACCAGCCTATTTATTGTCTAAGGGTCAGATACCAAGCTCTAGTCTAATCACTATGAACAAGGGGCAGGAAATTAAGTTTATATAGAATCAAGCATAAGCTGTTCTTTCAGGTGGGGCTGTAGATTACTCAGGCTCTATGACTGATGTACCAATCAGGTGTGCTCATTGGTTGCCATGAATTTTCTCCATTCTATGTGGTTTCAGTTTTTAAAGTCATTTATTCATTTGATGTCTAAATAATCATGATGTTCCTTTGGCAAGTGGATCTCTGAACTTCATTGAGCTTTGAATATCTCAGTGACTTTTAAGTTCTGTTTTTGAAAATTAAGTTTTTCACCGAAACCGGTTTGGCTCAGTGGATAGAGCGTCGGCCTGCGGACTGAGAGGTCCCAGGTTCGATTCTGGTCAAGGGCATGTACCTGGGTTGCGGGCATATCCCCAGTAGGAGATGTGCAGGAGGCAGCTGATCAATGATTCTCTCTCATCTATGTTTCTAACTCTCTATCTCTCTCCCTTCCTCTCTGTAAAAAATCAATAAAATATATATTTTAAAAAAAAGAAAAAAAAAGAAAATTAAGTTTTGATTTCCATTGGAGATTTCACTGTACTAATATTTTCAAAGTCATTGAAACTACGAGAGATGACTAAGTAGAAACTAGTAATGACTAAGTAAAAATCCTCAGAGACACTTCTTGATATCCTTGACAGGGTTGTTCAATTTTAGAAGTTGAAAATGTAAAAGCTTTCATGAAATTTTAATTTTAAGGAGATTTTATTGACAGATAAGGTTAAAGCTAGCTGCATTGAGCATGGCCCAAGTGTATGAAACACATATAGAATAACTTAAGCAATACACAATCCCCTGGGCATGGCAATACTAGATAGAGCACCCAAGAAAATCCCCTGTAATGCAGACATACTTTTCCTTCCTTGTACAATGCTACACTAACTCTACTTGCTATTGACAATAAGGACCAACCACAACAAACTAACAGAGTAACCTCATTTTTTGCTTATAATGAAAAGCTACAAAAGGCCAGGTGGCACTCACAAGTTTGAATTCATCAGCACATTGTGTCTTCTATGGAACGCTTTCTTCACTCAGGGAAAAGGCCTCCTAAGCAGCAGAGCTCAAAGTCACAAGGACCCTCCGATCAATTTCCACACATGTTCTCCAGGTGTTTCAGGGTGTAAATAAGAAAAGTCTGGAAATTCTTCGTGGATGAGCCTTCTCAAAGACTGGCTTCTATTACTGGAACAATGGGTCAGGCTAGGCTGCATATTAAAATTACCTGAGGATCTGTAAGGAAAATGTCTAAAACCTGGGTTCCCAACCCACAGTTCCCTGGTCCCTAGCCACAGCCCTCAAGTTTAAGTGCTACTGTGATGTATAAAATGAGGGAAAGAGAGTTAGGCATGAGGAAACGTAACATTACCACGGATGGGAACTGCTGTGGTTTAAGCAAGCCAGGAACTGTAGAGAAAGGGCTTCTGCAAAAATGGTGACTTGCCCTGGCCGGTGTTGCTCAGTGGTTAAAATGTTGGCCCACATACTGAAGGGTCATGGGTTTGATTGCCGGCCCCAGTTGGAGCATGTGCAGGAGGCAACCAATCACTGTGTCTCTTTCACATCTATGCTCTCTGTCTCTCTCTGTCTCTCTCTCTCTCTCTCTGTCTCCCTCTCTCTCTTTTCCCCTCTCTTCCTCCCTTCCACTCTCTCTAAAAAAATCAATGGAAAAAATATTCCTGGGTGAGGATTAACAAACAAACAAACAAACAAACATAATGGCTTGGTGGAGTAGAAGAGGTGGGTGCTCTGGTCATAATAATCCTTCCAAATGCTTTCTTTCTAATTCTCAGACTTCCTCTCTTCCACAGTTGTTTGTTTTGTGTGTGTGTGTGTGTGTGTGTGTGTGTGTTTTCCTGACTTTCCCCTAGGTGACTGAATAAGGCAGTGTATTTGACTTATGTTATAATCTACAACTTCAAACATTACATCTACTTTTTGGCTTCAACAGCCTCAAAGTTTGAGTGTTGTCATAGAAACCTCCCTGATCCTCTAATTGTACCTAGAACTCTGAATTTAAAATTTTGAGATTATCATTTTTTTTTTTACATTCCCACTAAAGATGTACAAGAATTCCCTCTTTTCCATATCCTCACTAGCATTTTATCTTTTTTAAAAATAATAGCCATCCTTACAGGCATGAGGCATGAGATAATATCTCATTTTGGTTTTGATTTGCATGTCCCTGATGATTAGTAATGCTGAGCACCTTTTCATGTACTTGTTGACCATTTGTATGCATTCTTTGGAAAAATGTCTATTCAGGTCCTTTGCCCATATTTTAAGTGGTTTATTTTTTTTGCTACTGAATTGTATGAGTTCCTTATATACTTTGCATATTAACCCCTTATCATGTATATTGTTTACAAATATTTTCTCCTGTTTCATAGGTTATCTTTTTGTTTTGTTGATTATTTTGTTTTCTGTGCAGAAGCTTTTTAATTTGATGTAGGCATACTGATATATTTCTACTTTTGTTTCCTGTACTTTTGGTGTCATATCCAAAATTTCATCACCAAGGTCAGTGTCAAGGAGATTTACCCCCTGTGTTTTCTCCTAGGCATTTTATGATTTCAGGTTTATGTTTAAGTCTTTTATCCATCTTGATTTATTTTTTTGCATAAGGGTCTAATTTCGTTATTTTGCATGTGGATATTAAGTTTTATTAGCATTATTTGTTTAAGAGGCTATCCTTACCCTAGTTTGTATTCATGGTGTCCTTATAGAAGATTAGTTGACCTTTTATGTGGGTTTATTTCTGGGCTCTTTACTATGCCGTGCCAGCCCAGCCAAAGGTTCGGTGAGCCTGAAGAGGGGCGGTGAAGGATTAAAGAAAAGACAGAGAAGAGAATACAGCTGGGGCTCAGTGGATCTCCATGCCTGGATGAGGACACAGAAAGACCCAGCCTGTAAGCTGAGGCTTTATTTTATAGTGAGATCAAAACAAGGGTAGTGGTCAACCTGTTTACAATGTTCTTGTGAGTTTCACCTTGTTTTGGCAGCACTTGCTGTACCTCCCACAGCCCATTAGCTACCTAGGAAGAAACTAGGGAGGGCTATAAGGTTAAGCTTAATTATGCTAAGAGGGCTCTGCCCTACAAGCTGGGACTTGTTTGTGCCCCTGCCACAGGTCAGTCCAAGACTTACCCCTAGAGCCGCTCCCTACACTTTACTCTGTTCTTTTGGTCTATATGTCTGTTTTAATGTCAGTACCATAGCTGTTTTGATCACTACAGCTTTGTAGTATAGTTTGAAATTAGGAAGTGTGATGCCTCCAGCATTGTTCTTCTTTATAAAGATTGCTTTGGCTATTCAGAGTCTTTTGTGGTTTCATATAATCCAGCAATTTCATTTCTGGGTATTTAAGCAAAGGAATTTGCACAAGGATCTTGAATAGACATCTGAACTCCCATGTTTATTGAAGCATTATTCACAATAGTCAAGATGTGAAAACAGCCTAAACGTCCATTGGTGGATGAATGGATAAAGACAATTTGGTATATACATATTATCGCGGGGGATTTCTCTTCTCTGCGAGCAGCACAGAAAGAGAGTGAACCGGTTCTTTGAGTAGAGGCGCTTGGGATTGAGAAATGAAATAAAGAGACAAGACACAGAAATAGAAGGAGAAGCAGGGACAGAGTGGGCTTCTGTCCTCTGATGGAGGGACAGACAGGGGGCCCAGCACCGGAACCACGCGTTTAATTTATACTTGAAGTAACAGGAAGTTCCATCACATCTGGGTAGGCCTTGAGTTTCTGGTGACATAGTGAGATCCACCCCCTTGCACCTGGGCCGGAAAGGTCAGACTGATTGACGTCCTTGCCTTTGGGCTAGGACCGCCTCCAGGGCGTGGCTCTGCCTGCGCCCTGGGTTCAGTTGACAGTATTTTTAAGAACGCCCATTGTGCCTTGCCAGGGCACAATGTAGTATCCCCCACAACGTATGACAGAATGTTATTCAGCCTTAAAAAAAAAAAAAAAGGAAAATCTATCATTTATAATCATATGGATGGACCTGGAAAACATTTTGCTAAGGGACGTAAACCAGACACAGTAAGACAAACATTAAATGATCTCACTTATATGTAGAATCTAAAATTCTTAACCTCATAGAAGCGAAGAGTAGAATGGGGGTTGCCAGAGGCTGGGGGAAGGGGAAATGGGAGGTAATGGTGAAAGCGTACAATGTTTCAGTTATTTGGGATGAATGAATTCTTAAGATCTACTGTACAGCATAGTGCCAAACAGCTAACAATACTATATTATATACTTAATTTTCTATGGCAGTAGATCTCATGCTAAGTGCTCTTAACACACACAAAAATTATAATGATGATGATGATGATGATGATGATGATGTTAATAATAAAGAGAGCAGGAAGAAACTTTGAGAAATTCTAGATATGTCTGTGGCCTTGATGGTAGTGATGGTTCCATAGGTGTATAAACATCCCCAAACTCATCAAGTTACATACACAGCGTTTTACATATAAATCATACTTCAATAAAGTGGTTAAAAGATAATAACACACATCTAAGTGTGGGGCACGGCAGTTTAGGGAAAGGAGGGGTATATTTACAGTTCTAATAATATGACACAAAAAATGTTAACTTGGAAAAAAAAGATTTAAAATGACAATGTTTGTATTAGAGCTACAGTGTGCCTAGCATTTCAGATATATCTTTCCTAATACATACTTACATTTGGTAAGTTAAACATTTATTAAAAGGTACTTTATAATGAAAAATATATGTATTTCTAGTATCTCTCTATAACTGGCCTACCAGATTTCTTATTGGAACCATTCAGTGAGCCTGAGGAGAGATGCCTCTCTAGATCTACTTAAGTTCTTGATTTCCTTCTTTTATGGAGTTGGCAATATCCTTGGAACTAGACACAGTGGTGCTTTCTACTGTGGACATTACCATTCTCCCAGGAGCTCAGCTCAAACTTCTGAGTAACTCAGGTATCCATCCCCCCCCCCCTCACATCCTGTCAGTTGACACATTCAGCTGATTGAATCGCCTCAATATCTTTCTAATTCATCTTTTATTTCCATTCTCCCTGACAGATGAGGCCCTTATGACTTAAACCGGACTGTTATAATAAAACTTTTCAAATAATTTCTATATCCACAAGATTTCTCTGATCTCTTCCATCCCACAGAGAGAAAAGGCCCGGTTTTGTTCATCTGTGTAATGTAAGCACTTAGTCCAGAACAGGAAAGATGAAAGATAGGTAATACATGTGTGTTAAACGAGGCCTGGCTTTATTGCTTCTCTCTCCAAAGGCCTGCGATGCTGTCCTGCTGCCCACAGGAACTCTCCTCAGCCTGGCATCAGTGGGCATCAGGCATCCTTTCCACTGCATTTGTCACACATGCCAGGGATGCCCTGCTGGTGACTGCTCACCATTTGGCTCATGCGGATTGTCTCATCCTTTCTTATTTCAAATCTTCACTTGTCAAAATTCACATTTTCACACCCTGCTCTGTTGTCACCTCTAGAGAGCTCCTCAGATTCTTTTCCCGTTATAATTTGTCTTTCCTGTTCTCCTATGAACTTATAGCACAATCTGTCCTTATTATAACTTTTGAGTGGATGAAGTGAAGTGCCAATGTTGATCAGTTGGTAATGACAGCGTAGAGCAGTGGTCGGCAAACTCATTAGTCAACAGAGCCAAATATCAACAGTACAACGATTGAAATTTCCTTTGAGAGCCAAATTTTTTAAACTTAAACTATATAGGTAGGTACATTGTTATTAACTTAATTAGGGTACTCCTAAGGCTTAGCAAGAGCCACACTCAAGGGGCCAAAGAGCCCCATGTGGCTCGCAAGCCGCTGTTTACCTACCACAGATAGAGCATTGTATTGAGGAGGATTCTAAGGTTATACTTAGGTTCCTCACAAAAGAAGGTGCTAAGACAGATTGGATGCCTTACTTCAGTACAGAAGAAGTTAGCAAACTGCCCACGGAATAGCCAACTTTGTTACAGATCCCCATGTATGTGTCTACTCAGCTAGATCATTTGTCCTTAAAGGCATATTTCTGTCCTCATAGCCTCTATCACAATTTCTGTTGAGTTGATCCTTAAAAACTCCATTCCCTGATTTTAAAAGTTTACAGTCTAACATGGCCAATATAAATTTGTGATAGGATGTGATAATGGACAGAAATAAAACACAAGCATGTAAAGTGCTGATGAAATGGCCCTTGAAAAGTAGGTAGGAAGACATGGAGAACAGAGGGGCAAAGCAGCATTTAACCAAAGGAAATTAAATCAGTACCTTGAAGAGATATCTCCATTGCTATTCTTTACAGCATTATTCACAAAGCCAAGATATGGAAACAACCTACAAGTAAATGGCTGTCATCAGATGAATAGTCAAATAAAATATGATGCACACATAAATACACACACAAATGGAATATTTTTTAAAAAATATATTTTTATTGATTTCAGAGAGGGAGGGAGAGGGACAGGGAGAAAGAGAGGGAAACATCAATGATGAGAGAGAATCATTGATCAGCCGCCTCCTGCATGCCCCACACTGGGGATCGAGCCTGCAGTCTGGCCATGTGCCCTGCCTGGGAATCAAACCATGACCTCCTGATTTATAGGGTGACACTCAACCACTGAACCATGCCAGCCAGGACACAAATGGAATGTTATTCAGGCTTTAAAAAGCCAATTTATGTAAATTCAGTGAAGTTATCATTTAACAAGATGTTAAATTCTAAATTTTTCAAAAGTGAAAAATCTAGTATAGTTAGAATTACCTTTGAAATTTCTTAACTTGCCCATAAAGTGGGAAGGTAGATAAGGGTAAAAAAAGTTCAAATATATGGTGATAGAGGGAGACTTGATTTTGGGTGGTGAACACACAATATAATATACAGATAATATATTATAGAATTGTACACTTGAAACCTGTATAATTTTATTAACACATCACCCAAATAAATATAATGAAATTAGATGTATATATTTTTAAAATATGAAACCAGGTACTCTATAAATTATTCACTTTAGACTTCAAGTAGCACTGAATAGAGCAATGAAAGCTACAAATACTGATATCTGTGCATTCAATTTTTCCTGTAAGATACCTATCAAGACACTAGAGGAGGATGCAGGGTGGGTTAAAAAATGTCTCCTTTCCTATAGATTTTATTCTGGTTTTAGAAAGAAGTAAATCTATCTACATTTAATATTTATTGTTAGGTTAGGTGGCTCAGGAGGCGGTGTAAGAAATAAAGAGTCGGGTGAATCAGAAAAGGAAAGGTTTATCGCATCCCCGAGAGACCCACGGACCCCAAAGACAGGGCACGTGGATTCACGCCAACAGGGCGGGGGCACTTGTTTTATACTGTGGTTGTCTGCATGTATCTGATCCTGGGCTCTCTCCGACCTAACATTTATTAATGGATTTGTTTATTTTGAAATAATGTATATGAAAGAACCTAACGGAAGCCTTAGAACATACTCGAAGTTTAACAGATGTTCGTTGGATTTTGCTTTTGCTTATTGATTGGCCCCCATACAAACTGTTCTTGGAAAAGTAGTTCGGAAGCCCTTGATTGGCATCTTCTGTGTGGCCCAGTGAACAGCCAGCTGTTCCTCTCTTGCTGTTTACACCAGTTTCCAGACACCTTATCATAGTTCAGGAAATCTATATAAAGGAAGATAAACAGTTTTTTCCCCACAAACCTTGAAAATTAGTAACATCCTATGCTGGCTAGGACGTGAGAAATAGGCACTCATAACTTTCAATAGGAGTATGAAGTATTTAAATCTTTTGGGGAAGATTTATGTTCTAAAAAAATAAAAGCCCAAGTCTTTGTAGTGGCATATAGTGAAACCAACTCAGATTCACCAGTAGGGAGATAATTAAAGATATTATGGTATTCCTACACTGTGAAAAAATGATGTATGTAAAAGAAAAGTAGATAAATCTATGTGTACACCAGAAAAGTGCCATGATATTTTAAAATTAAATAAATTATAAAATAATAGACAAATATGCTCTTTGTTAGCAACAAACAAAAACTGAAAACTCAACCACAAAAAATAAACCTATATGTATGTATATTTGTTTATATAAGAAGACAAATAAAAGTGTGGAAGGATATTATTATCCTAAGTAAGCCTAAGGAGGTGGGACAATTAGATGTTTGCCAGAAGAGCAAGGCAATCATTTTACCTTTTGCTCCTCTGTTGTTTGAAGATGTGATCCAAATTAGTGGTAACAGGGAAATAAAAGGCAAAGGCAACTGCAGGATGTAATATGGAAATGGAGTGGATGGAATTTGGCAACTATTTGAATGTGGTAGAAAGGGAAATGAAGAAATCAAGGCTAGCTCATCAATTTCTAGCCTGAGTAACTGCGGGAAAATTCTGTCATTCATAGAAACAGAGATGTCATGAGAAGGAGTGAATTCTTTTTTATTGTTTCCAGAGGAGAAATGATGAGTTTGAGTTATCAGAGTTGCACTGTTTCTAATTTTAAATGATAATTTTTTCTATAGGAAAGCTTCTTTATCTTGGCCTTAAAACCTCAAACAAAATGATGCTTTATAGTTGTATTTCATGTAAATTTTGGAACTGAAAGAATCAGTCTGGTGTCTAATATTTTACCTTATCCATGCATACTATTCCAAAACAAAAGAACATTTATTTTTTATTTGGAAAAAAAATTATAATTTAAAATCATCTCAACATGTGAAAAAGTAATTTTTCCTGCTCTATCAGATTGACAGAAAGTATAAACTGCGACCTGTAAAATTTTTACTATATATTTCTTTTGTGTTATTTTAATACTAGAGGCCTAGTGCATGAATTTGTGCACCAGTGGGGTCCTTCAGCCTGGCCTGCGGGATTGGGCTGAAACTGGCTCTCCAACATCTCCTGAGGGGTCCCAGATTGCAAGAGAGCACAGGCCAGGCCGAGAGACCCCACCAGTGCACGATTGGGTCCAGGGAGGAATGGAGGAGGTTGGCCAGCCAGAGAGGGACCACAAGAGAGCTTCCGGGTGTGTCCGGCCTATCTCACTCAGTCCCGATTGGCCCAACCCCAGCAGCAAACTAACCTACCAGTCAGCGCATCTGCCACCTGGTGGTTAGTGCATGTCATAGCAAGCAGTTGAGAACGCTTTGATTGGTTGAACGGCTGAGCGGATGACCGAACACTTAGCATATTAGTCTTTTATTATTAAAGATAGTTATGCCTCTTCAAGTGTATTTGTAACTCAATGACTATTAAATAGAGTATTTTGTTGATATTCTATAGAAGTAGCCTTGAAAAGATTTTTAGTTCTAGCAATAGCTTGTGCACTTTTATTCCATAGAAAACAGCACTAGATATTGTCTCTATATTTATACTATTTGCTTGCAAATACTATCAAATGCTACGTGAATTTATTTATATATAATTATATCATATTTCATGTTGGAGCCAAAATAAAAGTATGTAATTTACCAGATTGAGCCCTTTTGCATAGATAAAGGAGTCAACAAAGTCACCTGAATGAATCATTTTAATTTTCAGCTCAGTTATGTGGAAATTAACTGCTCTTGCATACCTTTATTCTCTATTCATCATTGATTGTATTTTTACTTCAGAAACTATTCCTATGTTAGTTTTTCTTAGTTGAATTATGTGGGGCTTTCTCTTGGAAATGTTTTTCATATTGCATTTGTTATTTTTAATTTGAATTAATACAGGGATTCCTATAACTGCCATTTTTTATTGAGTCTGAAAAATTTCATGAATTTTAAAACCTTCAGAGAACTGGGTGATTATGATGCTGTGTGAATTCACAAATTATATGGACTAATTCTTATAGTTTGAGTTAAACTCTATATGGCCCCCTTTGGAGGAAAGAGAAGAAAGATAATTATTTTAATATTTTGTATACTTCTTGTTTTCCAGAAAATAAATACTTCTGGAACCAGTAATGCAGATGTCCCTCTGGCTGATCCCGGAATGTACCAATTGGATATTACATTAAGAAAGGGTCAAAGTTTAGCTGCCCGAGATCGAGGAGGTAAGGTCATAAGAAGAAGATCACTTGGAAGTTTATTCTGTGTGTTTTTGACAAAATTCTTTTTAATGGTTGCTTAAGTTCAAATAAATTAACTATAATATTATAATTTTTAGAAGGTTGGGTCCAGTGATGTGGTTTGAAATGTTATCTGACTCCTGTGACCACAGGAAGAGGTTATGATGCAAGTTTGCAACTCTGAACTGGACCCAATCCAGACAGCAAAATCCCTACAAAACTGCTGAGAAATTAGACTCTGAGTTATATGTAATTAGTGACACAGTTGGTGAAATAGGTGAGACAAATATTTGAAGCCATACAGAAGTCACTTTTGGCAGGCCTGACATTCGTTTTGCTGCATTGATTTGCTCAGTTGAATCGGCTAAACTTGCAGAAACCAGAACTAGCATCTCACCAAAACTTTGGTGATTCCCAGCAAGCAATTTTCTGAGACTTAGTTGGATCTGACAGTAGTCTCATCGTGGCTTAAACAGGTCTTTGTAGGCTATAATGAAGGAAAAGACAAGGCATTTGGAATCCTTAGTTCCTGGATTCCAAATCCCAAGGCAATCTGATGAACTAGCCTGGGCTCCTTGAACCCAAAATTAGAGGCAGGACCAGAGATAGAGATAGACCCTAAACAGACAGTATAGCACCCTTTGCACATTTCCAAATATCAGCTATTTAGAATGTGGAGAACTGAGGGCCCCAAGGGCCCAGAATCCCAGAGGAAACTGAATCTGGTCTAACTCCTCGCACTGGGACGGAGGAGAGTCCCTAAGCCTCCAACTCATTGTCAGAGCACCTGGAGAGCACTCCGGCATTACATGATCTTCTTCTCGTCCATCCCTATTGACATCCAGACCTAGGGAGTGGAAGGAACCAAATTAGGACTATAGTTTGTACTTTTATCTACTGCCTCTGAGAGAATAAAATAGAAAAAATAATATAATAATGTTTTTACACTAGAAACTATACAAATAATGGATTTAGTTTTTAAGGAAAAACTAGTAAATATCAGACATTCTTAACGAATGAAGGTATGATTAGAATTGTTAAAATTTAAACACATGGGGGGAAATTTGAAAATTAACCATTTGACTTAATGACTGAGGACAAATATTTATTGACTTTTTACTTCTTGCCTCAAAATAAGCTATAATTATATAGAGAAAGAAAATAATGCTATTAACATGGCTTTATTCTGCTATATTTATATATTTTTTTAGTTTTTAGAGTATTCTTCATTCCATTATATAACATCATTTCATCTAAAACAGAATTGAACCAGACATCAGGAAATCAAACTTTTCATCCTAGATGCGTCTCCCAACACTAGTAAATACATATGCACACAATTATTTATTACAGCACTAGAGGCCCAGTGCATGAATTTGTGCACCAGTGAGGTTCCTCAGCCTGAACTGCAGGATCGGGCCAAAACCGGCTCTCCGACATCCCCCAAGGAGTCCCGGATTGTGAGAGGGTGCAGGCCAGGCCAAGGGACCACACCGGTGCACGGTTGGGGCAGGGGAGGGGCGCAGGTGGTTGGCCAGCCAGAGAGGGATTGCAGGAGGGCTCCAGGGCATGTCAGGCCCATCTTGCTCTGTTCTGATCAGCCAGACCCCAGCAGCAAGCTAACCTACCAGTCGGAGCGTCTGCCCCCTGGTGGCCAGTGCACGTCATAGTGAGCAGTTGATTGGTTGAAGAGACGACCGGACAACTGGACACTTCGCATTTTATTATATAGGATTGTTTGCAATTATAAAATACCCATTAGTAGGAGAGGTGACTAAATAAACCATGGTGCATCCACATGATGAAATACTATGTAGCTGTAAAACAAAGAATAAGGAAAACCTCCAAGAATTGATATGGAAATAGTTACAGGATATATAATTAATTGCAAAGGTAAAGTGCAAAAGAGTATTGACAATTTGTAATATTTCATGTAAAAAATGAGTGTAAGAAATTATGTATTATCTGCTCACTTGTTCAAAAAGATATATTAGAAGTAAACTCCAAAAACTAATGAGATTGGTAGCATATATAATATAGGTAAGAACTGGTGTCAAGAATGGAAATGGGAATGGGGTAAAATGAGGAAGGTACATTTCTCTGAGAAAATATTCTTACGTAGTTCTCTTTAATCATGGCAATATTTCAGCACTGACTGACTGACTGACTGAATGAATGAATGAATGAAATCAAGCTATGATGTGTGAGGAACCCAAAATGGAATATAACTATAACTACACCTCAGGAGGATGGGGAATAAGATGATTAATATAAGTTATTATGTAAAACAATATTTTAATTATACACTGTAAAACTCAAGAGAAAAAGAACTAACTATGCACAAATAATGTACTCTAGAGCATGAGTATCAATTCTAACGCTATTTATTGTGTATGCTGAGGATGAGCAAATGTATTATAAATGTATTGTAGTTGAGTGTCAGGTTTCTCACTGTTGGAGAAAGAAGTTACAATATACAACAGGGGTCCCGGCCAGCATGGCTCAGTGATTGAGTGTTGATCTTTGAATTAGGGTGGTCATGGTTCAGTTCCTGGTCGGGGCACATTCCCAGGTTGTGGGCTCAATCCCCTGTGTGGGACATGCAGGAGGCAGCCAATCACTGATTTTCTCTCATCATTGATGTTTCTATCTCTCTCCTTCCCCCTTCCTCTTGAAAAATCAATAAAAATATATTTAAAAAACAATATACAATAGGGGAAAGAGGGGATGAACTTTGTGGTATTCACTGGTATCAGTATGAACTAATGGTTTTTAATAGAGATATAGGTAACAATTAAAATGGACAGAGGGGTGTGTGTGTGTGTGTGTGTGTGTGTGTGTGTGTGTGTGTGTGTCTGTGTGTGTCTGTGTGTGTCTGTGTGTGTTTACTTGTGCGTGTGTGTGTAGTATATTGTATTTTCCTAAATCTGTCTCCTGGGAGGCCCTCAGAGCAGTTATAAAGGTGTAATCAACACACCTTTGGCCCAGATCTTAGTTTCTAAATACAGTTTTCCCCATAAAAGTAAAGAGGGCTCCTGGAGAAATGGTTGGTTGCAGATGTAGGGCAGCAAAAGTACAAGATGAGCCTGGAACATTTTGCAAAGCCAGAGAGTAGGGAAGTACTCAAAAATTGATGGCAGAATGTCAAAATGATATAGGAGCCAAATTAAAGGAGCTCCTAATGACTAGAGCTGGAACAATTTTGGCAACAAAATAAATAATGGCAGCAATAGATTATAAATCATAGAATAATATAAATATATATGTCTTCTTACTAGTAAATCAATAATTGAATAAATAAATGGGCGAGAAGGCACAGCTTTTGCTTATGTTAGAATTGCAATGAGTAAATGTAGAAGGGTAAATAGAAATAGAAAACTGTCTTTTAATAAACAATGTAGTAACAGTTGTAGCAAAAATCACCAATTGATGCTAAATTTGTAGGTGCAAAATTACGATGAGTACAGGTATTTGCATCATTAAAAGTACTTTTCCACTAAATATGTATGAACTACAAAGAGGAAAATAATGACTTACAGTGGAGAAACTTGGAAGACACCACCTTTAGCAAGTAGTTAAAGACAAAATCAGCAGCAATGAGGCAGACAGATACCATGGACCTGCTGATGTGATGTACTGAGAAAGGCACATTACGTCTGTGGGATTCCGTCATGATGCATAAAGCCATTGTAATCATGAGAAGACATCAGGCAACTCTGGCAAGATATGATGCCAGTTTTCTGAGCTGAGTAGCAGCTACCGTTTGCTCAATCTTGTCCCACAGTTTAAAGTTTGGATGGCACTGTGCATGCACCTCTCCCTTTCTTAAAGGAGCAAATTATTCTCTAGAGATAACAATAGGAATTGTGTTAAGGTAGAATGAGAGAGCCATGTTCTTAAGAAAAATATTACTTTGTGGAAATAAAGAATATCCCAGTGTTTAAAATGCAAACTTTGATCCAACTTCACTATTTTACTTACTTGCCTGGAATTCATGAAATTTTTTATTGGGTTGATATGAGAAGATAAATTAAACACGGGAAACAACCTGAATTAAGTTTGAGATTGATTAAAATTCATTTTAGACACACCTGTGAAAAACAAATGTGTTAAGCATATGCTTATGTACTTGGAACACTTTAGATCTGTAAATATATACATATAGGATAACTAGATGTAGATTAATAGTTTGAAGTGATAAAATCAGTCAGGAAGTACTACAGTGATGTAAGAGTAATAGTTTTGAGGGTCTGAACCAGAATTATGGATGTGGAAAAGGTGGTTCAGGAGAATGACCAGTAGCACCTGATATTAATTTATGAGGAGGTTAAAAACAACAACTATAGAGCCCTGGCCAAGTGGCTCAGTTGGTTGGAGCATCGTCCTGTACACCAAAAACGTTTCAAGTTCGATTCCTGCTCAGGGCACATACCTAGGTTGCAAGTTTAATCCCTAGTCTGGGTATGTAGGGGAAGCAACTGATCAGTGTTTCTCTCTCACTTAGATGTTTCTCTCTTACTCTCTCTCTCTCTCTCTCTAAAATCAATAAAAAAGTATATCTTCTGGTGAAGATTAAGAAGCTATTGAGATTTTTAAGGCTGATGGTACCTGGAAGCCAAGTGGATTTTGGAAAAAGGTGAATATAAGAAGAAATATTGTATTACTATTATAATTAGCAGAAATTATATATTTTTATCATTCATTACATTGATGCCTTTACCTACTGCCCAGCAAAACCAAAATCCTATGACCCCTGTGTTCCATATTACCCCTGCACAGAATAGTGAAAGAGAAAAACTCATTTCCATCCTCATAATCATTGCTTGAACTTTGCATAGCCAGAATCTTCCTTCAAAAATAATAGACATTGAGTTTGGCTTAGCAGTCAAAACTGGTCATTGTTCTTCCATTTTTATAACCTATTTTGCAGAACAATAACCAGATGGCTTCTTGGGATGGGTCTGCCTTTTCCTGTTTTATCATTTCAGCTTTAAGAAGCCTAGTGGAGTAGAAAGCACACGATTTGGGGAGTCTGACACACATAGTTTCAAAGCCAAGCTCAGTATTATATTAGCTGTGTGACTTTGAGATCTGCATTTTTTCTGCTGAAATTGTAGGGCTCCAGATGTAGCAAATAAAAATACAGGATGCCTAATTAAATTTGAATTTCAGATAAATAGTGCATTACCTTTTTAAACAAATTCCATATTTTATCTGGCAGCCCTATGACAATTGTCATGTCTAGTTATATTTTAACTAGAGGCCCAGTACACAAAATTCGTGCACTGGGAGGGGGGGCGTGTCCCTCAGCTCAGCCCTTGGGGGATGTTCAACTGCCAGTTTAGGCCCGATGCCTGTGGGATCGGGCCTAAACCGGCTGTTGGACATTCCTCTCACAGTCCGGGACTGCTGGCTCCCAACTGCTCACCTGCCTGCCAGCCTGATCACCTCCTAACCATTCCCCTGCCAGCCTGATTGACACCTAACTGCTCTCCTGCCTGCCCGATCACCTCCAACTGCCCTCCCCTGCTGGCCTGATCACCCACAACTGTCCTCCCCTGCTGGTCATCTTGTGGTGGCCGTATTTGACCACATGGGGGCGGCCATCTTGTGCAAGGGCGTGAGGGTCAATTTGCATATTACCTCTTTATTATATAGGATTGGATTGGGCCTTTCAGGACTATATTATCATCTATCATAAGTTGAGTGTAATGTCTTGACATGATTATTTGTATTGCTAGAAAAATAAGAACAATCTTTGCAGATATATTTGGTGATAGTAATTCCCTATAATTGAACTTAAAATTTGTATTATGGAGGATATTTTAATTTCCTAGGGCTGCTTTAACAAATTAGTATAAAATTAGTGGCTTAAAACAATAGAAGTTTATTATTTCACAGTTCTGAGGTTCAGGAATCAAAAAATCAAGATGTGGTAGGGAAACACTCCCGTTAAAGGCTCTCGGGGAGAATTCTTCCTTGCCTTTTTGCTGCTGGTGGCTCCAGGCATTCCTTGGATGGTGGCAGCATCACTCTGATCCAGGGGTCCTCAAACTATGGCCCGCGGGCCACATGCAAATGCAAATATTATATTTGTTCCCGTTTTGTTTTTTTACTTCAAAATAAGATATGTGCAGTGCACATAGGAATTTGTTCATAGTTTTTTTTAAAAACTATAGTCCAGCCCTCCAATGGTCTGAGGGACAGTGAACTGGCCCCCTGTTTAAAAAGTTTGAGGACCCCTGCTCTGATCTCTGCTTCCATCTTCACGTGGTGGCACTCTTCTCGTGCCTTCATGTCTCCAGCCTTTCTCGCCTGTCTCTCTGAAGGACATTAGTCATTGTAGTTAGGCTCGCCCTAAAGCCAGGATCATCTCACCTCAAGGAGAATGACCAGTAGCACCGAGACTGCATCTACAAAAACCCCATTTCCAAATAAGGTCACATTCACAGGTACCGGGGTTTAGAACTTGGGCATATCTTGGGGAAAACCCATGTCAGTCCACTACAGAGGACAGTTGCTTCTCTTCAAATACTCAGAACAAATTTAAATCCTCAAAAAAGTGATCCATGTGAACTAGTCTATTGTGTTTCTACTAATAACAATGTTAGAAAGCCCTGCATCGAGTAGAGTGAGGGAATCTCAGTCTACGCTGTGAGTCTGATGTGTCAAATGTTAAAGGAAAGTGTTTCTGAGAATAATATTTTCAGGTTGGAGTAAGGATTATAGAACTGTGGGGGCTGGGAAAAGACTTACAAGGCTATCCCTGGCCAAGCTTCATTTTTCTCATGGTTTAACGAAACCTTGCTAATTGAGAAATGCTACTGATTATACCACAGCCAGATTTGAGAATAGAGGAAGTCAAAGGTTTTCCTTTTTACTCTATCACATGCACCAGGAAATCAATACAGTGAAAGGACAAAACATCTTAAATGGTTAATTATTGCTCTTGAAACACATTCATGTAGCATATCAGTAATGGAAAAAACTGAACAAGATTACATTTTAGCTTTTTACATGAAAATAAGGAACTGTCCTTAACATTTCATTAGCAAAGACAAAACATTTTATTTTAAATATGTTTTTATTGATTTCAGAGAGAGAAAGGGAGAAGAAGAGATAGATAGAGACATCAGTAATAAGAGAGAATGGTCAATCGGCTGCCTCCTGCATGCCCCCTACTGGTGATCGAGCCTGAAGTCCAGGCATTTGCCCTGACCAGGAATTGAACTGTGACTTCCTGATTCATGCACGGGTTGAGCTCAACCACTGAGCAACACCAGCCAGGCAACAAGAACATTTTAGATTTACCAGTGCTTAATGATACATGTCACTTTATAGATTTTTAATTTTGATAGCCTTGTAAAGACAAAGCAGTGCACATGCTATTTTTAAGAAGTCCAGCATAAGTGTAGGAGAAAAGGTCGAGAAAGTAATATGGCAAATCCCTAGGGAGAGACCTGGCTATCCCAAGGAGGGCCTCAGAGTTGGTAATTCTGGGATTTATCTAAGCTTTGGGGCTGTAGCTGAAGAACTTGTGGAGAGGTCTAGAAAATAGGATGTAGCAAACTGGTTCAATAAAATTGGGTTTAGGGCCTGTGGTATATGAAGAATTCTACATTGACCCCTGATGATCTGTGTCCTTATTTATTAACCCCTTCCCTTTTAGTTTGGGTGGGATCTGAGAATACAATGGATATCACTCCCATAATTATGCTATTTTATGTTAGTGTCAAAACCATGGAAATGTTTTACAAATGCACTTAGTGCCTCTAATCATTGACTTGGAATTAAAAGGGAAATGATCCTTGGTGGGCCTGACCTAGTCAGGTGAGTCTTTTGAAAGGAACTGGTGCCCTCTTTGAGATAGAGAGCTTCTCTTGCTGGCCTTAAAGAAGCAAACAGCCATGTGTGGACTGAAAATGGAGAGGGATGGCCTCTAGGAGCTAAGGGCTTTCGTCCTATAGCTGCAAGGATCTGAGTTCTGCCAACAACTGAGTGACCTTGGGAAAAGATCCCAAGGACCAGTGAGAACTCAGCCCAGCTGACACTTTGATTGCAGCCTTGTGAGACTGTAAGCAGAGCTCCCAGTTAAGCCAAGCCTGGCCTGCAGAAACCTTGAGATAAGAAATGTGTGTAGTTTTAAGCTACCTAAAGTGTACACTAGTAGAAAACTACTACAGGGTCTACTAGTAAGTTAAGCAGAGAGACAAAAGGACATTCACTGTTTTTCCTTTTATATTGTCCAAACTGTTTCAATTCTACTGGAAAATACTGTTAAAAAAACACTCTTTGAACCATTGGAATTAATCAAATCTTAAGTAGTTTCCCTTAATAAGGCTAGAAGGTAGCGAACCAAATGAATTAACATGTGGAATTATTAGATGCCAAGTTGCTTTAAAAAATCATTTTTACCACACCCAATGAATAGAATTGCTAAAGAGCACTTTCATTTCACTAAAAGATTAGCATTTGGAAAATATTAATTCTTGAGGTAGCAATCATTTATTTGAATACAATAGAAATCAATTGTCACATTTCTAAATGGAAATGAGGATGTTAGTGAAGGTTGAAATGACTCATCAAGGATACACTTTTATTCTGCGAAGACTTGTAAATCAGCCCAGACCCCCCAAAAGGGGAGGGGGGACCTCAATATCTGTTGGGATAAAGATTTTCTTAAAAGGTAATTCTAGCTCAAGAATATATATGAATATAAACCTCCAGAGCTTTTAGTATCCATGGAAAGTAGATTAGAAGAAACTGCTTTAATCAATTTATAGTGAAACAACTTTAAAGAAAACAAGTAAATCAAAATATAAAAATAGACACATATCCGAGGCTAAGAGGACACAACTGCTGATATTTGATTACAAGTCTGCCTTGTTGCAAAGTGAGGAGTATCTTTAGCAAACAGGATAAATGTCTTTGACAAAGGCAAAGAGAAAATCAGTTATTTGAACTTCCTAATTTTTACATAGTTTTATAATGAGAATGTAATTAAATATGAAAGGCTGAAGCAAACAGAGAAAGCCCATAAAACTCTTCTGTGTAAAACTGCACTCAACATTAGGAAGTTGGCCAAGCGATTTTATGTGTAACAGTGAAAGCTTTTGGGCTTTCATGGAATCGTGCATTTGACTTATCAAAAAACTGCACTGCCTCTGAAACACAGGTCATGAGGTGCAGCTACTGTTTTCCATGCGTAGGCAGTAAGTTGTGTGTTCAGGTTGTGCAGAGTCCCTAAGGCGTAGCCTCAAGTACTTCATCATTCAAAGACCTCCATTGTGCTATTTTGCCCCTGAAATATTATCCCCTGTGCCAATCTAAGACAGATTCTACTTTCAATCTGTACTCCCTTTTAAAACTTTATAAATGTGGTGTTTTTTAAAAAATATATTTTATTGATTTTTTACAGAGAGGAAGGGAGAGGGAGAGTTAGAAACATCAACGAGAGAGAAACATTGATCAGCTGCCTCCTGCACACCTCCTACTGGGGATGTGCCTGCAACCAAGATACATGCCCTTGACCGGAATCGAACCTGGGACCTTTCAGCCCGCAGGCCAACGCTCTATTTCACTGAGCCAAACCGGTTAGGGCTAAATGTTGCTTTTTCAGAGCTTATCTTCAACATAGGTCATAAGAATGCCTCAGACACCATGGGTAAGAAAAGGGTCACAGAAAAGAGTAAGTGTTAGGAAATCAGTTTCCAGCTCTGCAAGAAAAAACACCACACAAAATAACATTAGGTCACATCCTGCATTTCTATAGCATTTTTAAATTTTTCATACGTTAAAAATTTATTCTGGCTCCAGAGATAGTTAAAAGTCAGACCTACTCTATACATGTTTTGAGAGTCAAGTAAACAGAATTTATAAAGTAATTGTCACAATCACAAATTGATAAAAAATTAGAGAGTAGGACTTGGGTTTGGAATTTGTTTTTTAAATGAAAAGCTTCAGAACTGGGAGAATTTATAAATCTGAGATATTTTGATGATGACAGTGTTGTTACCAGTCCTTTGGGCAAGGCCTTTGATCTCTGTACTGAACTTCCAAATAGACATTGAAGGTGTGAAAATCTAAAGCGAAGAGAGAGAAAATAAAAATCTTATTTCAAACAATACAAAAATTGAAACCATTAATGAATGGGGCTGCAAATCATTGTTGCATTTAATACGGCACTCATATTCAGTTATCAGCACTGCTGAATGATGTTTATGTCACATATTGATATTAAATGGTCTGTTTTACTGGCCTGTTAGTATTTAAGGGAAGATGAGCTTTTATTCAGTCCCAAAAAGGTACATGGTTAAATTTACTTCTCATACACTTTTCCCCCCCATATCTTTTATTGTTTGATCAGATTTGTTTATTGGGATAATCTTTTAAGATCACTATAATTTGTTTGTTTTTCATAAAATATTATTTTTTCCAGCTTCACTGAAATATAATTGACAAAACTATATGTATATTTAAGGTGTGCAATGTGATCTTTCAATATATGTATACACTGTCAAATAATTACTCCAGTCAAGCTAATTAGCATATCACATACCCTTTATAAGAAAGTCTTTTTTAAAAAATATATATTTTTATTGATTTTTTACAGAGAGGAAGGGAGAGGGATAGAGAGTTAGAAACATCGATGAGAGAGAAACATCGACCAGCTGCCTCTTGCACACCTCCTACTGGGGATGTGCCCACAACCAAGGTACATGCCCTTGACCGGAATCGAACCTGTGATCTTTCAGTCCACAGGCCGACGCTCTATCCACTGAGCCAAACCGGTTTGGCTATAAGAAAGTCTTTTAGCCTGGCCAGTGTGGCTCAGTTGGTTCAGCATCGTTCTATGCACCAGGAGGCCTCCGGTTCAATTCCCAGTCAGACTTGATCCCCAGTAGGGGACATGCAGGAGCAGCCTATCACTGTTTCTATCTCTCTCTCCCTCTCCCTTTTATTCTCTGAATCAATAAAAACATTTTAAAAAATAAAAAATAAAGTATTTTATTCATTTCAACAAGTTTCCTTCAAGCTTTTTAAAATTTCTCCAACTATACTATAGATGTGCTTTTTAGGGTAGACACATTAATTTTCTACTGCTTTCCATGAGTTAAATAGCTTAAAACAATATCTATTTAATAGTTCACAGGTTCTGTAGGTCCAGAATATGGACACAGCATAACCGAGTTCTCTGCTCAGAGCCTCATAAGGCCAAAATCAAGTTGTCACCCTGGCTGAACTTTTATCTGGAGCTCAGGGTCCTTCCAGGTTCATTCTTGGTGTTGTTACTGGAATGAAAGACTGAAGGGGTCCATTTGCCTGTGCACATCAAAGTTTAATAAGACACAAACAGGAGTTTGCAGCCAAGAAAGTAAACTAAACCGGCAGTCAGACATCCCCCAAGGAGTCCTGGATTGAAGAGGGTGCAGGCTAGGCTGAGGGACCTCCCCCTCCCATGCATGAATTTCGTGTACTGGGCCTCTAGCTGTATTATATGTAGCTTATAAAACTAAATTTTAAAGGATGCAGTGTAGATGTAAATATGAGAACTGTAAAAATTCACATTCATTTTATGTGCATTATTAACCTTTAGGTTGGCTTTGTCAAATAATTTTAGACCAGCTATTCTTAAATTTAGAAATTACTTTGAATAATTTAAGAACACAATAGACTTACCCTTTTATAATTGGCCCTTTTTCAGGTGTTGGTATATTCTTTAATCAAAGGCAGATCATTTGACATTAGATAATGCAGTCTTAAAATATTTTTATCTATTTAATCATTTACTATTCTATTTTGACTTGAAGAAGAATTCCAAGTCCTAACCAGGGATCTGTAGATTCCCACATGATCTGTTATCCCACAAAGCTCTGACTTCTTCCACTTACTTTCTGGTCACTCTCTCCATCCACACTGGAAACCTTCAGGGCCTCTGCACTTCTGCTTCTTCTGCCTGAAATTTGCTTCAGGCCCTTTATGTGTCTGTAAGTGAGGCTTTCCCTCCACACCCTATCTAAAATAGCAGGTACCTCTGACCTTTACCTGTGGTTCTATGTTCCTTCGTGCACCTATCACCACATGGCATATTATCTACCTCTTCATTGGCTCCTTGCATGTTCCCCTTCACTAGAAGGAAAGTTCCTTTGGAATAGGGACTTGGTTTTATGCTCTGCTGAATACCTAGTGCCTAGCACACAATAAACATCTAGTAAATATTGTTGAGAACATGAATGTATTTTAGAAAAGAAAAAATATTCAGCTAGAGAATTTATAATATAAATCTTGTATTAAGAAAGAGCCCTGCCTTCTTTTAAAAAGTAGCAAAATGTCAATGGAAATGGAAAAGTAGGAAGCTTGGCAGGAAGGCAGAAGGCAAGAAAGAGTGGGTCGTTACAACGTAGTGCTTAGTTTGGTCCTACAGTTGTTCTTATGTTGTTCTACAGTTGTTACCATGCAGACCTAGCCTTTCCCACACCCCACTAGAGAGTTGAAGGGGGAGTGAAAGCAGAAAACACCTACTATTATCCCTAATACTGTCTTTTCTTCTAGCGGAGACAACATGCTTTAGAAGGATAATTGCAAGTTTTGAAGTCACTTGTCACATTAAACATTTATTAACTGTTTTTAGCCTTCGGGGCAAAGGTTTTTTCATTGTTCCTCAAGTATTTTAGTTACATGGTAGGTGTTAATATTTCACTTTGCTTATTTTCACTTGCTTATAAAACTTATATAATCATTGACACATGTCATCTTCTGGGTTTATATTCAATTGGGAGCTGTAGACCAGTTATGTGCCTGGGAAGAAGATAACATAGCTATTGCCAAGAAATGGCAGTCCTGGCAACAATCTACCTTCCTAGTCACCAAATAACTGGTTCACTCTTTTTTTCTGAATATAGAAGACATTCACCTTTCCCAAGGGAAATAGTCCAAAGTCCCATGAGGTCATTGTGTCCAGCTCTACGTGCAGGATCTCTGAGTAAAAGGAAATCCTTTATCAGGTTCAAATGTGGTTCTTGGGAGTCCATTGAACTATTAATCCATCTGCCACTTTGTCATACACATCTACACTAATGCCGGCAGACAGGGGAAGGAAGGCCTATTGCGTGAATCTTCTAGTCTAATATATAATGACCACAGAAGGCATGGGACACTCATAACAGTTACTTGTCTTTAGTAATTTTGAAATCCCAAGAAAGGCCACTTACCTGGAGGTTGAGGAAATTCCTTAGTTAGAACTCTACTATTTGGAGAGAATCCTCTTACCCATTGTTTTCTGAGGAAACTGGTTCTACCATCTGAGAAATTCTTCCTTATCTATTATTATCCTCTGTAGCCATATCTGAAATGGGTGTGAAAGAGCCTGCCCGCTTGGGCATATATAGCTTTCACATTCTGCTTCCTGCTGGCACAAGATCAAATATCTCAACCAGCTAAGCTCCTTTTCTCAAAAAATTTAGCAGGCTTCCATGTGCCAGTAGCCACACCCAATGTTCTTTCTTAGACATACTCCTCAAACATGATTTATTCCTTTGCTCCTTTTTAACATATGGCAACTACCTTACGACCATCATGCTTGGGTGGGAGAGCCAATCTGACCTTGGCCACTAGGCTGTTTTAATGATATTTTGTTGTTTAAAAGCTTTTTCAATCTTATTTTCTATTATTTGGGGCCTGAAGACAGTTTTTCCAGTTCTTTACATGTAAATGAGCCTATTTTCACCTGAACTCATTGCTTTCTTATGATTTCTTATGAAAGCCAACCAGTTTGAAAACTACACACCTTTCTTCCATGTTCCCTGAAACCTAGGTTCAACAGCAGGTGGTCTGCCTTCCAAGTTCTCACAGGAACAATATTACCAAATATTTACTATGGCCTAACAAGACTCTTGAGGCTCCCAGGGTTACCTTGCTATCCACTATCTGACTGCTAAGTCAATGTCATATATCTTAGGGATTTTTTTTAATAGCAGCTCACATTCTTGGAATTAATTTTTGTATTATTTAAAACTAGAAGCCTGGTGCACAAAAATTTGTGCACTCTGGGGAGTCCCTCAGCCCGGAGTGTGCCCTCTCACAGCCTGAGACCCCTAGGGGGATGTTCACCTGCTGGCTTAGGCCCACTCCCGGGGGATTGGGCCTAAGCTGGCAGTCAGACATCCCTCTGGCAGCCCAGGAGCCCTTGCGGAATGTCGACTTTCCAGCGGGGAGCAGGCCTAAACTGCAGTCAGACATCCTTAGTGCTGCTGAGGAAGCGGGAGAGGCTCCCACCACCACCGCTATACTGGCAGCCGGCAGCCTGGCTTGTGGCTGAGCAAAGCTCCCCCTGTGGGAGCGCACTGACCACCAGAGGGTAGCTCCTGCATTAAGTGTCTGCCCCCTGGTGGTCAGTGTGTGTCATAGTGACCAGTCATTCCCAGTTTTTCTGCTGTTAGGGTCAGTTTGCATATTACCCTTTTATTATATAGGATAGAGGCCTGGTGCATGGGTGGGGGCTGGCTGGTTTGCCCTGAAGGGTGTCCCAGATCAGGGTGGGGGTCCCGCTTGGGTGCCTGGCCAGCCTGGGTGAGGGGCTGATGGCCGTTTTCAGGCTGGGCCAGGCCTGGGGGCTGGAAGCAGGTATCTGGGATTTATTTAACTTCTATAATTGAAAATTTGTAGCCTTGAGTGGAGCTCAGGGCCAGCCAGGACAGGCAGGAAGCTTGGCTTCCTCCATTGCCAGGGGCAACCCAATCCTCCTGCTTGCTCCAGCTCAGTGGCCTCCACCATCTTAGTTGGGTTAATTTGCATATTCACTCCTGATTGGCTGGTGGGTATGGCTTGTTGGTGTAGCGGAGGTGCAGTCAATTTGCATGTTTCTCTCTTATTAGATTAGATAAGTAACATTAAGACCTGTCAAAGATAGACACCCACATCTCAGGGGGTTAACAAAATAAAAATATATTATTTATTTAAAACTTTATAGTGTAATGTAGATGGTGGTTCCATTCAGAGACTCCAGACTTGCAGGCCCTACCATCATCTAGGTTTCTAGTGTTGGGGAAAAGGAGATAGGATTGTATATGGAAAGATATCATGGGCTAAGCCTAAAAGTGGAATATAACTGACTTCTGCTCACATTGGCCAGAAGACAGTCCTCAGTCACATGGCCACACATAAGTAAAAGGTCTTTAAAATGTAGTTTAGCCTGGCCAATGTTGCTCAGTGGTTGAGCATCAACCTATCAACCAGGAGGTCACAGTTTTATTCCTGGTCAGGGCACATGCCCGACCCCTAGTAGAGGGCATACAAGAGGCAGCCAATCAATGATTTTCTCTCATCATTGATGTGTCTATCTCTTTCTCCCTCTCTCTTTCTCTGAAATCAATAGAAACATATTTTTAAAAAGAAAATGTGGTTTAGCTACTTGCCTGAGAAGAAGAGGAAAACAGCTATCAGTGAAGAGCAGTAGTTTAAGCCATAATTTATCTGTACACATAAAAGTAACTTTCCTTCCAAATATTTTGTGCAAAAACATAAGTTTTTACTGTATATTGAGTGTATCTACATAGTAGACATATGAGATAATAATAGATGTCATAAGCATATTCATTCACCTTTATCATATGGTTTCTAGTTTTGTTCTGAGTAAATCCAATAAATCAATTAAGTAAAAAAACTCTAAGAAGATTGCTACTAAAATGAGATTTTTTTAAAAAGCATTTTGTAAAACCAGGGTAGATTGACCATTTTTTAGGAATAACAATGAATATCAATTACTATAGTTTGGGAAAGTAGCAATGGCAAAATGCTTATTGTTGTAGAAAGTATAGCATAATGCTTTTGTGATATTAAACTTTATGTATTTCAGAATCAGTATTTGTCAATAACATTAAAAGGAGATCCTTAGACTCATAGTGAATGACAGTGGAGGGAAAAGAGTGGGATTATTGAGTATACAACTTAAGTACTAGTTACTTTATTAGCTTCTGTTATTAGGAGATGATACAGGCACTCATTCATTGAGCGATACAGGAGTGTTTTCAGTCAACCAACACTTTTCTTGATCACATATAATAACTTAGGTGTTGTTGCCAGACATCAGGGATCAGAAATAAACAACGAGGCCTGAATGTGATAAGAGCTGTTATAGAGGATGTTTGGGGGCATAAGACAAGAACTTGTAATGTCCATGGGATGGGTCAGGAAAGATACCCAAACAGCAAGGAGGCTTGAATTTAGTACTGGGAGAGGACAGAGGGTAAGGGGTGGAGAGGGGGCACACGCATTGGAGAGAAGCTATGGATTTGAGGTGAGGTATCCTATAGATGAGTGGCCTGGTGAGAGATGAGTCTGCAAAATTAGTAGCAGACCACAATTTGTATGACATACTCAAAAGTTTCAATTTATTCTGAAATCAGTAAGAAAGCAATGAAGAATTTTAGAGCAAGGTAGTAACATCAGATTTTTATGTCAGAAAATATACCTAAGCCTAAGATTTTGGAGAATGAATTGGAGTGGAGAAGACTGAAAGCAGGGAGACTAATAGGAGACCATTCCTTTTTTTTCTCACAAATTGAATATGTGAATGTGCTAAGGAAAGTATTATTCAATTACCATGCATTTATGAAGCCTTTTAATAATATTGTAATATAATTATCTTAAAATTCTTTCAGTTAATGATAGTAATCAATCAAGAGTCATAAAATGATTTTCAGTGTTATCACTTAGAGTTTTAATTGACAAAGAAGATTTTTTCTGTTTAGGGTTGTAATAACATTTTCTAATGGATGTGTCCCATGGGGCTCCAGTTATTTTCAGACACTTTCTTTTTTTTTTTTTTTTTTAAATATATTTTATTGATTTTTTACAGAGAGGAAAGGAGAGAGATAGAGAGTTAGAAACATCGATGAGAGAGAAACATCGATCAGCTGCCTCCTGCACACTCCCCGCTGGGGATGTGCCCGCAACCAAGGTACATGCCCTTGACCGGAATCGAACCTGGGACCTTTCAGTCCGCAGGCCGACGCTTTATCCACTGAGCCAAACCAGTTTCGGCCAGACACTTTCTTATACTACTGTTTATTCATGCAATGTTGATAGTTATTTACGGGCTAATTTTTTTCTTGATTTAACAAATCTAATAGAATTGCTATTTCTACACAACTAGGAAGGAGAAATCTGAAAATAGACATTATTTTTCTGCTATATATTCATATATTCTTAAATGATTAAAGAAAGTAGTGAAATAGTAAATGTTTTCTCAACTGAAATGAATTATACAACATACATTTTCAACAGATAATTTTTTCTTGCAAATACTGAACTTTGCACTTTTTAAAAATGCCAAAAAATTACTCATAAAAGTCAATAATCTCTGTCATTTACACTTTTTCCATTTCATGGCCCTAAAAGTGCCTTCTCCTCAAAGAAAGAAATTTTCTTAGTTTCGTTCTCTACTGCAGTTTACCACAGCATTATTTTTAATTCATCTATGTGCTATATCACAGTAATGCCATTTAAGAAATCTAAAAACCACTGAAATATTCATATTACTCATTATGGAAAAAGTATTATTTTATTATTTTATCACATTAAGCCACATGTGATAATCAACCTCTGGCATTTGAATTTTAATATATTTAATCATTTAACCCATGTAATATTTCCAGTGTTGGGCATTACAAATCTTCAACAAAAATGAGAAGGAATGGAAGAACTTTAGGAAATGATTTTAACACATAAATATGGTAGCTGTTTTGAAGATATAAAAATTATTCGTGAAAATTAATTTCCACTAAGACAACCTATTGCTGAGTATATTTTTAACATCACTGTTTTTACAAGCCTTTTTCTAGTATGAAGGATCTAATTATACTGTTACCTTCTTTGTTGTCTTCTTTTTTTCTTCTTTCTCTTTCTTTCCTCTGTCTGAATGTGGAGTGGAGGTACAGTGATCACCTAACCTTAAAGACATTTTAAGACAAAAACCAAACAAACAGGAAACTCCATAGAATATAACGGAATTTATTATAGGGTAATTTACTTACAGGGATGTAGGATCGGAGTGGACAAAGGACCCTAGCAGTTCTGTGCTGCCAGCTAGACAGTTGTTACAATAAATGTTCTCTAGAACAGCTGGATACCAATGATTGACAAGACAAAGAATGCAGTGCGGGCTGGGACCATACCTCCCGGTGGTGTTGTGGATCATTTACTAACTTAACATCAGTGTGATAGTCTCTCAGCTTTTATGTCTTTCTGGCCATTACTGACAGGAATCTTTATGGTTACATTGTGTAGGCTTGCAGAACACAGCTAATCATTAACTACAAGCCTGTGTGTGCTGGCCAGGACCAGTTAAGGCCAAAGTTAAATCAAGAATAGAGAAAGTGCAGGGTTTACAAAGATGGGGCTATTTTGTTCACACCAACAACCTATACATCCTCCTTCTCCTTTTTTCGATTTCTAATATGGGGACTGAGTTTCAAATCGGCATTGTTTTTATTAGGAGTTAGCATTATTGAAAAATTAAAGTTTCCTTAAATGATAGGTTTGGGATAAGATTGATTTAAACCTCCTAACCAGGAGGCTTATTTATTCTGAGAGTGGAAACCAAGAGACTCAGCATGGATGGCTATCTACATTTTAAATAGCTCTAATACCATTTTAAGAGAGGAGAGGCTGCCATCTTGTGTTTGCTGTGTTCAGTGCAGCACAAAAGGAGACCCATTCAAAGTTTAGTTCTGTTGGACTTAAATTTAGTTCTGTTGTTCTAACCCAGTGGTTCTCAACCTTCCTAATGCCGCGACCCTTTAATACAGTTCCTCGTGGTGACCCCAACCATAAAATTATTTTTGTTCCTACTCCATAACGGTAATGTTGCTACTGTTATGAATCCTAATGTAAATATCTGATATGCAGGATGTATTTTCATTGTTACAAATTGAACATAATTAAAGCATAGTGATTAATCACAAAAACAATATGTAATTATATATGTGTTTTCCGATGGTCTTAGGTGACCCCTGTGAAAGGGTCATTCGACCCCCAAAGGGGTCACGACCCACAGGTTGAGAGCCACTGTTCTAACCAATCACATAAAATGTTGAAGTGCTTATCAGAGCCCTGGCTCTGAAAAAAATATGAAAATTAAATATAACATTGGCACATGTAATTTTTTCCTACATTATATAAACCACATAATTCTTCTTTTTTAAACAATTTGATCTTAGGGTACAGAAATAAACACTTGATATTCTAAATTTTTTGAAGCAAGGAATTAACAATAATAAAATATTTAATAATGTTTACAAATAAATTCTGAAGTGAACGCTACCTGATAAAATGAATGTTGAAAAGTTGCTCTTGAATATGACATTAATAACAAAAGGCTGAATTTTATTTTAGGGCTAGCACCTCCTATTTTCTTCTCCCATGTTTACTTGCCTGTTTTAATTTCATTATTACCATAAAAAATGTTTTATGAGGGTCATGTTCCAGCTAATGACAATAAAGCACAGGAAAATGCCTGAGAACAAGTGTGCAGTACTGATGCCTTAACTTTGAATTTGATAAGTGTTAGTGCCATCTCGTGGTTGAATGCAATATTGCAACAAATCAACACAGGCACATGAATTTATTGTTTGGGGATTTTTGTGGTTTTTTGTGTGTTTTGTTTTTATACCAACAAACTAAAAATTTTGGTATAATATATTTATTAGAGATTAACCACATGTTAATGGCTTGGATTTATTGGGGGGGGGGTTATTGTAATAAAATTCCCTGATTTCATTGGGAAGTGTATTACAATAAAAGAACCTCCAAAAACATGTGAAACTTTCTGAACTACAAGATATAATAAGGTAGCATTTCCTAAAGAGAGACAGGGGATTATTAATCTTGAAACATGAGCTTAAGAAAAGTAGGCCCTATGGTCAAAAAAGTCTGGTAAATGCTGCATGTCCTGTCCCCTTCTTGGAGAGCCCATTTACTTATTGAAAGGCCATAAGGGGTTAATTTCCAAAATATGTAAAAGAACTTACACAGGAAGAAAACAATCCAATTAAAAATTATTGAGAGATAACACACATTGAAATAAAACTGCTAGAATAAAAAGAAAATGGGCAAAGGACTTGATTAGACACTTCTCCAAAGAGGACATGCAGATGGCCAACAGACATATGAAAAAATGCTCAACATCATTAGTCATCAGAGAAATGCAAATTAAAACCACAATAAGACATCACCTCACACCTGTCAGAATGGCTACCATCAACAAATCAACAAATGACAAGTGTTGGTGAGGATATAGAGAAGAGGGAACCCTCATACACTGCTGGTGGGAATGCAGGCTAGTATAGCCACTGTGGAAAACAGGATGGAGTTCCTTCAAAAAACTAAAAATGGAACTGCCTTTTGACTAGTCCTAATTCTGGGAATATATTCTAATTATCCCAAAACAATCATCAGAAAGAATATACTCACCCCTATGTTCAGAGAAGTGTTATTTATAATAGCTAAGGTCAGGAAACAGCCCAAGCGCCCATCAGTAGGTGAGTGGATAAAAAAAGATGTGGTACAGTTACACAATGGAATACTATGCAGCCATAAGAAAGAAAGGAACTCTTACTTTTTGCAACAGCATGGATGGACCTGGTGATTATCATGCTGAGTGAAACAAGCCAGTCAGAGAAAGACAAATACCATGTGATCTCACTTATATGTGGAATCTCATGAACAGAATAAACTGACAAATAAAATAGAACCAGAGGTATGAGTACATGAAACAAACTAACATAGATTGGGGGAGGATGGGGGTACTAGATGGAGGAAGGTGAACAGATTAGCCAAAGAAAACATATGCATGGCCCATGGACACAGACAACAGTGTGGGGAAGGCCAGAGGAAGGAGAGGCAGGAACTGGGTGTAGGCGGGTAAAGAGGGGGAAATGGGGGACATCTGTAATAGTGTCAACAATAAAAAATTTTTAAAAAGCTATAGAAAACAAATCCATTTAATTTTATTTTAAACCAGCATTTTCCAAAAACGCTTGACCACAGAACTCTTTTTTTTAATGCTAATAATATCTATTCATGTTATCAGATAATAAATTGCTGAAGTAAGTTTGGAAAAGCACTTTCAAACATAGAAGATTACATGCAAAAGTTTTACTCACTCTCAATTAAACAATGTCTTCCAATTCTGTAAGCTGTAATCATAAGCTGAAGGTTTTGAACTATTAAGGACTCTAAGTCACTAAAGGTCCCCTAAGTTAATAACTTGAAAACAATTAGAATATCTTAAAGAAACACGACTATTAAAACTAAATTTTAATGATTGTCCCAGAGGGCTAATCAATGGTTGCAAAGAGAAGTACAGCAAATTTTATCCCATGAAGTGAAAACAAAGTGAGGAAAGTCAGGTGATTGGCGCCCATGACTCTGTCACTCCTATAGTTATGACTATGAAATTTGCTAGCATATCTACTATCTCCAATCCAGGTCACCCTGTGGCCAAATCTTCACGTTAATAAAATATTTCATCATCATAACTTGTTTTCAGAATCCTAAAAACAGCCTTTCTCTTTCTATTATACCAATCCTTGAGATTTTTGTGCCTGTCACGGGCTAAAATATCTATCCCTAATCCTTAACTGAACGTTTAGACCTACTCTTGTTAGCTGGATTGTTATTTCTTCAGGCTGTTGGATATTTACTACCTCAAATGGCATCATGGATATGATGACAAGTTCTGATTCTGTACTAAGTACTGAAGATTTTATAAAAGGGACCCCAAAGGCTCTGGTATTATAGAGCTTATTATATTTTAGCAGGTAGTAGCAGTTATGTCGATGCTTTTCAAAATGAAAGACAATAAATTGATGTAGGCCATGACTGGGAAAATACAAATGGGTACATGGATTTTAATAACCCTCAATATATGTTTTACAACACTCTCAACTCCCAGGATCCTCAGCCCTAAGTTGGGAACTGCTGTTAATAATAGTCATTTTTAAGTACTGAACATTTTTATTGCATTGAGTTCCCTAAAGAATACATTTAAACAGGTTACGATGATATAGCCTGCATTTACATTTATAAATATTTTTTAAAGTTTGTACCATAATGATAAAATTAAACTACCCGAATGAGAATTTCGCATGGGAAATTGGGATCATTATTTCATTATGCCCAGGTCTACTAGTAGGTGCATAAGAAAAAGGGCATTACATTTATTTGAGGAATGTGGAGAGTTTTGAGAGAGCCTCCAAGAGATTCAATAAGAAAAGCCAGATCCTATAAGGCACCGTACATTTCCCGTATATATTTATATGTCTTTGAGATTAGGGGAGAGTAAGGGAGGGATATAGATAGTGAGTTTAAGGAGATCAGTATCATAATTGTAATGCCTAATATTCATATGGTGCTTTTCAGTTTTCATAGGCCCACTCATACTTTCTTTTAAATTATATAGACATAGTTACCAACTATAACTTCAGTTTGGGGAGAAAACTGAAAAATCAAACAAAATTTTATTATAAGGGCCTCGTATAAAGAGTTATTTCCTGAAGATGAAGGTTGTCACACACTGGAATAATTTACTTGGAGTCATTAATGATACACCTTCTCTAGGAATTCTTTTTTTTTTTAATATATTTTATTGATTTTTTTACAGAGAGGAAGGGAGAGGGATAGAAAATTAGAAACATCGATGAGAGAGAAACATCTATCAGCTGCCTCCTGCACATTCCCTACTGGGGATGTGCCCACAACCAAGGTACATGCCCTTGACTGGAATTGAACTTGGGACCTTTCAGTCCACAGGCCAACGCTCTATCCACTGAGCCAAACCGGTCAGGGCTCTAGGAATTCTTAATAAGGACATAGACTCATTAGGCCAAGACTGGTCTCATTCATGAGTCAAAATGGGAAATGGTATATCTGTGTAAGTATGTAAAGGTCCTTCTCTCTTGCAGGTGTAGTAGAAAAAGCACACGCATTAGAGTCAAATAGTCTTGGTTGCAACCCTAAACATCTCTTGCTGGCTGTGTGTCCATAAGCAATTTACTTGACAGCCCTGATTTTCTTTATTGTAAGAGGCTGTGGGTCTACAGGAAAGGCCTGACTCCACTCCAAGTCATGTAAAGGACATGCAGTTGGCTTGCACCCCAGTTCTTGTGATCTAGGCAAGTAGACATTTTGTCATAGCAACTGTTTGTTATAGCAACTGTCAAACATAGATGGAACTAGACAAAGCTTGCCCAGTCTTGCCCAGTCTATAACGATCTGCTACTTCCCCATGGTAGGCCAACCCCTAGCAGTGATCTATGAAGCTTAGCTATAAAACAGTGTGTGTAAAAAATAAAGTTACTGGTGCCTTGTGCCAATCCTCCTAAACCCCGGTCTCTGGTGCTTTCATCCCATGCCGCCATTACCCTACGGGACCATTGGGAGCGGGTCTCCACACTTTATTATTTTGGGAGCTTGGGGGATGTTAAGGGATAATCTTGAGAGGACTTCATAAACATTTGTTCCCTTCCCCCTGATTCCTTCCTCTGAGACCTTCATTCCTTCCTAACGTGTTGAAACTGAAACTTCTGAGCAAAAGAGAATATGGAATGAAGGATGAAATTGAAGCCCAATTTGAGACTCATCTTTTTCTAATTAAGCCCATTAAACTAGTATACAATTTTAGCAGCATATGTAAGTCTAAAACTACTTAAATCAGCCAAGATTATGGATCATCCTTTTTAGAGTTAACCAGATGATACCAAGAGAATGTCAGATTAATCTCTATCATTTATAACATGAATTACATTTACACATGCAGCATGCAATAGAGTTTTTTAAAATACCAGAACAGGGTTACAGTATTGAGTATAGAAGATTGATAATGATAATTATTATAATAAATAATTTACTGTCACTTTAATATTTCAGGAAAAATTTAGTAAAATACTCTTAGCCCTTATTTTCCAGGTGATAAGCTTTGTTTTTATTCCTTGAAATACTTGTTGGTGAGTAGATGAGCTATTCTCTTGCCTCCATAGAAAGGCATAATTAACATGGATCAATCTTTTTTTCTATATCAGGGACAAGTGACCCGTATGTGAAGTTTAAAATTGGAGGAAAAGAAGTTTTTAGAAGTAAAATAATACACAAGAACCTCAATCCTGTGTGGGAGGAGAAAGCGTGCATTCTTGTCGATCATCTCAGAGAGCCATTGTATGTGAAGGTGAGCCATTTATTTGTTTTTCACTAATGCAATTTGACAAAAAAAATCCCTGTTTAATGACTTTTTGTCCTGTCTCTCTGTCTGACAAGATTTTTCACCAGAGATGTAGTCTGCTGTGCACAATTCTAATCTGTGAATGATGTGATAAAAAATGAGATCGAAGGGAGGAGGAGGTGTGGGAGCATGTTCTTCAGGACAGTACTATTGCCAGTCAGTCATTTAGGAGGACTACGAAGTCCACCTCCTCCTGCTCTGTGTGGTCAACTGGTTGAGTGCACGTTGGGAACATATACAAACAAGTCTCCGTGTAAGCTAACAACAAGGAAAGCTTACACAGAGCCCAGCCTTTCTGATTAAGAATTATATCAGGGCATCTACCAGTCCTGGTTGCAAACCAAATGCTTTACTTGGAAAACAAGAAAGGTAAAGATAATAGGGGGAGAAATATTCCTGTCTCTATTGTATTATCAAAGATGAAAAAAAGTCTATTCTTTAGCTGAATGTAGTTTTTCAAAGAAGGGTTTAAGGAAAGGGTTATAACCCTAATTCCTTGTTTTAGTTTCATACTTGACTTTCCTTTAATTCATATCTCTAGGTACATATATTCGTTTGGCGCCTATGTTCTCAGGACCTGTTCAGTGACTAAACCTTTTTCTATCTTTTCTACCACACCCTTCATCCTTTTCTCTAAATTGTTACAACTGGCACATGAGCCAAATATCTCATATCATTGCTCTTTCAGCAGTCTCTGGTCATCCTCCTTCCCCTCAACTCTCCATTTGTATTGCTTCCAGTTGTTTCTCTTCTCCACATAAAGAAAAAAATAGTCCAGGTTTTATTAAACTCATAGCATGACCATTTATAAGAACAATGGATAGAGAATTTCCTGTCTACAGTTGATAAGTTTCTAGAATTCATTATGGGGAGAATAGACTTATTTCACATAAGAAATAGTCTCAAGTGGATTTAGCTAAAGGGAATCAATTAAACAAGATTAGTGAGCTGTACTTTAATATATACTATGTGGTGGCATAAGAATGATTGTGAGAGTATCCATCACCAACTCCTCCCACCGAAGAGATGACCTTCAGGGACAGAGATTTCTCTCCCTTGCTCCTCCCTTCTAGAAGGAAAGAAATGTCTACATGAGAAAAAAAAGGAAATACCTTCATAATCGGAGATGAAAAAAGAATTGAAGAAAGACGAGTGGGATGTAAAGGAAATTTTCTTTCAAGGGAGGTTCAGAAGAGATGAGTTAGAGCAGCTGCAACCATGAAGAAAATGGGTTGAAAAAGAAATCGGGGGTGAATAAGGACAGCACTGGACAATTGGATCTCATTTAATGTCCCTAAGAGAAAAGTCGGGGGGAGAAAACAAGTAACTTTCATTTACCTTTGTTGTGGCTCTGTTTCTTTAATGGGATACTATGGCATGACAGAAGGGTGAGTCTTTACAAGGTTTACAAATGAACTTCCCCAGCAGATAATTGGGTGAGTTCTTTCGCTTTTCTCTTGTATTCAAGAATGAGTATTACCCTATGTGAAAATCCACATGTCAAAATGCTTATTTCAAGAAATCTCCTAATTGGGTCAAAAAGAAATTAAAAACAAGAAAATGATGGGGGGAAAATTTTGTCTAGGTGTGAGAGAGCCAGAATCTATACACACAGATACACTTGTACTATAAATGGAGACAGTGACCTGTGTGCAGATGGACGACACACTGTGAACACAGAGGTGGGAGAGAGCACCCAAGGGTTGCTTTTGTTTCTCTACTACTTTGAGTTCTCCGTGTACAACATTAAGTAGCCACGGCTTCACTGCTACCATACAGAAGATACACAGTGAATTGTAAGTTTTCAAGTTAAACAGAAATCACACTGGCCTCTCAAATACTAGTACAACCACAAAAATGATCATATTTTACTTTATGTATTATGTTATGATTTTTAATATGCTTTGATATTTTTTATTTGATTTTCATTTTCTGTTAATTGCATAGGGCTTCTTTTGAAAAAAAAATCTCTAAATTTTTGCTTTATTTTTTTGTTTCATTTTATTCACTTTTTGCCTAACCTTGGACACACAAGGATCTAAATAAAATACATTGGTAGAAATGATATTTGAAGTTAGTAGAATTTCATGAAAATTGCATCATTTTCATGGTCTCCACACAGCCTTGTGTTGCTGACTGACTTGATTTTAATATGATGCCCACATCCTCCATGAGGGGAGATTAATCTTGCCTGAAAGATTTCTTAGGGACTAACCAATTCTGTAGTGACAGGGAATATGAAAATGTATCCATGAACTGGATGGTTATAAAATATTAAGTGCACGACTTTCCCATATCTAGTCAGAGGAAAAAGAACCCATGTCTACCGTGGGGTCTGATTTCTATGGATGGAAAGCTCACCAAGGGAAATACTAGTAACATAGTTCTGGACGCAGGTTACAAAATCACATTAAAGTTTCAGTGTTTGTACTGAAACTTTCTAGTAAAGACAGATTTTTTTTCAAAAAATACTGGTACTGGATTTCTGCACAAAATAAATAAGATTATACTTTGCAACTGGTTGAGATTTGTATGGCTTTTAGTTTAGTGGAAAGAAAATATTCCTTCCATTCTGAATGCCTTCACAGTAAGGGCAGGAGGTGAAAACTATTTTGGAAAAAGGGACTAAAAAATCATTTATAATAAGGTAGGGGTAGAAGTAGGGAGTTAAAATGTGGTACTTCTAACTGAGACAGGAGCCTCTGGAGCCTGCTCTGTACCCTCAGGGATGCTCTGGCACATCATAAACAATGGGGTAAATTCAGCATCCATTTCCACTGAATTGAATTAAAATTCTCCATTGTCATTTCACTGACTCTGTTATCTAAGGTACACAGTGAAAACCCAGGGTTATAATGGAAGAGACAGAAATACTATAAAGGGGGAAATGCTTGTGTAAATTGTTGCGTGTTTGGCCTAATCATGAGCTTGTAACCTGGGTATTAAATTGGAGTGCTCTCCGGAATAATAGAAATATGTTGATACTTAGGAAAACAGTTCCATCAGGGGCTATATTACTGTTTCTTAGATAGTCATTTTAACAAAAGTGGTAGTTCCTTAAATGACGCATGTCTGTTTAAGCTTAAGATATAAGATTGAAAAGGTACTATATGGTTGGTTCAATTAAAAGACCACATTCCTGTCTTAGGTAAAATTATTCCTCAGTAGGTTTTAAGGGCCCTAAAAGGATGTCATATGCCAATAATCTCCCACCCCAGCTGTGCACAAGATTATCCAGAAAGCTTTACAGACTCTAGATGTTCTCGTCTCTTTCCTAAAGATTCTGATTCAGGACTTCGGAGACAGAGCCCATGTTTCTGTGTTTTAAAAAAACAGAAGTTTTTTCTGATGCACTGCTTAGGTAGGGAGTCACATCCCTAGACATTTACATGGAAACAACTGAACAGTTTGAATGGAAATATGTTTGCAGTCATAAACCACAGAGAACCCAGAAGAAATTATTCTGAGGTTAGACAATGTTGGTATTATCATGTGTGTTTTTGTTTGTTTGTTGTTGTTTTCTTTTTTGCATGATTCAAAAACACTTCCTAAATGCACGAATCAAGAATCTCCACTATTTTAGATTTTAAAAATCTATAGGAAAACAAAACAAAGAAACAAACAAAAAAACATGATTGTACTTGCTTTTGCTTTATGGGCAAAGAACGTGAGGTTATTGAGTCTTGGGACAGAATTTAGAGTCACATCATAGCTGCCATTTACTGAGCATTGTGTTAAGTGCCTGAGCTATTGTATCTCATGTATCCTGATAATATCCCTACAAGTAAGTAACTGCTATCATCTTTTAAATTTTATTAAAATTATTGGAGTGTTATTGGTTAATAAAATTACGTAGGTTTCAAGTGAACAATATTATAATACACATCCATATATTGCATTTGTGTGTTCACCACCCAAAGTCAAATCTCCTTCCTGTTAGGGTCGGGCAGGTGACAGGGGCTGTGAAAGAATTCACAACTAAAAGAAGAGATAGAGAGAGAAAGTTTATTTTACTTTCCACTAAGGAAAAGGGCCAGTGCATTGCTAATCAATACAGGACAAGAAACTAAAAGCAGCTTCCCCTTTTAAAGGGTAATGGCTGCTGTTGCTAGGTGACGAGGAGGGGAGGAGGATTTGGGGCTGGAGTGGACTTTGTTTGTTTTTCAGGAGACCGTCTGGACAGATGTCCTAGGGAGGCGTCTTATCAGTATTTTCCCCAAACCTATAAAACATGCTTAGAGCAAAAATTATGAAGAGTTCAAAAGAGGCCTGTTTGAAGGGAGGGAATAAGGGAATTTTCTACAACTAGAGACTCCTTGGTGCAAATTATCCCTGATTTGCAAAAACACAGGAAGGAGTGTTATGCAAGACTGTAGCCTTGAGAGTAGCTTATCTTGTCTTGCAGTTTGAACAGAGGGGCTGTTTGAGTCAGAGGAGCTAACAATCTTGGGGTCTAATTACCAGGTGCTTCTCATAAATTGTGGAAGGCTACAGCAAAGAAAAAGAAAGGCCTTTTTTCCTGTCCTTACACTTCTGTCACCATATATTTGACCCCCTTTATCCTTTTATACCTTCCTTCACCCCCCTCCCCTTTGTCTCTGGTAACTACCATACTGTTGTCTGTCTGTCTCATCTCCTTTATATAGGTAAATGAGTCCCAGAGGGATGAAGATTGCTATGTCCACTCAGCAATAAAGCAACATAGCTTCTATTTTTCACTAAAAATGATTAACTGCAATGGCCACAGTTAGGTTTTGTTTTGTTTCATTTCTTTGTTTTACAATGTCAGTTCTATTCTTTAGAGTTTAATTGTTCTTTTATAGTAAAATGGTTATTTTGAAGCTGCCTAGGTATGAAAATGAGTCATGGATATATTTTCTGAGAAGAATCTTATATCTTGGGTCATAGTGTATGATCTGGGTACCTTCCCACTTTCTATTCCCATTAAGCCTCCTTACTTCATTCTATTGCCAGCTTCTCTTATACAAACAGCAGTTCCCATTATTCCCCTACGCTGAGATATTTTTCTCCATGGCACTTGTGACTACCTAACATGCATTTGTTTATTGTCTGCATCTTTCCCTTATACGGAAGACCCAAGAAATCAAAGACTTTGTTTAACTGCTATATTTCCAGTGCCTAGAACAGTACTTGGCAAATGGTAGGTGCTCACCAAATGTTTTTTTCACATAAATGAATGAATAAAAGTATGAATCATTCAAACCATCAAATTAAAACTCCCCCAAAGCCATAATTACCTAGGAATATTTCAGTAATTTGAGCTAACAAGTCCCCATTCAGGCTGATGTCAGTGGGAGTTGTTTTCTGTTATTTGCATAAAAAAGCATTTTAACTGATCCACAACCTAATTCAGTTTTTATTGGGAGACAATTGACTCAGAAGCTAAACAAATGCATTTAGTAGAATATTTGTTATTTTAAACTCATTTGAGAATGAAGAGAGGTGTTACTGAGCCCCCAAGCAATTTCTATCTAAATTTACCTCGTATTTCCAACACAACGGAGTGGAGGGTTCATGAAAGCAAAGATCCCATTTAATTGTTCACATTTGAATTCCCAGAACTTCACCCAGAGTTATGTTTGTTAAATTTCTGAAATTCAGCATAACAATATTTGAATCTGACTCCTTTCAATCCTGGGATTTAAGGGAAAGTAACATATTCTTTTTAAGTTTTGGATTCATTATTTGCAAAACGGAAACAATACCTTGTTCACTGAGTTGTGTAAGAATTAAATTTAAAAATCTATGTAATGCATTTAACACAGTGCCTAACATATAGTAAATATAGAAAAACACACCATTCATCAGAATTAACTGTGCATATTGTGTAGTGGGAGTATCTTTTCCTTTTATTTATTTTCTATGCTCTGCATTTCTGAAGCTCCACCTAAAACAGTGTTCCCTCTGACAAATGGTTTATAGAACTTGAACCAAGTAACATAGCTAATAATTTCATAACAAATGAATGCTGATGTTTCCATTTGGTCCCAGGTTTATGCCTTTGCTGGTTAATAGGAATTGAGAATTAAAGTAAACATCTAGCATTAAGACAGTAGGAAAGGCTCTCATTATGAGAGTAAACTGAGTTTAAATGTTGAATCACCCAGCTGGGTTGTCTATACTTAACCAATTCGCTAGTCTCACAGCTCTTCACTCACATGTACAGGTGTACCCCAGGTGTTCTCATTGATTATACTTCACTATAGTCTCCCAAAGATTTTAAGCCTTGGGGTAATGCAATTAAAAGATTGTACAAGAGAAATTTCTCTAATTTTTAATGTAAATTTTATGTTGTAAAGTACAGTACTGCAGGCACTTGCAAATACCGAGGTGGCAGTTGCATAGATGTGCAATATATTCATGTGATATGCCACTGAGTGATGACTAAAGCTCAGAAGTGTAATTGATCAAGGAGAATATTTATTGCAGGGGTGCTGTGCTTTCTACAACAAATGTACTTCTGAAAGATTGTAGGTAAATCAAATGACTGTAATTGAATAATTGAAGAGGCATTAGGGAAACTTATTACTTAAATAAATCCCCTTATGACTCTTCAAATTTAAGAATCCTTTTGTAATGCAAAGTATTTATCTTACTGTTTTAATATTGATTTTTTTTCACGTTAAGAAGTACACCTGCACTAGAGAAAAAGCAGTAACTGATTCAGGCTGTTGTGGATACTGTTACCGCTGCTTCCAGCTTTCAAACTTAGACCGAGAATTGGGCACAGGAGCACCGGGCTATGGATTCTCACATCCCGGAGAGTCCAGTGGCCTGGGTTGTCCTTTCAAGAGAGAACTTACCTATTTATACTCATGTGCTCCAGTATAAGAGTATATGCTTTTCTGTTTCAAAAGGTCAAGAAACACAGCTCAAACTTCATCTAGTAGCAGTTTTTTCATCTTAAAAATTTCCGTGACCTCCACTGTTTTTCTTTTCCTTTCAGTCCCTGTTCTTTTCTCTACAACACTTATCAAAATGTGTAATCACCTAGGCACTTCCTTGTTTAATATGTGTTTCCTTCACTAAACTGTAAACACTGACAATGTCAGTTTTGCTCACCACTGTTTTCTCAATGCTTAGCATAGTCAGACACATGATAAGTACTGAATCAATCTTGACTGAGAGAATGAATGAGTAAGAAAAACTTAAATACATAAAAATTAGCCAAGTCCCATTTACTTAGAGCAGTGGTTCTCAACCTTCTGGCCCTTTAAATAAAGTTCCTCACGGTGTGACCCAACCATGAAATTATTTTCGTTGCTACTTCATAACTGTTATGTTGCTACTGTTATGAATCGTAATGTAAATATCTGATATGCAGGATGGTCTTAGGCGACCCCTGTGAAAGAAAGGGTCCTTCGACCGCCAAAGGGGTCGCGACCCACAGGTTGAGAACCGCTTATTTATTTATTTATTTTTTTTTTTTAGAAAGGCCCCTAACTGGTCTAGTTCTGAGCTTTCTCTCCAATCTCCTTCCACTCTCCATCTTTCTCAATCTGCTTCAACCACAATGGTTTCTTAATAATTATCCTTGAATATGCTAATTGCTTGCTGTTTCCTCCACCTAGAGTGCTCTCTCTCCTTACTCACAGAGGTTAATCTTTCTCAGCACTGGGTCTCCATAAGAACACACTTCCTCCAAGGGGCCTTCCTGAACTCCCTGTCTAAATGACAGCTTCCAACACACCCCTTAGATTTTTTTCTCTCCATAGTGTCCATCACTAAACTGTACATGTCTGTTTGGGTATTTATTGACTGTTGCACCTCTAAACATAAGGAAGTCAGGGACATTGCCTGTCTCATTCACTGCAGTAGGGATAAGAACCATGAAAAGCACAGAGAAGATACTGGGTAAATTGTTTTGACAGATGGAAGAAATATTCTCTCTTTTCTTGACTTTTCTGTTGTTAGTCATGTTAGCATTTTCCCCTTGTCATTGCTTGTGATAATCAAATTAATTTAACTTAACGTTAATATAACATTACTAAATGCTTCAATCATATCTCAATTTTCACCTATTTGTATGCTTCAATGATATTGTCCTATAATATTATAGAATTTATCTACAATGACCTGAGGCATATAAAGAACTTGGAATTACATTCTCATCATCTGTAGCTCAGTTTGGAAGACATCTTTGTTGAATTTCTTACAAACTTACTCTGCCATCCAGGAATGCTATGCCCTTCTGTAATATGAGGAAAATATTCGAAGTCTGTGTTTCCCACATTTTTAATGATTTATTGTGTATTGATGATTTATTGTATTTTATTGTATTGTTATAAATCAATAACTCTAAGTAGGAAATTAAATACCATGTTCTTTGAATGCTTTCTGAGATCCTAGTATTACACAACACAGAAATAAATTTTTAAAAATAAATATTAGGAAATGACATTGTTTAGGTGACATTGACAAAATCCAATACCAAGATGTTTTCATTTAAAGCTTCTTTTGGAATTTTTTATAATAATGTCTTCTTTTTGGCTTCTTAGGTATTTGACTATGATTTTGGACTACAGGATGATTTTATGGGTTCAGCCTTTCTGGATCTCACACAGTTGGAGTTGAACAGGTGATCGTTGAACTGTCATAATATCACTACACCTTGTTAGGAAGCTGGGCCAGTGTAATAAATAATGTCAGCAGATCTGGATTCTAGTCGCTGTTTAGTCTTGTATGGTTGTGAGCCCTCATGCTAGGCAGACTTTCTTAAGTACATTTTTCTCATCAACCCAATGGAAATATAAACATCTTCCCTGATTATCTTACTCAACAACCATTCAACAGAAAAATTCTTGGATGCCTGCTTTGTGCCCAGCACAGTGCTAAGTACCAGGAATCTAGAGATAAATGACACATTCCTTGCTCCTGCATTGCTTGTATGGTTGTATGGAGAAGGAATTCTGTTTCAGATGATCATGCTCCGTCATGTGGCAGGAATAGAGGAAAGCAATATAATGGGCTAGATTACTACTCTATATTTCTATAAATGTAGATGTGCGGAGAAATATAAATTATGGAGAACCCTTAACTGTTACAGTCAGCTGAATTTGAGCACAGCTTATTGGTCTCCCAAAGATCATTTTTGCCTCAAACTTGACAAAAGAGGGGCCTTTCTGTAATTCCCACGTGTCCTTCATTGCAACCGAAAGTGCAGGCTTGACCTAAGAATAGAAGCCAAGTGATCGCTGGTTCCCCACCTCACTACAGTTGAAGGAAGTGTCCTAGATGGTGGTGTATGTAGTTCATTATCATGAAAACTGAGCTCCAACTGGGATGGACTGTGCTGTAGAGACCATATTATTCTATAAAGACCATATTATTTTCTCTGAAGACTTCTACATAAGGATATGCAAACTATTGGACTTAATCACAGAGCATAAATTTCTCTTCTTCTCTATTAAAGATAAAATTATTGTGAAAAATAACTTTAAGTAGAAAACTATGGGATGATTAAGAAAATAAAAAGATATGCAAGCATTTGGTGTTTCTGTTGACACATTATTTATTTTACATATTAACTAATCATTTCATTTTCCCCAAACACTTTTTAAAATCACATACTGCTTTTGAAAATTGTATATTTATAATTATGCTGTTGCATTCCATGTATAAATAAATAGCCTCTGGGTGTAGAAAAATGGGTAATAATAGTAACATATAAATACTTATGCTACTATATAATGCATTAAGGTATTTCTTTGAAAGAAAATAATAGATGTATCATAAAGCAATTGCAAATGTCCTTAAATCTTTATCATGCAATCATTATAAAAATGTAATAAAGTTTTTCCTATTATTTTGTATATGTAATCATTATAGGAAAACAAGTCAAACCAAGTTGTAAACCCATACACATACATGCCCCCCCCCACACACATATATATATACACACATGCACAATATAATACTTAATATATATTTGTTAAAATAAAAAGAGTAAGTTTGTTATTACCTGAACATAATTAGCTATAACTAAAATCATATAGGAACCATTTTCATCACATGATTATAGCGTATATATATTATCTTTCTAACAGGTTACTTGTGTTTCAGTTAAAGCCACTGATATTAGAAATCTGTTTATATTTTTAATAATGTCATTCCTTGACTTGGTAAATTAAGCATTATTTGAAAGAGTTTCCTAGTATTATAATAAACTACATAAGGTTCTGAATCCCAAATCCTCGTCCCAGTGTTAGATTCCAACTGTATCATTTCCTAAAAGTTAAGCTCAGTGTAGGTAAGGATCTTATCTTTGGTCTTGAGCTCTGGTTTTTACCCATAGTCTAGCATAATGTGTGACATTTAATATGTGCTTAATACATGTTTTGTGAATGAAGTGAATGAGCAAGTGACTGAACAAGCAAAGGAACATTCCTAATTTGCCAACATTTCAAGATTCAAGTTTAGCGCCAAACGTTACACAGTCACTTGGGTTAATGAAGGGCATGAACCCTAATTTGTTAAATATAAATTAAAATGTGGAAATAAGATATTGCCTATGCATTGCTTATTGAATGTATATTTTGCTTATTTTCTAAAAGTGATTGTGAGTAATAAATACTAAGCAATTCATAATGTCTTCCTCAGATACCTAACTGTAATGATTGCAGATAAAGATGTAAGGACATTCTAAAGTCTTCTAAGTATTGACCAAATTATTGATTTTCTTGTTTTTCTGAACCTTAAAATGGTTCAGGCATAGGTTTAAAAAAACCTACAAAATAGAAGTACTGTTTTAAATATTGGAATTTCTTTCAAGTAATTAGACATTGTTTTTAAAGTATGTCTGTAATATATAGCAGGCAAAGTATATTTTGTATTTTCCTCTTCTCTCACTCATTTATTTACTCAATATCATACTCCTGATTTTTAAAAAAATCTTAAAGATTTAAAAGGAAAATAGTGGTCAATAAGTGACCCTATTTAGTTCTATGACTCAAATTTATAGAAAATACCCACCATTACATTCTGTGTGCTTCATAGAGCAGGAACGTGTATGTTTCTCAATACTGTTGTGGTTTTTTGGCCTTTCCCATGACCCCATGGCCTTTCTAGAACCCCGTACAGGACTGAAGCTTATCTAGTGAACCCAAGTATACCCTGTTGGCTCAAAACTTATTGGACAACTTAATTCATTGATGAAATGTTAATAACAACAAAATTGTAACAGGAGTGTAAAGGAAGACCAAAATATTGATATAAAATATATTTTTGGCTTATTCATTTTATAACTGTTCAGAATCTTAATATTTTCTACCACAGGCCCACAGATGTGACTCTACCACTGAAAGATCCCCACTATCCTGACCATGACCTTGGAATCATTTTGCTGTCAGTCACCCTTACACCTAAGGAAGGAGAACACAGGGATGTGGTAAGTCGCCCCACAGCCTGGTAGGGCTGTTTTCATGCTCTCAAACTTGCCCTCTGGTGTCCATTCAAACACTGTTTGAATGTTGTGAGCCTTCTCTGAGCCCAGAGGTAATAATAAAGAGAAGCAGCGTATGAAAATCTGGCCTGTCCTTTGTTTCTGTGAGTATCCTGGTATCACTAGTCCTTGTATATTGCATCTCTTGAACTCAAATCTCCTGTCCTATGCTCCAGATCAGAACCTCTTGTTGTAAATAAGAGACACATTTGCATCTTTTATTATCATTTGATTTACCCAGTTTCAGACATGTTGTGTTGCAGACAAATGATAGTGTTCATTCAGGGAATACATTTATTAATGAATTAAATATTTGGAGTTCTACCTGGAGGTATCCAGAACTTACCATTTTGACTATATCGTCAGGTGTGCCATAACAAAGAAAGTGAAGTGAAATGATAACAGAGTTTCTGCTTTCTGGTATTTGTTTGCTGAATGATAAGTGAGCACTTTTAATCTTTTTGATGGACTACCATATCAGTGCTACCCATTTCCCAGCACTGGCTGTCTCTACTTCTTTGCACATCATGCTGCTGTGAGAAGCTGACGAGGGATACAGAGGAGCCAATTACTATATCACTGCTGAAGGGATATTAAAAATGGCAGGTTTGACCCACATTGGTATGCTGGCCAGGGCACTTTCTGCCACAATTTACCAGAGATTACTTATTAGACTCCATGTGGTTTTGTGTACCGGGAGCTACTCTCGCTAGGTCTGATTGTAACATATTTTTGGAGAAGACATAATCTCTTAGGCAAGTTCAAATGTTCTTTCAGCAATGTGTGTGTTGCTGTCTTAAAATAAGGCATGATTAGAGTAGGTATATATCATTTTCTGAAAGGTATTATTGATATTTTCTCTAAATTGTAGATGAAAATAATGAATTGCATCTTCAAATTAGTGTTTTAAAATCATTGAAAAATTCACCCTTCTCAATAAGTACTTTTCTCTATCTTTTAAAGAATTAAAAAGTAAATGCACATATTCATAGGTAATATTTAAGTATGATTTAAGTGTCTATAACTATTCAGTGAGGAAGAAATTTCTATTTTCAAGCAAGTATTAGCAAATAATTTCTACTGTGAGAACTTAGCATGATGGAAGAATATATGTATGTGTGCACAGGCCCATGTGTGCAGACAGAAGAGTGGGTGAGGACGTGGTACTCAATAAGAACCTACTATACACCAGGTCCTGTGCTAGACCCTAAGGATATAAGAGAACTTATATCCAGTGGAGAACTCGGGAATAAAAAAAATCACTGAAGAACTCATATGCTGACAACTGTTTTAAGTGTCATGAAAGAGAGGCACGTGTTGCTATAACAGCAAATACAGGAGGAATTGTTTCAGTCTGGGGGATGGGATTCTCTAAGGAGGTCAAATAGGAGCTGAGGTCTAAAGTATAAATAGGAGTTAGTTTGGCAAAATCGAGGAAAAGAGGCAATATTTTAAGCAGAATAAAAGAGCGTGTGCAGAGGCCTTATGGCTAGAGGAACCATGCTGCATTTGAGGAATTTAAAAAGTATTGGAGCTTAGAGAAGGTGAAAGCAGAGTGTGTGGAAGATCATAGTACACGATGACAATTGGAGTGGAAAGGAATGCTCAGATTGTGTAGGGACCATTGGCCATGTTAAGGTTTGTGGTCTTTCCTCGGAGAGCAGTGGGAGCCATTGAAAAGTCTGTAACTGGGAAGTGGCATAATCATATTTGCTTTTTGAAAATAGCTCTGCATCTGCACGATAGGAAACCAATTAGAAGGCTATTGCAAAAATCCAGGTGGAAGATAATGGAAGTTTAGATCAGACCTGTCAGAGACAGAGATGGAGGGAAATGATTAGATTTACCTAAAGGAGGTAAAATCAACAAAACTTGGTGATAGAATGTTTTTGCGTTGGGATTCTTTGGTATTTTAATGAAGAACAGCACTTCATACATGAAAATACCTAAGTGGCTGGGGTCTTGTATATCCCCGAACCATGTAGCTATTCGGGTGATTTGATGATGAAAGGTCTACTAAATTTTTATATTAAAGAGATGTTTATTAAGTACTCTCACATCAAACTGAGGGCTGGAAGGATCAAATAAGTATCAAGTGATCTTATGATGGAACTGCTGTTTGTTCTAAATTCACAGAAATAGATGTCAGCACAAGCAAAGTAGTTCCCAACTCTATTTCTTCTTCAACAATTCTTGCAAAAGTCCTTCAATCCTCATAGCTGCTCAGACTTATTTAGGCACAATGTCTTCCTAATTAGAAAAAATCATTTAAAACAATTTCAGTGCCTGGTTGTTGATCACCAGTGATTTCTCAAACATGAATAGGGAAGAAACAGGTGGGTTACATAAAACAGTTACACATCAAAAACCTGGCATTATTCATCTTTTTTTCTTCCTTTCCTTTCTCTTTATCATATCTCTCCAGCACAAACAGTTCTTTTTGAAATCCTCATGTCATTTTCTTTACTTCAATCCCTGTTTTTTGGAAGAAATATTTTACTGCCAAGTATTTTTCATCCACTGCCTTACTTCATATCTTTCCCCTTCAAAGTCCTAAATAGCACTGGATTTATTCTGTGCCAACTGAAAAACTGTCTTTTTGCCTCCTGTATTAATGTGGATTCTCACCTGTCTTCTCTCTTCTTCGTCAGGGAAGCAAGTGGCTTAGCCAGGACTCAGTGCCTCAGAAAAGGCCTGACAGCTGCAGCCTATACCAGGCTTGCCTCTGGCTGGTGAACCATGCTGACCTTGGCCACACCTGAGGAGCAGAGAGGAGGGTGACAGGTGTGGCTATATTGGCTCCTCCTCATGGGTGTGATCATGTGATTAGTAGCTGGGAACATGAGTTGGCTATAGAGAAGTGGGTCAAAAGGTGGGGAGGAAGGTTCAAATGTTCCTCATAGGAAATTCTATTGAATTTCTCAATATCCTGGTGAGTCTGATGTCCTAGATTTGGATCTGGGTTCCTAAGCATATGTTTTACTCAACATCTCTAACAAGTACATAATAATTTGCTTTTTCCTCCTTTTCTTTGGTCCATGTAGCAGTTCTTTGGCTATTTTATTAATATTTCTAAATTGTTAAGTAACACTAGCTATGAGATTTTAAAACTATGAACAAGGACCCTTTTTTCTATTTTGAAAAAAATCAAAACAAAAACCCTCTTACTGATTATCTACTAAGCATTGTGCTAGGTTCTACCTTCCTCTTTTTTTTCCCCTAAGTGTTCAGTAACCTGTGGTTACTTCTCTGGTTAAACAGAAACTCCTGATGAGGAACTTTAAGGTTCTTCAATCACCAACAATGTTCCCTCACTTGTAACTTCTGTTCCAGCCATGCAAACTCTTGCAAAACTCGCCTTCTCTAAGTCCAAGCTTTCTTCAATGTCACTTATACTTCTCCAAATGTACCTATACTATACTTCTGCTCACCTCCATCCTATATTCTATCAGTCCGGTTTTTTTAAAAAAACATGCATGTAAATTATTGCTTCTGATTTCCTTATGATAACATCTCTCAAAACCTAGCCCCGCTTTCTGTACCTAATGATTGTTCAATGGGTTGTAGCTGAATATCTATGAGGATTCGAAGGAATGGATGCTTCGAAGGTGCAGGAAAATATACTATGTAGTTTTTTTTTCTTACTTCAATATTCAAATCCCTGAGGTTGTCACAAACAATATTAAATAATGATTTCAGTTTCCTTTTGAGTTCTTAAAATTAGTATGTTAATGATAATGTGCTTTAAATCAGTTTATATTGCTTGTCTCAAGATTTCTAAGGATGACAATGAATTAGAAGCAGGTCACTATATTTTTTTTTCATTTTGTAACATGTTTACATTAGCTAAATGCATTTCTCTGGAATACATTTGAATTTTCTTGGTTAAATCCAGCCAGAAATCCAATATGTCTTCAAATTAAATTTTTATATTCCTGAATACATAACATATTGCTACAGTAACAATGACATGCTGAACTTTCACCCATTATCAAGGAACAAATCTTGTTTAGAGAAACCCTATCTCAAAATGCAGAAAACCAGAAATCAGTTTGTAAATGATCACAATTCCATTTAATATTTAGAATGATATATGGGGATGAAATAGAAGGTGATTTTTTTATTGACTCTCACACAGAAAAATTAGAAGAATTCTGTTCTCTTTGTTAACTCAGAAATTATTTAAGCTTTTGGGACTTAAGACTTTATTTTAAAAGCCACATGTTTATTCTTATGCCTATGTTTACTAAAGTTAACTTATGTGTATTAAAAATGGAAAATGAAATATGAGTTTCAAGAGCCATTAAGAAATAAATGCTAACAATCAAATAGGAAATAGAGCACTGATGTTAAGAAAATGCTGTCAAAAGTAGGAAAAAATGAGTAACTGGAAACAGAGTATTTAGCATCCGAAAGTGCTAAGATTTCTAAATCAGTTATCTTATGCCTTTTTTATACACTGTCAATAAATGTCATGAATAATGCAGTTGGGTGACTTCTCTTTGTGTGGACTGCCAGTTCTGGAAATCAGTAAAACTAAAGAATGCATTGAAAAACCTATCAGCCTGCTGAATCCCTTAAGGCCTCTAAAATATGCAATGTCCAATCACAGCAATTAAGAAATACAGTATAAGTAACAGCCAAAGTATTTCATAGTTGCTTATATTAAAATCTTCTTCATTGAGTTAATGAGTCTTTTTTAAAATCCCAGATGTGTGTATACATATATGTGCGTGTGTGTCTATATATATATAAGTTTCCAGCATTTTGTGTAGGAGAACCCAAAATTTTCATGGGGGCATGCTGATGAGTTGCATGATACAACTGTCATTTCTGTTTGAATGCACGTCTTGTTTTTGAGCTCTTAAAAGTGTGTCGTGAATACATATGTGTCCTGTGTATGGTATTTTGGTCTGATGGTGTGTTTGAGTTCTTTCTGGCTCTTTTTCTAGCAGAGTTCAATCCACAACTTTCTTCATTGGAGAATTTGTGAAATAAAAGTGAGTTAATTTGTGTTATACACTCTCTTAGATAACCTAGATGTAAAAATTGCTTGGCTAAAGCAAAAAAAAGAAGAAGAAAGAAAGAAAATTCTAAGAAACATATGAATTGACCCTAATTGGCTTTTAATAAATTAAAAAATTTTCCATTTTGGTTTATTTTTTATTTTTTCCTGAATTATTTCATAGCTAACATTTGAAAAAACATCCACCTATAAAAATGTGATACATATATTTTATGATATGTGTATAAAATAATATCTACTCATTCTGTAATTTCTTTCTATAAAGCCATGTAATTGCCTAAAAAACCACAACAAAATATAGAAGCACAAAGTGGATTGAGATTGTGGAATCTTTAAAAAAAGTAATCAGTTTTGCAGCTCTATCACAGGCCATATTTTTATGCTACTTATTTATTTTATTGGCTTCAAAGAAAGTTGAGCTGCTAATAAATTTTTTTGATTATACTCTAATGATATTAGGTAATGACACTTTCAAAAACAAATTCATATGTTTCTTAGCTGAAGATCATATAGCAAAAAACAAAATCTTCTTTTTCTATAATTTGCTTCATCTCCTATCTTTAACATTCCCCAAACAATCTTTCTTTTCTAACATGTTTCAAAAATAGCAAAGGAAGCATAATAGTATGTCTGTTAAATTCACTTTTTAAAAATTTTTCTACTGTTTTCAGTTTAATTGAATATACCTTAACCCAACCATCTAAAGTAAAAAGAAGACTTGCGAGAGGGATACTCAAAGTTATTATTTAGTTATTTGTTTTGGTTAAAGAAGCAGAAATATTGTTATAAGATCTAGGACCATTCTGAGAGTCACTGGATCTAATAAAAAACTCAAGATACTCAATCAAGAAAATAATGAATTGGTTCCCATAAATGCCAGATCTTTCATATTTACACTTAGGAAAGTTACTACTGACTTTCTGTTTGTATCAGTGTCTCAATCTGAAGAATAATACCATGCCGCCTGTTTGTAAAGCCAATTTTGAGAGGCAGGAAAAATACCAACCCTATAGTTCGTTTTACGTTTTAATAGTATGCGGTAGTTCTGAGTCAGGAGATGTGACTTTGCCAGTAGTAGTGAATCCGTATACTATAGAGTAGCATTACCCTGAAATTCAACTCTCTCTCATGTTCTTAGCTTCTTTTTTTTTATATATAGTACAACATTTCTTACAGAATGGAATTTTATAAGATTCTTAGGTACTAGATGATGATGACAAATGGCCATGAGTTAAGAGATTTTACTTTTCAATTTATTTATCTTAATTGTTCTGTTTATTTGACTCAAAACATTGTCTCTAAGAATTACCATTCTTTGTTCCTTGAAACTCTGCTGTCTGTGAAAGTTGAACATTTATTTTCTGACTCCTAATGGGACTGTTTTTATGAATATGTCATACTACAAAAATGTTTGGTTTCCAATTACCTTTTAGTGATGGTGGAAAGTGGTAGTGGTGATGAGGGTGATAGTTGCAATAACTTATTTTACATCAACAACAAACATTCACCACATGTCCATTACATGTGCATCTCCACAACCCAGTGGTGGGTTTTGTTACTTTAAAATGAATTGGACATTAGTACTTAGAAAAAATCTAAAATCGTTTTATAATAGTACTTAATAGCAATGCTTTGCAGTTTCCTGGCTCCATTTGGGGCGGGGGGGGGGGAATGGGAAATTATAACCTTAGGAAATCTATTATTCTTCCCTATTTTCATCAATATTTAACTCAGCAAGTATATAGAGAAAGTATAACCCATAAAACCACTATTTATAGAAAGTAGGAATGTATCCTTATCTTTGACAATTTTATGCTTTTCTCACTTTCTACTCTAGAAACGCAACATAATTTCCATATCTTGGTTTAGGCCAAAGGTTCCCTTTTTATGTAATTAAATCTTGTATTAAAAACTTTTCTTTCTTGTATTTTTGTAATTTATGAATGGTTTCTGAAATGGTTTTACTTTATAGTGAATCCTGTTGAAAGAGATATAGTTCTTAAAGGTATCAGTACATGTCCTTGCTACACAAATATGGCAAACATTCCTATAAGTTATATTCTTTGCTCCAAATATTCCCTATTCTACACTTCATCTGCCTTAAGGATAATAAAAAGCTAAGAGAGGGTATAGAGGTTAATTAGAAAGTTAATACCTCAGTGTTTATTGAAAATTTTTAAAAACTGAAGAGCAAATAAAATATTCTTTGGATTTTTATGACTTACTTTATACAAAAGACCAATGATCTTGGGCACTCATCACAAACCACCATAACCTTAGTTAAAACTTGTATCCATAAATACATCTTACTAAGTAAGACACACACACACAAACTCGTCTTTAGGTATGTGTTATGACTGAACATTTAGATCTACCAATAGCCATCACAATGTGCAGCATTTTTCTCCATTGAAAGCACTTACAGATCCTGATGTAAAAGATTAAGCAGAGGCAATTCTAAGATGCCATCAAAGCAACAGATCTGAACGTGTTTGAAGAGAAAAAATTATTATAGACCTAGTAAAGTCATGGTATATCCTCAACCTGTACCACCAAAAGGAACAATCGCCAATCATGAGACTCGGTGTGTTTTTTCCCCAGTCAACAATTAAGATACTTAAAGTGTTCCATTCTATTTAAAATGTACTGTCCCTTTATTTTTTGTAAAAAATATATATCAGTAAATAATAAAACAAATGAACTCTCACCAGAAAGACTGCTTGAATGTTAAAGGTGCTTCTTCTAGCTGTGAGTATGTGAAAAACAATTTTTTTGTCTTTTATAGTTTGTTGCTGGAAACTGTTTGCTGTTTAAATGTTAAGCTTCCTCTTGAAACCAATTGGCTGCCCTATTCTGTACCTGAGTGATAACATAATTAAAATGCTTTATTTCATTTGCAGACAATGCTAATGAGGAAGAGTTGGAAAAGATCAAGTAAGGTAATGCTTAGCATGTGATCTTTCAGCTTTTCTTGTTGAGAACTATCAGTCAAGCTGCTTTCCCAAATCTCTCTCATACCTCTTCAAATTATACACAGGATTTCATCATTCTTCAATTATTTATTTTTTTTTCATAAACTTTCAGCAAACCATGTGTTGCTTTTTAAGTAAATAGAAATCACACTGATCAATTGCACCCAAATCATCCTCTTGCTAATCTCTGGTCACTTCTCAGCACCATTCTCAGCATCTGGTTTCTGTTATCTGTACCACAGGGTCTAGAAAATGTCTGCTCTAGATCAGGAATGAAATGATGAGACGAGGGTAGGAACAACTTCAGAGAGAAGGAAAACCATGGAACTTACTGTTTCTGTTCACCGAAAAGTCAGCCTAAGTTTTTCTAAACCCAAAAACCCCTGAATTGCTACATCTTTGGAGTGTATAATGAGAACAACTTTCCATCATTGCCTCTTCTCACTTCAAGAAATAAATACTCTTGGAAGTGAGAGGAGTTTATGGCTCCTATAACTTACTAAGCCCTGGCTCTCATAACTTGTAAAAAATATAAGATGTAAACTAAGCTTCTAATTTGTTCAGTGGTGGTATCACTCTTGGACACAAATAAGCACCAAAATGAAATGGACTTTTATGTGAATCCTCCTTAAAAGAAATCAAAGAGATTGTATTTGTAAAAATCTTGTTTGCTCAAATTTCTTAAGTCAGTACTCATATTTACTAGTGACTAATTTTTTTAGACCCTGGAACGTGACAATCTTTTTTCTTCCATTCTGACTGAATCATGCTATTAAATTTTTCTTTGATTTTGCCATTTTTATTATTGTGAATGAAGAAACACATATCAAAATGTCTTCGCACTTATGGTAATGTCTTAACTTGCTTCAATAAATATTTCTTCCTATACATTTTCTTCCTAATTTTTGTAGAGTTAATAACCAAAAGATAATGTGGTTCACAAAAAAAGATTAAAAAATGCAAAACATTTTAAGGAAAGTTGCTGAACATTTATGATTTAGTGTTCACTGTGTTTATATACTGACCAAAATAAAGTTTCAAGAAGTCTTAAGGAAGTGTTTGAACTGTTCATATTTGTATTACAATTTTTTCATTGTATTTCAAAATTAGTGTTGTATTAAAAGTATATATCTTTTAAAAATTCATGCATTTGGCTTTCCTCATGCATTTTCTATTTATGATATAATATCTGTATAAAAACTTGTAATCCATTAATATGTAGCAATATTATCTCTTCCAGGTGTAATTAAGATATAATGTTAGAGCAGGATATTATGTAGTATTTAGTATTAATTGGTAAGAATGATCCATTTTATTGTAGTATAAAAATAATAAATATAAAGTCTTTAAATAATTTATTTTATCCATATTTAATTTTAATGATAAATTAAGTAAACATAAATCTACTTTTCCTTGGCTCTACAAAAATAAAAGTAATAATAAATGTCTAATCTCCACTATTTTTATATGTAAAAATTTTCAAGTTTTTATTTATTATTAATAATCCATTTGTACATTCAAACTGGTACTTTTTTTTAGCTTGCCATTAAAGATACAGAATTCCTTGTGTCTAACTCTGCACTCATTGGGGTATGCAGTGGATTATTTTTAGTGTATATTATAACATGGATTTTGGGTTTTTAGCCTAAGGGATTTCCAACTTTATAAAATTTAGTGGGGATATAGAATTCTGAATAAAAGAAAATCAGTTCACTCATTTGTGTTTCCTATGAGAACATACTGAACACTTGATAATTCATGCAAATTGTCACTGTCCCTTAAAACATTTTCCATATTTGTTCATATTAGAGTTACAAGAGCAGAGAGAGACCACATTCGCATAACTTTTATTATACTATGTTGTTATAAGTGCTGTATTTTATTATTACTTATTATTGTTAATCTCTTACTTGCCTAATTTATAAATTAATTTTTATGTGGAGGAAAATAGCATAGTATATATAGGGTTTGGTACTATCTGTGGTTTCTAGCATCACCTGGGGGTCTTGGAATTTAACCTCCACAGTTAAGGGGGCACGACCATAAATTGTGCTTCCTGAGAGACTAAGAGATAAGTAACTATACTGTATAGTTTTACATTACTGTTTATTATGTTACTGTTTTGTGCAAATGAATCTCTTTTCTAATTATTTCAATCTTCTCTAAAGGTCCTTGGGTAAGGATTTTTTCCTCTTTCATTTTTGGAAAGAGGATACACATTTTTGGCATTACATTCAAATACAGGTATCTTATTTTTTATACAACTATGCTCAAAGTCAAAGGTGACTCTTTCATACAAGTAGGTCATTTTATTCTTTGGAATCTTGCTTTATGGAATGAGGTCTCTTGCTTTTTTACATCAGGGCTGTGATATGCATCCTATCTTTGAGCACCAAAAGTGAATATAAATCTGAGAATTACAAAATTTCTGACAAAGACTTACATATCATTAGATAATGTCATTATTTATTCTCTCCACTAAGGAGCTCTTTTCATTTCCTTGTATTTTTTTCAGAAGTAACCTTGGAGAGGGGAAAAGCTAAATTGACACTGTTTGTAATATGCGCTTCTCCCCTACACAAGCGAATCAGCTTATGGACTATCTCATTACTTATATATCCGCTTGTCATTTTCTTTGTCTTACCAATAATGGATTCTTTCCATGGAAATCTTATTATTTGTGGCACTCATATAACATGGGGTTGTGTTTGCTGTTGGAAATAAGAGATGAATAGCCAACTTGATGGCAAGGAAATTGTCATTGCTGTTCAGGACTGACATGTATTATTTGGATAAAATGTGTTACCACCAAATAATGAGTAGAAAAAGAAGTATACCTAGATTTACCTCTATATAAAATATATGCTATATTTGAATGGTATGTTAACTAGTAAATAATTATGAATTCCATAACATCTCCTCTCCTAGGGATGGTAACATCCTTTAAAACACTTATTCTGGTTTTCTATTAGCATAATTTCCAGCGTGTATATTTTTAATTCTCCCCAGATTCAGTTATTATAGAAAAACATTATTTTAAGAAGAAAGGGATCAATGTCTCCCTAAATGTAGGCAACTGGATAATTATCCTGGTCAGAGAGTTTTACTTACATGACAAATGCATTTGGCAGAGAATGGTAACACTTTGAGTTAGTGCAAAATTTTATTCTTTAAAAGAAGCTTATCATTGATAATTTATTCTGAGGTTAAATTATTCAACAAAAAGGTTTCATGAGCTCAGAAGAGAAGATGCATATGTATTTTGTGAATAAATTTTATGGGGTCAAATAAATGGAAAAAATTATGAAATAATTGCCTCTATCAGAGGGTAAGCAGGAATTATTTTGTACTCTATTGTGTGTGTGTGTATTGTGTATATTAGTATGTGTATGTGTTCATGTAGAAGAATGAGTTTATCAGTGGATGTGATAATAATAAACTTATGTGCTTTCAACAAATCACTTTAATTGTATGAGAAATAACCATTGTGATAATATATACACGTGTTGCAATTCATATTCTCAACAAAAGCAGTTTAGAATTGTTTTAAGAAGAGTTCATCCTTTGAATAATATAATATAGACTATGTGATGATGTCTCATTAGCATATCTCCTGTTTTTTAATGGCTTATTTTTCAAGTAATATATCTTTTTATAAAGATTTTATTATAATCACTTAGCATAATTTTAATGAACTATAAAACACTTTATTTACTGGTTGAATAAAGCAATTTTTAATAAGACTTTGGCAAGAATATTGTTAATTTAAACTAGAGAATAGTTTCAACTCTGTAATTCTGCAGGGCATAGTTAAACCTGACACCTTGGATGACACATTAAAAATGCATCAGTGAAAACTTCTAAGAGCTTTAATTTAAGAAATGGTAGAGAAACAAATGAACACATTTTTAAGTATCTCACACAGTCAGCCATAGTAAAAAAAAGAATAAGTCATTATTTAACAATTATCAGGCCCTTTCTACAAAAACCTCATCTACTGATAATAAATAGGTAATATTTTAAACACTGCAAAAAATAGAAACTTCCTTGTTCGTTGATTCTCTCAACTGTGAGTGACCAAATTGGCTTTCCTTTGGTGCCTCATTTCAAAGTATTATGTTTATGTATATGAAAAAATGAGATGCTTATATGTTTTTGAAGGAAGTATGAAATTCTTTTTAAAATCCTTATTTTGTCACTATTTATGCTCCTAAATTTTTGTTATTTAAAAATACTATAAAGTCAATCTCATAATGAAGGCTTCTGAGATTCAGATTCTGAAATGCAGCAATGAACAAAGGGCAAATGGCATGAACATTTCTAATATAAAAGACTGTATTTTTACCTCAATTAATTAAACTCCTAAAACTTAAAAAATTCTGATCAGCCCTGGCCGGTTTGGCTCAATGGATGGAGCATCGGCCTGCGGACTCAAGGGTCCCAGGTTTGATTCCGGTCAAGGGTATGTACCATAGTTGCGGGCACATCCCCAGTGGGCAGTGTGCAGGAGGCAGCTGATCGATGTTTCTCTCTCATCGATGTTTCTGACTCTCTATCCCTCTCCCTTCCTCTCTGTGAAAAATCAATAAAATATATTTTTAAAAAATTCTGATCATTAAACCCCCCAATTCATCAATCTCATTTTGCTCTTTTTATACCAGTCACATAATTAGGTCATTATTCTCTGTGTCAATTAGAGGATGAATGGAAAGTATGGAGTTGGTGAAGTTTCAATATTAGTCACCTTAGAGCACCTGACACTTAAATGAATTTACAGTAATTATAGATGCTAAGCGGTTGTCTTATTTGTTTCAAATATCTTGAGTCTAGAGCCAAGACTTCCACATCCATTTAAGGCACCTTAACACATTTTACATTAAGATAAAAGTTACTGTTAGTTTCACAGCCTTTGTTATTGATTCTGGGTAAAGTATTTGTGTAAGGAGACTTTAAGCAAGAATTTCTTGAATGTGATACTTGAAAAATTTTCTACATGTTGCTAACTATGCTGCTTCATTTTAAAAGAACTGGGGATCAAAGTAAGAAAAGAATTGGCAATAAAAAAGAAAACATGCATCTTTTCTAAAAATCAGAATAAGCTTTTTGAGTTAAACAATAGTATAGTATCAAAAAAGACAGCAGCCATTTCACCTAAGGTTTATGCCCCAATGTTCAAATATAAGTATATTCCTTAAGGATTTTTTTCAGAAATTGATGTGACAATGTGTTAAGTGTGACAAAAGAGAACCATACTTACAAATGTAAATGAATTATAACTCTGTAGTGATAGTAAAAGAGTCTTAAACTCAAGATATTTTCCCCTATGACTTCTGACATTAATCATGCTACCTGACCAAACCTTATGCAAGTAGTTTCAAGAAATAGATTTCATATAAAAAGCACAGGTAGATTGTATAGGTGATCTCTGATTTAATTCTACTTTTAAACTTGAATTATTTAAATTGATGCACATCCTAAAGTACTCTAGTTCATTATTATTTTCTGACTAGAGGCCCAATGCACGAATTTGTGCATCAGTGGGGTCCCTTGGTCTGGCCTGTGGGATCGGGCCAAAACCAGCTCTCTGACATCCCCTGAGGGGGTCCCGGATTGCTAGAGGGTGCAGGCCAGGCCGAGGGACCCTACCAGTGCGTGATCAGGGCTGGGGAGGGACCACAGGAGGGTTCCAGGGCATGTCTGGCCTGTCTCTCTCAGTCCCAATAAAGCTAACCTACTGGTTGGGGCGTCTGCCCCCTGGTGGTCAGTTCACATCATAGCAACTGATAGACTGGTTGACTGTCTGCCCCTTGGTGGTCAGTGCATGTCATAGCAAGTGGTTGAGCAGCCTTAGCATGTCATTAGCATATTATGCTTTGATTGGTTGAATGGCTGACTAGATGATCGGACACTTAGCATATTAGGCTTTTATTATATGAGACTAGAGGCCCGGTGCACAAAAATTTGTGCATTTCGGGGGGAAGGGGGGGGTCCTTAGTCTGGCCTGTGCCCTCTCGCAGTCTGGGACCCCTCAGGAGATAAGGACCTGCTGGCTTAGGCCTGCTCCCGGGTGGCAGAGGGCAGGCCCAATCCCTAGGTGCAGCCCCTGGTAGGGCTCAGAGGAGGGCCGATGGGGAGTTGGGGTGCCACCCCCTGTCATGCACAGAGCAGGGCGGATTGGGAGGTTGCAATGCCACCCTCAGTCATGCTCAGGGTAGGGCCGATTGGGGTGTTGGGGCACCGCCCCCTGTCACACTCAAGGCAGGGTCGATGGGGAGGTTGCGGCGCCACCCCCTGTCATGCACAGAGCAGGGCCAATCAGGGGGTTGGGGCGCTGCCCTCTGTCATGCACAGAGCAGGGCCCATCAGGGGGGTTGGGGCTCCTTACCCTGTCATGCACAGAGCAGGGTCGATCAGGGGGGTTGGGGAGCTCCCCCCGTCACACACAGAGCAGGGTTGATCAGGGGGTTGGGGAGCTTCCCCCTGTCACGCACAGTGCAGGGCCCATCAGGGGGTTGGGGAGCTCCCCCCTGTCACGCACTGAGCAGGGCCCATCAGGGGGTTGAGGAGCTCCCCCCTGTCACGCATAGAGTAGGGCCGATAGGGGAGTTGGGGCACCGCCCCCTGTCACACACAGAGCAGGGAGGATCAGGGGGTTGGGGCGCTGCCCTCTATCACCCACAGAGCAGAGCCCATCAGGGGGTTGGGGCACCACCACTGTCACACTCAGGGCAGGGCCGATGGGGAGGTTATGGCTCTACCCCATCACACACAGAGTAGGGCCCATGAGGGGCGTGTTGGGCGCTGCACCCTGTCACACACAGAGCCGCAGGGTGATCAGGGGGTTTGGGTGCTGCCCCCTGTCACGCTGATCCTGGTGCTGGGAGGCCTCGTGGCTCCACTGATCCTGGTGCTGGGAGGCATATTACCCTTTTACTATATAGGATAGAGACCTGGTGCATGGGTGGGGGCTGGCTAGTTTGCCCTGAAGGGTGTCCTGGATCAGGTTGGGGGTCCCCACTCGGGTGCCTGGCCAGCCTGGATGAGGGGATGATGGCTGTTTGCAGCTGGTCACACCCCCTTCAGGGTGGGGGTTCCCACTGGGGTGCCTGGCCAGTCTGGGTGAGGGGCTGAGGGCTGTTTTCAGGCTTGCGGGTGACTGAAGCTCCCAACTGCTCCTTTTTTTTCTTTTTCTTTTTTATTCTGGGCCAGCTTTAGCTCTGGCTCCAGCTCTGAGGCCTTTGCTGGGTTCTATAATCGAGACACTGTATCAACTCCAGCTCTGAGATCCCGGCTCACTGAAAGCTGGTTTCTGGGGTTTTGTTTAGCCTCTATATTTGTTACAATGTTTCATACTGCAGGCTCAGAGGCCGGCATGGCAGGCGGGGAAACCCGTTGGTTTCCTCCGTCACTGAAGCAAGCAAGCCTCATGTTAGTTTCAAGCTGCCTGGCTGCCGGCTGCCATCTTGGCTGTCAGTTAATTTGCATATCTCGCTGATTAGCCAATGGGAAGGGTAGCGGTCGTATGCCAATACCATGTTTCTCTATTAGATAGGATATATAAGTTTTGGTATTACACTTGGAAGGAATATATATCCTCACCCAAATGAAACTCCAAGTGATTAATAGTCAACAAATATTTATTGAGCATCTACTATGCATGAGGCATCATTTGAGGGGGTTGGACCAGTACAATCTTAGTTGCTAACACAAAATCATGGAATAATCAAATAAGTTACAAAACTACTTCCTCTTCATCACTGTGTCAAAGGTTGATACTTTCCCATAACTATCACAATTTCCCCTTAATTTTACTGTAACCAACATCTAGAAACAGCATTAAAGTTTAAAGGGTGCATATAATTTAAATTTTCTGTTTAAAAGTAAGTAACTATGTTTGTTTTTTTTAATTTTCTAGAGTTGAATTGGTTTCACATTATAAAATCTCAGGATTAAGTAATAAAATACCCAACATGAATGCACTGCTTTGTTTACAACCCAATAACTACCTTTCTCAGCATTCATTTATTTTTAAATTTATTTTTGGAAAGCTCAAGTTAACTAGGTCATTTATATTATATATACATATATAATAAAACTAGGAAGATTTAGTAAAAAATTAAAGCAAATTTGACTAGGTGTGTGCTTATAAGTAAGATTTCTGCTATTATTCTTTAAAAACACTCTGAAGGTCTATAGTGTTGTTTTGTAAACAGGAACATGTATTATCTGGCTTATTTCAAATTCTTAAAATATGTTTAAACAGTTCTTTTTAAAATAAAATGTTAGACTTTCAGGTACATTAATCAACACTTGAGAATTAAGAGGTAAGTAGACTTTTTTAAAAAATTACAGAAATAATCCTCTCTATACTTAATCACTATTGATATCAGACATGAATAAGAAAAGTTTTAATTATTTCAAGGAAAAAAAATTTAGTTTGTAAAGACCCAAGGTGTACTTAGAATATGTAATTTTGGATTTTTTTGTTTGTCTTTTGTTTTATTTTTAATTTTGGAGCTTTTATTTGTTTTGATTTTGTTGGGCTAATAAAGTATTCTCAAAAGCACCTCAAAATTTAGCTAAATATTTGTTTATTTTTAGGACCTCTCAAACAATGAAGTGGTTGGATCTTATTTCTCTGTGAAGTCTTTCTTTTGGAGGGTAATGTCTAAATATTTTTATTAAAAATCTTGATTTTTGGTTCTAAATAGTAATTTTAAAAGTTAAATATGAACGAAGAAATTTACTTTTTTAAAATGGGCTCTCAAATGTATTCACTTGCCTTCTTTATTAACTTTGATTTTAAGTCATTCATATGACTGATTTATTTCTTCATTTGTAAAATCCAAGAACTTCATATACTTAATATATTGCTTGAAGTCACTTCCTTGTGGGACCAAATTTATCTCAAATTCTTAACAGCTTAGAGGCCCCCAGACCTTGCAGGAACATGATGGTGAGGTCTAAAGGGTCCATTGAGGGTCTTAACCCTTCTTTTAAAATCTGCTTCATCTGTTTGAGAAAATTTTCTTCTATTACAGTAATTTTATACTACATAGATACTAGATACTTGGTGTTCTTTCTTTGAAAAATCTTATAAATTAGAAAACAGCAACTCTGCTTTTGATTTAAATAAAAAAAATAAAAATTCCACAGAGAATTTGTTTTAAATGCCACTGCAATTTAACATTATTTACTCTTTCATGACTTAAACATAATGAACTCTCATCCTTTATTTCCTCTACTATAATTCTGCATTGTGCACAGTATGATTTATTACTAACGCACTTATGATTTTGCTTGCAAGAGTTTTTCTCTTTGAAAATTCACGCTTGGTACATGACTCTCTTAGCAATTGATATTGCAATGAAAATTCTACACTGGTAGGTCTTTGCCATCTTCTTTTTTGGGCTCTTTAACTGCTCATGATTGAGAACTACCTTTCTCTTTTAGAGTATTAAGATTTGTTGTAGTGTCTCTTAAGATGACTGGCAGGTACTAGATTAAGTCATGCACTGACTTGACCAGTGAGCAAGAATAAGCCACATCTATTTATTATCTGTACCTTCCACACACAGTTTTCTTTAGAACCTTTTATTGTTGTGAGCTTATTTTAATTATTATAGCCTCTTCATTTCCTTTCAGTCTACTGCTGGCTGCCTTCACTGATATAATTCTGTATCTTTGCTAAAATAATAATAACTCCTTTTATATGTCCATGAACAGAGTAACTGCTTTTGAATTGTCCCATTATCCTAAATAGAAAATGGATTTTTTCAAACATTTGTCTTTGTTTTCTTAAGACCCACAAATATGGTGAATTCATATGGCATACTCCTTTGCCAAGAGAGCAGAATTCAGGGGTGTTCTGCATTGAGTTTGTTCTTTATGCATCAAATGTGCAGACTGATTATTATGAATGAAGTCTTGTCATCAGGACCAACTCCATAACTGATAGTTTTTAAGGATTTCCCTTTCAACACCTTCTTTCCATTTTGCTACTTCCAAATGAGTCTTCCAGTTATCAGTACTTCCCATTTGGTTGCATTCATCCTTAAGTATTCTTTATTAACCTTTCTCAATCCTTGAACTATCTTATTTTAGAATAAGAAATATGCATATTTAGAAGGTAACTTTTTTTTTGTATTTTAGGTATAGTGATCTAATGTCCTTTTTTTTCTGAAAATAAGTGACAAATTGAATCATAAAGGCTGAACCGTTAGGAATCATTTATTTTGTCAATGAGGAAACTAAGGCCCAGAGAAGTGAGTCCATTGCCCTGAAGTCCCTAGATGATATGATCAGGACCAATGTTTTTCTCTCTGAATGTCATAGAAATAAATGTTTTGGTGAAGATTTAAAGCAGCAGAGTTCCTTTGGGAGTCAATGGTGAATAGATATATGATGTATAAATTGAGTTGCCTCTTGGTTTGTCTTTATTGACACCCTTTCAAATTCTTCTTGCATTATATGAACCTTCTCCTTGCTTCTTAAGCCCCCAGTGGATGGATGTGTTTGAGGGCTATGATGTAGCTAATGTTTGAGGTCCCATTTTACCAAATCAGTGACCAAGTCTCTGTAAGTCAAACCTAGAATTTATTGTTTCACACCATATTATTGGTGAAAACTGATAGATTACTTTTGCAAATCAACAACATTATAACATATATGATGATTTTTATTAGTGTATATTTGGGGCAAATATAATAATAGATTTAGAACTTTTGTTTGGCCACAATTAAGTTTAGGGAGGGTAGTTAAAACATCTGAAGTAAACATAAATACCTTACTGACACTGTAAATTGTATCAAGAAGCAATAGAAATAGGAAAGAAACGTTAAGGATAAAAACCAGGAGAATTTCTCTAAGGATTATAGTGTCAGTGAATCATCTTCTAAGAATAAAAGGGATTGAAGCTCTATTATTAGATGAGATACTTCAAACTAGGCTGCACAAAGCACTGGGAGGGATTTCTGTAAAGGCAATCCTGCTTTGAGAGGGTGGATGGCTGTAGAGCAAATCTACTTGTTGAACTTCATCATCCAGGTGCAATTCACAGGAATAAACTCAGCAGGAAAAGGAAACGATAGAACATGCCTGTGCCTTGGTATTGAGCTAATAATTGCTCCACACTCCAGGCTTTGCAGCACAAAACAGTCATTCTAGGCTGTCATTATCTTTTCTTTGTAGTGTCTCAGCGAATCATTTAATTAAATAAAAGCATGTGCACCCTCTGTGCTAAAAATAGAGGAAAGGACTGACTCCACACACAGCTACTGTAAAGGCACAAGCAACGTCTTTCATTCCAGATTCACCGTGTCTGGGTCTCGTTTGGAAGGATTAGGTTGTGTGCAGGTAATAAAATCCAGAATAACAAAAGCCAAAGATTATTACCACATTTCTGGAGATTAGTATAGCTGAGTGTTCCTATAGCCACATGTTAAGTCTAAATAGATTTTTTTGTTTTGATCTGTTTTTTAATCAGGATCTAGAATAATAGGATATCTCCTGATACTAGTGATTCAGTTTTTCAACAAATGGAATTAATAAACTTTATTAACTAGAATTGGAATATATGTGTTCTCAATTTATATGCAAGATTCTACAACTTCACCACCTTATTAATAGACATTGGGCTATAATTTCTTATGGAATACAGTTAATACTCAAATGCTTTACTAAACATTATATGCTACAGTTATTACCACCTGCTGGCTTCTACTTCTTCTAAGTCCCTGATTAGCCTTTCTCAATAATTAATACCCAAGAATGTATTTCCTTTAAATGTAAGTCAAAATATTTCAACAGATCCTGTACAAATTAGTTTCTTTCTTTTGTATCATGAACTTAGACTCTGTCTAAAAAATAAGATATCATGGGAAAAAAGAATCAATTAAGTATCAGCAATCACAGATTTAAATTTCAGCTTTGCCAATCTGTAGCCATTTGGCTTTGAGTCGGGTATCTTTTCTGTGCCTCAGTGTTTGTTTTTTACCTTAAAAATACTTGTCATGGAAAACACTGGAGCATGAAAACTCCAGCACATAATAGCTGCTCAGTACAAGTTTATTTCTTTCTGTGTGATCTAATCTATCTTTCAGACTGGCCTAATCTAACCCTTTTGATATTGTTAAACCTGATAGCTCTCATCTCATCATACTGTTGTTTGGAAACGTCTAGCTGTTCTAGAATTCATTTAATACAAGCTTTTAACTCACTATTTCTTGATGTTCAGCTGTATCTTAATCCATCTCTTGCTGCTCTTGGTTATAGCAGTGAAGGGACACTTGGGTTGTTCTTTTAGTAACAAAGGCAAGTGTTATGTGGAGCAACATTTCTATTACTTTAGAGATATCTCTTTAATCATTACAAAATATTAGCATGTGGGAACAGTTAACATTGTCATAGCTTTTTTCTGTTCATGTAACAATTGTTCTTCTAGAGCTTTATCACTTTATTAAAAATATATACACACATATATAAGTGTATATGTGTGTTACAAGTGTATAAGTATATATGTGTGTCTATATATTACATATATTATGTTTTTTCCCCATCATCATTTATCCTCCTTCCTCCTCCACCTTATCACCTTTTTGACATTGGAAACAAAAGATATTATAGGAAACAGTCTCCAAAACTTTTTGAAGTGGCAGACTTGGGAAAATGATTCTTTCTATGATTTATTTTGCTGTTTCTTTTTCTGCTACACCTATTAACGAACACCAGAAACCACCCAAGCGGGATGCATCACCATGTAATCTCTGCCCTTTATGTTCTTGACCACTGCAGCATTTTGCTACTAAAGAAAATAGTGGCTGGAAACTATATCATTGCATTGGCATTTATCTTCATTTTGCCAGAAGACATTTTCTGACAGTGATTTAAGAAGCAAATAAATATTTTTTTTCAAATAACGTTTTTTGAAGAGTAATGCTAACCTCTGATTGAGGCGAGGTGTTGCTAGGGGCACCAAGCTTTCCCGTACAGCTCTGACCGTTCATTTCCATCCAGACGTGCGGCAGGCCTGCGTTCCCTGTCCTGGGCTTCTGCAGAGCAGAGCTTCAGAGTGCTTATTACCAAAACGCACAAGTAAGTTCCACCATTCCGTTTATGTATTTATTTTCTGAGTTTGCATGAGCTGTGAATTCTCATGCCCAGCTTACTATTCTGAAAACCCACTCCCTATCCTCACCTCTTCTATGCATATAATTAGGAATTAAAATCGTGTATTTCTTTTTAAGGAATAATATACATAAACTAATATTCTCTTTAAAATGCCAACTCACTGATTCTAAAATCCTACTAAAGGTAAATGTCATTGACTCAGACTTTGAAATGTATTTTGTTGTCTGGCATCCTGATATCCTTTATGAAGTCTCAACTGGGATGAATATTCCCTTTGAGAGAGGATGTCTCACTTCTGTGTGTGGGAGTCACGTGGGTCACATGTTGGAAATATACATGTGACTCTGCTCCACAGAAACTGATTCTCATCCAGGAGGATCAGACCCTCTGATTTCAACAAATTGCCCACTAAAACTTGGGGACCACTGCTTTAAAAATCTAAAGATTATTTCTACCTTTTGCAGAGCTGGTTCTTTGCTTTGAAGCTAGGTTGGTCTTCCATTTTATTTTTTCTCCTCTTTTCTTTCCCTCCTCAAATAGAATTCTATTTCAACAAGGGCATAGTTGAAAACAGTATCTTAAGTAACTACTAGTAAGTACCAACTGTAATATGTTAATTTTATTGAGGGACATGTATTTGTTTAATGCTCCTTGCCCTTTAGCTGCTCAAAAAGTAATTTTCAGTTGACTGGTCAATATTTCAATTAATATGTATTATATTGATGTATTTTATGAGGGGAAAAAACATTAACAAAGGAAGGAAATAATAAACTTCACCTAGTTTTTCAATAGGTCCCTACTTCTCTCGGTAAACCCTCCACATGTCTAGATCAATATGCTTTCCTAACCAGTAAATTTAGAAGCAGGACTAAAGAAGGTCTTTAATTAGCATGCATCATATCCATGCCAGTGAGTGGATAATTTTATAATCATAGTGATTAATTATAGTTATGAGAACACAGGAGAAGGCCAGTGTGCATACACCTTAGAACTTCTAACACAGCAGTTCTCACACTGAGCATGGGTCAGAACCTCCTGCAGGTGCAGCCAGAATGTGGGCCCCACCCCAGAGCTTTGGATTCAGTTGGCCTGAGATGGGACTAAAGAATCTGAATTTCTAACAAGTTTCCAAGTGACACTGATGCCATTGGTCAATGGACTACTCTTGGAGAACTGCTATACAGGGGAAGGAACCTGAACAGCGCAGCAAGTAGACTCAGAGGTACCTTGGAGACCGAGTGGTTCTCAAAGGTTTTTCTTTCTTTAGTTTTGGAATTCCACTTGTCCCCACCCATTTGATGAGCTTTCCAAAACTTCAACTAAAAAATATAAGTAAAAGTAATAAATTGCTATCTTAAGCAGGTTAAATCTTTGTTTATGGAATATATTTTTTTCTATGCAGGCCCCTCAACACATACACACACCCTCCCCAACCACCATTACCCCTAACACACACAGAATTGCTCTCTTAGTACGCTTGGGGCCATGGAGTATAGTCTGGAAAACCATAGATAAGAAAACATGCCAAGTTACATAGTCAGAAATTGCTAGAAAGATGCATGTGTATATGTATTTTAAGCACTTACCTTTTTACTGTTGGTAGTCTAACTTTATCTCTTCCCCCATACCTTATAATTTTATTTCAAGTTCTTCCACTTAGACTACCTATCTGTTTCATGTCTATGCAGTTAATTAAATCATAGCTACATTAATGGAGTTTCTTTTTAAAAGAATACCATTTAAACAAAGAAAGTTGAAGAAGGAAAAATCACTTTTAAAAATGATACCTGATCAGTGTGTCTTTGGAGCACCACCCCTATTTGCTCTTTAAACCTTTTACAGAGATCAAGTTAATCTCCACATTCAGTAGCCCTGTTTTTGTATAGAAATATTCTCTCTACACCTCCCTCTTAGCTCCCCAAGTCGTTTTGGAAATGTTCTTCCAGGTTATAGAAAAGCATTTTGTAACAATGAATGAGAGTAGGTAAAGCCTTCATTAAGTTCATCTTATTTCTGTGAAAACATGAAGAATCCCATGGAAAGTATTCTTTGTCCTTCCACTCCATGTCAAGTTCTTGTCCTCATGTGAAAAATGGGAGGAGGAGCGTGTGAATAAGGGTTTCAGACATGGTACCATTCAAGAACCTAACTTAGCCTTGCTGACTGCAGATGCTGTGTAATCTACTCTTATTTTACTGAGTGTTATGTATGGCTTCTGCTTCTAGAGTGCATAGAAAATGTCATTAAATATATTCATCAGCTGGAATATTGTAAGTATGAATACATGTGCTTATATAATAATGCTGTATAAGGTGATTTCATGTATCAGCCATGTAGGAAAATCTAGCCTGGAATTTCAAATATATTTAACTCATTAAACTGGGGGGGGGGGTGATCTTTTAGCAACCTTATACTTAAATGATTACTTTTAAACCAGGAGAGAGTCTCTGCCCTAAAGACAAATATTGGGAGAGGCTCAGGAATAAAGGTCCGAAATGCTGGGTTCTAGTCACATATCCTCTATTTATTAGCCAAACCACTTATTTCTGGGAAAGCATGAAGGTTCCCATGGAAAGCATTATTTGTCCTTTCCACCCATAAGTCAACTTCTTGTACATCTAATTCCTCACCAGTAAATTGGGAATAGCAGTCCTTGCCTTCCTGCTTCATAGGATTTTAGTGGAAACTACAGGACACAATGTACACATATGCACTTTTAAATTCTAAAGCTCTCTATAAATAGGTAGTTTTTAATTCCTTGGTCTTCGCTAAGATAATTATTTCTTCTTGCTTGTCAAAAAATGCGTTTTCTTCTTTCCTTCTTTGTCACTCTTATTTTTTAACAAAAGTTTCAGACTCAAAGTTTAGAATCCTATCTTTAAAGTCCACTGTCAGAGGCGGTCTCAACTGTAGTGGAAGGGGAACGGTGAATAGACAGACAGATGCTGAAATTTATTGCTGCATTATATAATAACTAGAGGCCCAGTGCACAAAATTTGTGCATGGGTAAGGTCCAGGTCTGGCTGGCAATCAGGGCCAATTGGGGCCTTCCTGCTGCTGGCCAGGGTTTCCTTTGCTCTGCGCCACCCCCTGGTGGTCAGCACATGTCATAGCAAGCGATTGAACTCCTGGTCTCCTGGTCAAACTCCCGAGGGGACACTTTGCATATTAGCCATGTGTAGATAGATAGATAGATAGATAGATAGATAGATAGATAGATAGATAGAAATATAGATAATGAGTATGAAATTTAGAACTAAAACAACCCCAAAAGCCTGAAGATCGCTTGGTGCAATTAATTCTAAACAATTATATTAATCTGAGAAATCCCTGATTCAAAGACAATCCAATGTGTAAAACAGATGGGAGCAGTGGGGCTCTAGGTGAAATGGGCATGGAGTCCTGTGGAAGTTACAGGTGCCCCATGAACCTGTGTTGCACTTCAGAACGCAGTGGAACACTGCTCTTGGATCTCACAGAGGTGAGGAATGTGGAGGCCAAGGTCCATGTTGCTATCAATAAGGCGGAACCATGAAGCAATGTTGTTCAAAATTTGCTGATCACCAAGGTAGGGAAGTATATAATGTGCTTTAGAAAGCTCTCCACTGAAATGTTCAAATATTAAAAGTATTACCTTTTAAAGAATGTAGTTTTCATTTTCCTAATAAAAGCCCCTGAAATGCATGACTTTTGATGATGACAGATAAAAATGTCTGGCATTACTATGATGTAAAATAAAAATAGTAATTCAAAGTGGAAGGGGGAGTTATACAAAATAGGCTTTAATATTATAATGTTACATAGAAGGAATTGGGACAAAAAATGGAGCTAATCCATAATTTAGAAGTGGAATAATATGAAGTTGAGAGGAAAGTTGAATTTTTTCATGAAATGACGATGAGTGAAGAAAACATACTTGACAATATGAAACAAATAGCAGTCTCTGTGTTTCTGAATCCAGAATGTAAAGATTATAAAATATAGCCACTTTTTCTGGTTTCTTTTATGAGCTATTTAATTCAAAGAGAACAGATAGTCATCTTTAGTAGACTTGTTAATTTTCATAATTTCAGCTTTGGTTCACTGACTTGAATATTGTGACTCAGAATTGAGGATAATAAAAAACATTAAAGAAAATATTTAAATACTAGAATGAGAAATAAACATACCATACCTGCCAATATAAGTCACATGTGTAATTTTTAAAATTTGTATTGCAAGTTTCAAATATAGGCAAGACATTTTGTGTGGATATATTGATTTTGTCTTTTATTGTACCTTAAATACTTCTTTAGTGAGCTGAAACTCTTTTTTTTTTTTGAATATTAATTTTTTAATTACTGGGGGAACCAGAGGACAGCCTAACCATAGCGGTCAAGCTCCGAGCTGAAACTCTTAATATGGCAATAAAGACTTTTAAAAGTGACTGGAACTTACAACTAACCTTACAACTTAAAACCACCTGTAAAATCCATTTGCAACATGAAAAAAAAGATATTAAAAATCCATACATAATTAAAAATTAATATCACAGTGTGGATAATATTATATTTCATATTTATATTTATTTTATGCTAATCTTGACACAGGCATATTTGATACATGTAAATGTTCTCTGGTATTCTTGAAGTACCTACAGCTTGTAATATAAGGAGCTGAAAAACTAGACTTTATTTTGAGCACTCACCATTTTTACATAACCTTAAATTTATCATGAGATGATAATATAGTATTAATAATTGCATAATTAATAATTAATCCATAAATAATTTTTATTTAAAATTTATAACTGCCTCATTTTTATTTTTGAAAAATTGTTACAACATTGGAAATGGTAATGCCAAATGAGGTGTTCTGGTATAAAACACTATAAGCTAACTCTCTTTGGAAACGGTAATGCCAAATGAGATACTTTGGTTTAAAACACAATAAGCTAACTCTCTTTTCTTTTGCCAAAAGTTTCAGACCCAAAGTTTACGTCTGTCAGATGTACACAGAAAATCGCATCTTTGGCGAGGAATAGTCAGTATCACGTTGATTGAGGGGCGAGACCTCAAGGCCATGGATTCCAATGGGTTGAGTGACCCCTACGTGAAGTTCCGGCTTGGGCATCAGAAGTATAAGAGCAAGGTGACATGTCTCTTTGTGTTCCTGGCGATATTTGGAAAGCAGTGGTTAGTTAATAGCTATGCTTTGGAAGATGAAAACTTTAAAAAAATGCTTCACAGAACTTCTTTGAACGTCATGTCAGCAAAGAAGACCAGTAATTGTATTGCATCTCTTACTTTATGTGCTGTGGGACCTTGGGTAAACTACTTAACTTCACTCTGAATTTCTTCATTTATCACACAGGAATAAACGTAGGAACTATCTTTCAAAAAAAGAAGGCTGCAACAAACCTAAGTCAATGCCTGGCACATAAAGTGTTCAAAGAGTATTGGCTGCTCTTATTATTGCAACAAGTATTAGTATCAGTGCTACAAATGCATCATTTTATGTGCCATTACAATCTGTGCAGATTACTCTGAGTCATTTTATTCAAACTGATTTTCACCAGTGCAAGTTGAAAGTTGTTTTAAAATTTATTTAGAAAACAAAGAGTCAAAATTCCCTCTGTGGCTACTAGCAGTGAGAAATGGCCATCACTTTGCCTCTTCATGCCCTAATTTCCCCATCTGTAAACATGAGAATTAAAATAGTGCCTACTTAATAAAGTTATTGTGACGAATGAATGAATATGTTACACATGTAAAGGGCTTGGAACACTGCCTTACCCATAATAAATAATAAGTGGAAGTAACAGGAGGAAGAGGAAGAATAGCATCAGTAGTAATAAGTATATTGTGTAATACCCATTATATTAGTAGTAACAATATATTAAATAACCATATTGTTATATTAATGAGAGGAGTAATGATAATTAGCAAAGTCGTAGTTATGCTTGGGGCACATGTCTTATCTGTGTTGTATTCCATTACAACCTCTTTAATGACCAGCTCTATAGACATCAGCTTCATAGACAGCTTGGGACAATTGATCACATCCATCTCGTATTAAAAATCGCATTCTGCCTCCAGGGGAATGTCTTGGCCTTGACATCACTGTTTTCAGGAAGTTTTGATAGACAGCCTACCTCGGTTCCTTCTGGCCCAGGAAGTTTCATCAGTAGTTAGAGATATCACAGAGCTTACTTGTCTGAGGTAGTGAAAACTGCTAGCGCCCTGATCAGTTACCTGACTGAGTGCCCCCATGGAAGGGGAGGGCGTCATTTCTGACCTGAAGGAAACCAGATAGGAAGGGCAATCCTAAAAACGAAAACTGAAAATTTAGGCACTTTATGGCCAAATAAGTAAGATAGACCACTCCCCAAAATATCATAGGCATTCATCCGAGCCCAGTTATGAGTCACTTGAATTATCATAGCATCCACCCAGTGCCATCTTTTTTTCTGCTATGGGCTTAATCACATGTTTTAAAGAAACTACTGATTCCAAAAATAGGTATCTATGGCCACATCTGTCTTGTCCTTTATCAATTAACATCATTTCCATGTTCTGGTAGGCTTCAAACATTACTTATTTTTATAGTTCTGCTCTTTAAGTATGAAATATGAAACCAGGCTATGGACACATGTCGCTCTTTGCTCTTTCTTCCCACGATCTATTGCTGGTTAATTTCAGATGATGAACTTTAAAAATTGTGATTCATTTGCATTACCTTTGCACATAACATACTTCATTGCTTTCAGAGTCTTCACATCGGAAGATCTGTCTCCCATACATTAAAAAGAAAAAAAGCCAACACATGCCCTCCTGCTAAAATGAAAGAACAGGGAAACAAATGTGAATGTTGTTTAACCCAATGGGGAATGGAGTTTTACATCAGTATGGGTCACTTGATTCATTGATTCCACCCAATGTCTTATCTGAATACATGAAGTTACAAAATTGCACTTCAGATAAGATATCTTTCTTGTATGTGCAACATGGAGATTATATACACACATATTCATATTAACTCACAAACATTTCTGGCATATTGTTTTGGGGAAAGAGATCTGAAGCTCTAATCAAAGACTTGAGCTACAGTCTAGATAACTAAAACATAATGACCCAGGATGGGTCACTTGGTCTCCAGGTCTCAGTTTTTCCATATATAAAATGGAGATGATACATCAATGCTCTAATTCTAAGATATAAGTTTACCTGGCCACCCCAAAGCTACTTGTTTTTCCTCCTGTTCCCATAGAACTTTATTTTGTTTAATGTATTCAGCTCAAGAATCCCCATGTGTAGGGAAGTAAGAAAATAAAAGAAACCCTGGGAATCGTCAATCTTTGTGTATTCGCTGGTTGTGTAAAATAAATGCTAGTGTCGGAGTGAGCTATTTCACTTATAGACTGTGTTTTTGCCTTTTCTATGTAATACATACCTCTCAACTGTTATTCATGATGATGAGGGGGTGACTTCGGTTCTCAAGACACATCCTTCAGGGTCCTTTCAGACAATATGCAATAAAGATGCTAATGATTCATTTTCAGTATTTCTGGAAGCTTTTGTCAAATCTCACACTTACATGCTTTTCTAGACAGTACCTAAAGTTTGATTTAATGTCTCAAGTTACATTGTATTAAAGACTGATATGGGTGAAACAATAATTACTGTTTTGGTTTTGCAGATTATGCCCAAAACTTTAAATCCTCAGTGGAGAGAACAATTTGATTTTCATCTCTATGAAGAAAGAGGTGGAATTATCGATATCACTGCATGGGACAAGGATGCTGGGAAAAGAGATGATTTTATTGGCAGGTTTGAGCAATTTGATATTTTTGGTTCACCCTAAGGGGGGAGAATTTTGTTAAAATAACATTTGCTTTAATTCCTGTTATTGTAAATGATCCTGACTATTTTGAAAGAAGGGATCTTACCATAGTAAGGCTGTGCTTGGGTGAACTGAAAACTAGGTTTGAAAACTGACCAGTAGGTGGCAGTTTTGACCAGTTGATGGACAGGCGATCCAAACTTGATATCCAGGAATTTTCTCCAGATGTCAGAAACATTGTGCATAAAAGTTATGGGAGTTGAGAAAGAGGAATCTCACTTGATATAAGATACTTAAAGGGACAAAGAGCATATTCATAGTCTGTAAAGTGATCTGAGATTATATTACTTTTCATAAAGCATATTGTGACCATAAAATGCATTGTTTCCTAAAAGTCCCTACAAGGCAAAGAGTCTTTATAATCTCCTGCAAGTTCATAAATTGGTAGAGTTCCCAAGTTTTAGTGAAGGAAGCATTAAGTGGGGCAGATCCCCGTTAATCTGATAACGCGGTGAAGAAAGGACTATTCTGAGGCTCACATGACATTTCTGCACAAAGACAGAGTCACTTTGAACACCTGCTTGGTTACATGAATTGTTTTCTCACCTTCAAAGCATATTTTTATATTTCTTGATAGTTTTATATGTGTCTTTATAGCAAAACACTGAAACCTGCCAATACTGAAATAAAGGATGCTGTACAGAAGAGTCTGTTAGTTAAGGAAATTCTTTCCTCATTGTAGTTCACATGATTCCAAGTCTGTAAACATACAGCCTGAAGAACTGCATGCATACTAATAAACAGAATTTTATGCTAGAAAAGCAAAAACAGAATCCAAACCAACATATCTCTATCTATCTATCTATCTATCTATCTATCTATCTATCTATCTATCTATCTATCTATGTTATTCTGATCTATATTGTTTCCTTCACGGGATTTTAAAGTGAGAGGTCAAAGATTAGCTTTCATTAACCTTTAAAATTTAGCTTATATGATGAAATGAGAAAAACACCACTGTAACCAAATAGTATGTTACATTTCAATCCTTTTGAAAGGGCAGGCCTTTGTTGCATTTTTTTCCCTCTAGTGAAACACTATTCTCTGTTTTTTCTTGAGGTTTATCTTGTTCTCTAGATAACTACCAGTTTAAATAGCAGTATACAGTTGTTAATATTAAATACATTTTATTATAATTATGTGTCTATATTTGTCTCCCTCAATACACTGTGAGCTTTTTCAAGTAGATATTATCTAGATTTTCCTTGAATAGTTAATTTATTTTCATTATTTGTAACAACCTTAGCTATATTTAGTGACCAAAAGATAACTGGAGTCCAGTGGGCGTGGCTCAGTTGTTGAGCATTGACCTGTGAACCAGGAAGTCATGGTTCAATTCCCAGTCAGGGCACATGCCCAGGTTGTGGGCTGATCCCCAGTGTGGGGCATGCAGGAGGCAGCCAATCAATGAGTCTCTCTCATCATTGATATTTCTCTCTCCCTCTCCCTTCTTCTCTGAAATCAATGGAAAATATATATTTAAAAAATAAAGATAATTAGAATGACTGTCACATGCAACTTGCTATCTTAATCTTATTACTTTTATTCCACAGAACATTAGTAAAATCATTTAACTCCTTTTCCCGGTAATTCATGATGCTCTTCATGGGCTGGCTCTATGACCCCTCTCCCCTGAACTTCTGCTATCCTGTTCCTTGCTCTCTTTGAGCTGTGCTAGCCTCTTTGCTATTTATCAAGCACACTGAACACTCTCTCACCTCAGGACTCTTCCCTCGTCTGTAAGACTCTGCAGGTGTCCACCTGCCATGTTTCTTTCCCTCCTTTAGGTCTGTGCACAAATGTCATGTCAGGGAGGCATCCATACCAAATCTATTTAAACTTGAAACCCCTTTTCCTAAATATTCCCTCTCCCCTATCCTGCTTTGTTTTCTCAATTGAAGAATCACCACTTGACATACTGTGCATTTTTTAATTTATGTTATCTTTTATTTCCCATCACTAGAATGTATGCTCTATGTGGGTTTTGTTCCATGAGGATTTTGAGTGTTTTGTCCAATATGGCATCTTTGATGCCTAGAAAAGTATTTGGCACATAATAGGTACTCAGTAAACAGTTGTCAAACTTTAATGTAAATACCTGAAGCTTGATTTAATACTCAAAATTATGGTTCTTCCCTCTCTAAATAAATACTCAATTTGATACCAGATATTAATGAAACGGCAGTTAGAGCAACATGCCTTAGTGGAAGGTACAATTATACTTTATACTTCAGTATAATTGAGGAAAGATATTTGAATATAAAAGGGGAGAATTGATAAGTTAAAATGTGAAAGTGCCTGAGTAATTTTTATACTTAAAAAGTACTGAATTGTTTTTTGAAGGAAAAAAAAGGTAGCCTATACCTTTATCAAGTTACATATATCATAGATGTTATGCTATCTAGGCAGTTAATGCCCTCTGGTTGTTAAATTTTGTGCAAAAAATAAATTCACCATTTAAATAATAATAATGTTTTACAACCTAAAGGGCACCATTACACCATCAGCTCAACATTAGGCAATAATGAAGGTGGTTCATACAACAATTTTCCAGATGCACAAAGTGAGGCAGCTGGAGGTTTAAAGGTTGCCTAGTTATTTTGAAACTGGATGATCTGAGACTCAAATCCAGGACTCCTGACTCTAAAGGCCATGCTCCTTTCACCTTGGTTTTATATTCAGAATGTTCTGAAGCACTTAAGTGCTCAATAAAATGCCGAGTAGTCAGTAAACCAGCTTGGGTTGTGTACATCATACTGTAAGTTTAAACAGCAAATTCTGCCTGTCACTGAACTACAGATGTCAAATGAAGGTGAAATAATGTTAATCTGCAGGTAATTATTTAACTTTCTGATCACCTGCATTTTGGCAGGCAAGACGGACTGCCACCTTTACGATAATCAGCTAATAAATCCTCACGATTGTTGCACTTTTATGCAGAGCAGTAATCTGAACAAATTGGCTGCTGACAGCTGTGGTAAATTGCCAAGAATGAGTGCTGTCAGAAACAAGTTGTTTTTATGAACATGCAGAATAAGAAATCCCGTGCCAAGCAATTTTATCCAGTTGGAGTTATTTGTGATCCAATATAGCAAGATTTATAGCATTACTTATTAGTGTGCAAAATATTTATTTATCTGTAAACTGGCATTGATTTGGGGTACATTTATTTTAGGTTGGTGAATTGCTACTGACTTTATTTGTTGCATTGTTATCAGGGCTGGGGCTGCCCATGACAACCAAGATGTAAGCTTGAGTAGAGAGCGCTATGTCAACAACATTTTTATTAATGATATAGGGTAAGAAAAACTTCTTCCAAATGGGCAACTTGTGGGTGAAAAACAAATGCTTTGAAATTCTACAATCATAAAACGAAATCTGTACCTGAGCACTTCATGCTGAGAGAGAGAAATGTGGGGTGTGCAGGTGCACTCACTGGTGTATTCATGTGTAGGGCGGCAAATGAGGAAAACAGCACTTGATTGGATATTAACCAAATTAATGTTTTCCGAAAGTTGAAGGTCAATGCATTTGAACATTAAGCATTCTATAGATTCTGATTTGCAATGTTTCTTATTTGTGATACCAGTACTACAATAATTCTTTTACTTCCCATGTAAAAAAGAGCAGGAGCAGTCCTGATGCATTATTCATCTGAAAGCACATAGATAGATCATCAGAAAGTTCTATACTGAAGAGAGTGCTTTTACAAAATCATAATGTTTCACCATTTTTCTTACTAGGGATTGAGTACAATATTTCATTAGGAAGATAGACAATATTTAAGTAAAGAATGGAGTGTGTCATTGATGTTCCTCTTGGTTTTTCAAAAACTCAACCTAAACCAAATATATTAAGATTTTAATCTATTTGCTTTTGTGGCTTACTATTTTTCCTTCAAGATTTTCTTAGAAAGTTTATACTCACTGCAATATTTCTTATACAATGGGCAAAGTTTCCAAAGTGTATATTAAATAGTTTGTCTTTGAGTCACTGAATGGGAAATTTCACAAGCTTACAGAAGAATGCTCTGATAAAGTAATGCCCCTAAAAGATGATTGAATGGTGACAACCTCTGACAGGAGAAAGGTAACAGCATTAGCATTTTATAGTGCCAGAGATGGCATAAAAACTGCATAATTGTGAAACTTGAAACATTTTTAACTGTAACATATTGAATTCTTTATAATGCAAAATTCCAGGGAATTAGGTATTGTATTGATTTCTAAGATTTTATAACATATCATGTATTATTACTTTCACTAATATAAAATACAGGGTGTCCCAAAAATGTATTTACTCATTAACATCTGATAGCTCAATTTTGAAATGTATTTTAATACATACTGCCTTTATGATTATTCACAAAGTATGTGTTTACATCTTGGGGGACACCCCATAGTTCCCATATATTAAGGAATCTCAAAAAAGCTTCATAGTACTATTATTAAATTTGGTCAAAATTATATAAAATATGTTTTTAAAAAATAACCCCCACCAAAGAAATTCAATGAAGTCTTGTGTTTTTATTCTGAAGGCTTTGTTTTTATTTTTATTTTTTATTTTATTTTATTTTATTTTATTTTATTTTTTTAAAAATACATTTTATTGATTTTTTACAGAGAGGAAGGGAGAGAGATAGAGAGTTAGAAACATCGATGAGAGAGAAACATCAATCAGCTGCCTCCTGCACATCCTACTGGGGATGTGCCCGCAACCCAGGTACATGCCCTTGACCGGAATCGAACCCGGGACCTTTCAGTCCGCAGGCCTACACTCTATCCACTGAGCCAAACCAGTTTCGGCTGAAGGCTTTGTTTTTAAATGTCTTGCTAATCATGATGGCTTCATAATATCATTAGCTAATACTTGGAGGCACAACATCCCCATAGTAGTTCATTGTCAATGAGAGTAGAGGAACATTTCTATTGCTAATATTCTTCTGGATAACTTTGACTTGTCTTGGCTGAATTCCTGTTAGACCTGATGGTAGCACCTTCGGTGTGTAAGTCGGAAGGTGGCTGACAGGGAGCTCTGCTGGAAGCGTCAGCTCTGCATATTCTTGTTTATCATTCTGTTCACTTGTGCTTGTTCAGTTAGCACTCTCTTCTATCCACGGTTTACTCACTGGGATCTTTTAAAGCAAGTGGTGTCCATCTTGTGAAGATTAGTTCAGTTACATGTAGATTACATAATCTGTAAATCCACTTGCCAGGGCATATGTGAACTGCAATTTAGTGAAAGCAAGTTAGCAAGTGAAGGGCCACTGTCAACCCCTCCAGGTTATGCAGCTCCTAATTTCCCCTCAAAATACTTGCAGGCCATACACAACATATCAGATATGTGGGCCACCTGTGTTAATGCATGTGTAAAATATTTATGAAATTTGATTCCTCTCCTATTTTTAAATTACTTAAAAATACAAATAGGTCTAACATTTATGTCCTCTGTTAATGGAGAGGAGCGGTTGCTAGTAGGGATGAATTTCTTGCGGTATCCTAGGAAAAAGAATTTTTCTGAGATTCACACCAAAGGATGGGATATAATAGAACGCTTTAGTTCTGTGGATCAAACACCTGAGTTCCCAAGGTTTCATTTCCATCAGCCCTACCAGGAAGAAGTCCCATGTTGCCTTTAGCAAGGCTAAAAACAGAATTTCCCGTCCTTGTTTGCACAGTCCAATACAGCATCAGGCTAGCTTGATTTGTGTTTGCCCGCTGCAATCCATCGGTCCATTGTATGTGGGGTCTGCAAGTTCACATGGCTATGAAGGAAACATGGGCGAATGCAAGGAAGCCAAGAGCGAGCCAAGAGCACAGAGTCATGAGCCGCAAGAGCAACAAGAGAGCAACAAGAAAGAGAATTTCTTTGTTCAGGAGATTATGTATTCCCAACTTTTCATGTGCTTGTAGTGGCCATGCCCATTCTGGCCAATGATCTTTGTTCCCACATGTGACTGACAGACAAGTAGCTTCCCTGTGTCACTCCAACTTTACTGGGCATGTGTCTTCCTTTTGTTGGATCCCTTCTCACAGTGTTTTGCTGGGAATAGGCCAGGGGTTCCCTGGGGAGTGCTAAGTTGCAGCTTCCTGGGGAATCAGCCCAAAGGATATGCCTATAAGGTCTGGCTTCCCCCTTTGCTCCTTTCCTATTATTAGTAACTAGCTAATTAAACAGTATCACCTGCACCCCAGTGGTCTCACACATGTAATTAGCACCCAAGTTGCGCAAGACTATTTTATCTGATAGGAGTATCATTGGCCACTAGCTCAGGTATGGCAGATAAAATGGCAGGGGAGGGAAAAGGTGATAGAAACACTGAAATTTCTCTCTTTGAACTCGTAGGGGAATATGTCCCCAAATAAATATTCCTTCCATGTGGCTAGATAAATGCATAGAGTTGTGTTTTTGTTTTTTTAAAGTGCAAAGAACTTTAAGCTTTCCTATGGGAGACAGGAAATGTAGTTTGATTTCTTGCTATCACTTAATCTCTCTGAGTCTCAATTTCCCCATTTATGATTACAGTAGCTCTGGGATCTTCAGTTTTGACTTTGTTTCAATTCTCCTATTGATTGATTGATTGGTAAGTTGGGTTCAGTACAGATAGTAAGATTTGTAATTTTTCAATATCAAACTAATAAGGCATATGTGATAAAACTACAAACTCTGTGGTAGTTCTGAAAATTGAGATGTGAGAAACTAGAAGGCTTACAAAAAACTGATTCCCGAAACCTAACAAAGACCTGACAACTCAAATACTTAATAAATAGCGAGTAAATGAATGAGTGAGTGAAATAAGTGTTGGAAAGAAATTTTTCTAGGAAGACAATATAGGAGTGGTAAAGTGGGCACATTAAATGCCAGTTCCACTCTGCCACTCTGCCCTGGGTAAATTTTAGCCTCTACAGTGTCACCTCCTTGTGTGTAAGTACTTTAATACATACAGAGCACCAACTATGTTCCAGGTACTGTGCTAGGTGCCTACCCTCAACGTGTGTCAGGATATTGACAAGGAAAGACAACTGCAGGTTATTTAAATGAGAATTAGTAAAAATTAGTGAAGCAAAGATAGAGCGGTTGTCTTGTTCAAACACAAAGAAACAGTTGAGCCCTAGCATGGATGGTGAAAGAATTACAAGCTGTCTGGAATGGTTTAAGGAGTGAGTCAGCAAGTGACACTCAAGCTGAGGGCAGGCTGTGGAGGGCACCGTTACCTTGCTCAGGATATTTCACAAGAGGTGGGAAGCCACGGGGAGGACAGGGGCAGGTTTGCATGTTAGACATCTGTAACTAAGGGGACTGAATGGTACCAATGGTTTTTGCCTAGCCCATGTCCCCTAGAAACAGAGCTTGAGGCAATGATTAAGTGCTGATACTTTATTGGGAGGTACAGTCCCAGCCGCAGAGTGAGAGAGAGAAGACGTGAGGCAGGGAAGACTGGGAAGCAATGTAAGGTGATATGTTCCTGGGCTGGCCACTGTTTCCCGGGTTTCAGAGACACCGCTGACTGCTCAGCAGGGGCACCTACTTGGCCACATGTGGAGAGGCAATGTGGAGAATTTCACTTAAAATTGCACCAGAGGATTACTCCTGAGCACAGTTTTTAGATGAATAGGAGATATGCATAACCTCAACTAGCAAAAAGAACCTTGAAGTCATTAATACTCTCTTGTCCAATGTATTTGTATAAATAGACATTTTCTGCATCAGACTGATTAAAGTCAAAATTCTGAAACATTAAATATAGGACAGGACCTGAGACTATTTCTATGAGTACACTCAACATGGAAAATTTAGTTGTAGCAGAAAAGCATAATCCTCCCTATAAATTATAATGCTAATTTAAATATTATTGGTTTCAGAGTTTTAAAAATTCAATTTGTAAATTTTTCTTATTTTATTATCTTACTAGAGGCCCAGTGCATGAATTTTCATGCACCGGAGGGGGCTGACCCTCAGCCCAGCCTACTCCCTCTCACAGTCCGGAAGCCCTCAAAAGCAGGAGGTGACACCCCTATCACACCTCTGCTGCTGCTGCTGCCAGCAGTGCAAGCCTAGGCCAGCCCTGGTTACCTGAGCCTTGGCTGGCCCTGAGCAGATGGGCAGCCGCCATCCGAGGCTTGCCTGCTCCTTGGGCTGGCCCTGGGTGACTGGGGGGGTGATGGGACTGGGGGACTCCAGAGGCAGGTGCTTGGAGCGGCCGGACCCGCCTGGAGGCGGGCTCGGCCGTGCTGTGTGCCTGCCACCCCGGCGGGGCTGAGGGGACTGGGTGCCACCATCTTGTGGCTGTGGGCACCGCTGTCTTTGAGGGTGTGGCAATCAATTAGCATATTCCCTCTTTATTGGCTGTGGACGCCACCATCTTTGTGAAGGTGTGATGGTCAATTAGCATATTCCCTCTTTATTAGATAGGATAAGAGCAATAATTTACAGCTTTCTTCCCTAGTGTATATATATTTAAAGCATAAAAATTACATAATTCCATACTTTAAAATTGAGATAATTGTTCTGTCTAAAATGAATAGAGTTTAAGAACCACTGCAAACAGCACACACTTCCTCCTGGGGTGCATGATTACTTAATGACAGACTGGTCAAGAAAAAAGAAAAAGAAAAAGAAAAGCCTAGATCTTGGATTCCAGAGTCCCAAGTTCAGGTCTTGGTTCTGCTAATAACGACTATGACTTCTCTGGCCCTCAGTTTTTCATTGGTAAATTCAGGAGATTTCAAGGACCACAAATCTTTATGTCTATTTGAACCAGGAACAGAATTAAGTGAAGTAGGCCAGTTATAAATAATGACAGTATTGGGAACAGTAACTAAGTCAGAGGACATTTACTCTATCTTTAAAATTATTTAACTTCAAAACTTTAATACTACAAGGAAAAATCAACAAATCCCTGGACCTGATTTGGGTCAGATTACCTTTAGAGCACCTTCCCCAACTCTAAAGTATTAAATGCAAAAACTCTACTATAAACAAGGAGTAGCCCAGCATCTATATGACCAATGTGAAATGGGAATAGGCATAGAAGGAAAACCCCCAGAAAGCTTCAATTTGTTTTGTGTCTTATGAGTGATACAGTGTCTCACCAAAGAATAAGGCAACGACAGGACAGGAAAATGGGTGATCAAAGTGAGTGAGAGACCCTTCATGACACCAACTTTATCCAACCAGAAGTACTATCTAAATTGTAATCTCTATTCAATTCTTTAACCCCTAGAGTGCCGGGGATCGCGCTCCTCCTGTCTTTTGCCAAAAGTGCCAGGAGCGCTATTCAAATTTTTTTTTCTACTAGTATTTTATAATACAATCAGCAAACAATATATGTCAAAGATGAAAACAAATGTAGTAAAGGTTTCCTTAAGTTTTTGAATATGTAACTTCATTTACTTGCAATTCATAATTTTTTTCCTAAACTGCTGTAAAATCAGCAAAAATGCCTTGGCAATTTTAGCATAGTTCCTAGGATATTGGTTGGCACTCAAAGGGTTAATATCATATGCCTAATCTGGTCCAAAGATTTATTCACATTCAACAAACTACAGGCTAGGCACTGTACCAGATACTGAAAAGATTTATAGAAAATGATATTGATATTTTTCTTTTATTAGAGAATACATTTGATTGGCTGTTTTTTCCATTGCATTTCTTTTACGCTCAATTTGTTCCAGGTGTCATTGACCAGAACTTAATTGCAATTAAAATGAGAGTATTAGAGCCCTGGCTGGGTAGCTCAGTTGGTTAGAGCATCATCCTGATACACCAGGGTTGTGAGTTTGATCCCTGGTCAGGCACATACAACAATCAACCAATGAATGCATAAATAAGTGGAACTACAAATTGATGTTTCTCTCTCTGTGTGTGTGTGTGTATGTGTGTGTGTGTGTCTTTCTCTCGTCCTCCTTCTCTCTAAAGTCAATAATAAAAAAAATTTTGAATTAGAATATTATATGGCATTTGATATGTCCTTTCATCCTTTAGAGTTTAAAAGACAGCATGAGAGTATATTGAAATGGATGTTGTATTTACAGAAACAATGAGGTTTTTTGACATATATTCTAACTTTAAGAAGCTATTTTTCAGACTTGCCACAGACTCATTTCTTTCTTTCTCCATAGTTACCATTTAGCACACACACATTTTTCTGTCACTGACCAGGGTGTTTCCTTTCTTTCTTTTATTTTTTCCATTTCTTGCATCCATATTCCTCTTCCCCCCAATGGTTTCTAGCCCTGATTATCTCTGCTGTCACAAAAAGAAAAGGTAAATGTCAAACTTTGGATTCAATTCCTAAAATCAGTCATGCTTAAAAAGATGTTTGAGCACAACTGTAAGCTTTGAGGCCCTACTCATAATAGTTTAATTTAAAAGCAAAACAATAAACAAAAATAAAGTGAAGAAAATGAGCAAAAATTTAATTTGTCCCTGATAGCTGAGCATCCTGTTTCTGTTACCACATTGATTCTTGTAATTGGCTATTTCCTGTTTTAAATGCCTTTTATTCATATCTGCCCCTATCTCTCCGTTTACTGGCCTTGTGGTTACCACAGTATCTTTCTCTTCCAAATCAATTGTCCTTTTTATGAAAAGAGCTTGCAAGGTGTTCAGCCCCGAGAGTGGCTTGTGGTCCATGGGCTGCCACGTTATGAAACCTCCCAGGATGGTTCTACTACATAACACTTGATGTTTTCAGAGGATTGGTTTGCTTTTTATTTAGATTTATAAGTGCTCTATGAATAAATTGGCATGGTTTTAAAAATGTAAAACGTATGGCATCACCAGAGTGCATATTCTAATCATTGCTTTATACATTATATTTATAAATGAGGGGGAAAAACACCCATTGGTTTAAAGGTGATACAAAAATTCAGACTCACGGTAGCCTTTCTGTAAGCAAGGCCCCACTGACCTAGGCCATCCAGGCATTGGAAGTCCCTGCCGATTTATGAATATGGTGACAATGGGCAGTAAGTGAATCAGATAAGCATGCTTTTGTATCTTACAGGAAATCAGCAATTAGACACTAAGATAGTCAGGGTCTGAATTTTGCAAAGAAAGCCAGCTGACATGAGGGATGTATTCTTCCAATGGTCCGAATACTATTTCTATTGATTTACTTTTCACATTGCTATGAGCAGCCTGAACTTCCACTGTTTGATGTTGGGGGGGAAAAGCCACTTGCTAATTCAAAACATTTGTGTCCAGGTGCCAGGTCGACCTGTCGGTCCTCAGTAGGGAACAGACGCACAAGTTGGAATTGCAGCTGGAAGAGGGTGAGGGACACCTGGTGCTGCTGGTCACCCTGACAGCCTCGGCCACCGTCAGTATCTCTGACCTCTCTGTCAACTCCCTGGAGGACCAGAAAGAACGGGAGGAAATATTAAAAAGATATGTACGTATGTGACCCTCCCCCCTCGAGGCATGTGTGACCAGTGAGGTTATAAATAATTTACCTGGCGTGACGGAAGTACATCTGAAAAGCTGTCTGACAGATCAGTCAGCAGGCGCAGAAAACTGGGCAAATGCAAATGCCACGCCTATCTTTGCAGACGCACTTGCATTCCCCACCGATGTCTAGACACCAGGTCTTTTCTAGAGCCTCTCCCAGAACAAGGTCTAGATTCTGAGATCCTCCTCAGTGATTCTATCAGGCAGTACAATGACCATGCAGGGAACATCCTATAAAGGAAAGTTAAATTTACACAATATTACTTTAAAATTAATTCATTGACTTTTTGTCATTGCAATCCATATTTCTTTGTCTTTCCAAGTTTGAAATAGAGTCAGTGGCACTTACATTAATGAGTAGCTTGGTAACTAGAGGGTATTCTGAGAAATCATTCTTATTTTCAACTGTTTAGAAAAGCCTCACTTGTTCCTTTACTTTTTTAATTGAATATGAAGGATAATCAAAAGGAAGCCTCCTTACCTTTAAATCAAGTGTAGAGTGAGGGGTTGGAATAGTGAGTCACTAAAATAAGTACCCTCTTCAATTTTCACCAAACCAAAATATTCACAACCAAAGCTGCCTCTTTCCCAGCATCCTCACACTTTCCATTTCCCACCATGTAGTTTTCTTGAATCAACAGAGAGGGGAGCTCTTACTCCACCATTCTCTCAATGGAGGCTCGGAAAGTGAATACCTCAGTACCCATGAAACTGGGGGAAAAGCTTTTCCACTTAAAATGACAAAGCTTGTATTGTACGATGCTGCCAGGTGTTTAGAAGGCTCCTCTAGACACTCAGCTATGAAACCAAGCTCTGACTAACAAAGGACCGCTTAATATTTTTTTTAGATTTTTAAAATATTCCTATTTGCTGACTGACATCCTTTCAATAACTGAATTTAATAAAGATGTACCTTATCAGGCTGTGCAGATAACATGAAGTGCTGGTACTAATGCTCTACAATATTCTTCAAACAGATTAGCAGTCTGTGCACTTCAGCAAATTTATTCTGGCTATCTACACTGAATCAGCTGTCTGCTAATGCTTGTACAACTCATCCTCCAATGGTGTCCTAATAAACAGTTTAATGAAGGTGACTTAGCAAGGCTAAATAGTATATATTTTTCAACTACCTAAGAGCCTAAGGTATTGTGAAGCATCTTCTAATACACAGTTGCAATTATGAAAATTGTTTCACATTTTGGTACCTACCAAAATATAGTCTGCTGTTAGCAGAAGAGACCCTCATGGATTAAAAAAATGTAAAGGAATTAATATATGTGTTAATATAAAATTATTCTAGGTATTATAATACTATATTTCTCAAATTAATATTTGATACTATGCCAAATTTTGGAATAATACTGCAGGCTAGGTAATTAGAAATAATCCAACTATTATTGATTTTTTTTTTCATTTTGCTGGATGGGGTTCCTTAAATTGGTGATTTCCATTCAGAATGTGAATATTTGTTTCCACACCTTTTTTCAAATGTTATTTCAATAAAATGTAAAATATTATGTGGATGTTCCAGCTAATTCTAAGATTATATTCTTCTCATTATATTAAAAAGTGAACCATATTTATACATACTTTTTTTTTAGCCCTAAATTTCAAGCATAGGCCTGTATCTGTCTCTACAGACATACTTGCCAAAAGCCACTGTATGCAATAGCTCATGTGTTATAATTAGGCATAGCAATACAAGGGCAAAGCCCTATATTTTAAGGTTTCAATGTGTTTCCTTTTTATTATATACATTATGAGATGGATGAATGAATGCTGTATCATATCTGAACTATCACTTGTTTTAGAGCAACATATAAAGGAGGTTATTTGGGAAATTATTGATATGTTTTCCTGTGAGAACATGTGCATTTTTGAAAATTTAGGTTAGATTTAAGAATTTGGTTGTGGTAAGGAAGTAAATGAACTGTCCCACTCTCCTATGAAAGAGCCTGCAAAGGCTTTCCATTGCTGTCAGTCAGCGGTTCATTGCAGAGCACTGAAGCCCCACAAATTAAACAGACATTACTGTGTGAGCCATTATTTGATCACCACATTCTGAAAAGATGGCTAATTCCATTTTTTTTCTTTTTCCCCCCTTCTTTTGGGGGGAGGAAAGCAGGGAAGGTCAATAGGGGGCGAGTAGTAATGGGTGGTAGACCAAGAGCGATTGTCTGACCTTTTCAGAACGGGTATGCTGAACCCTTGCTCCCCCTTGTCACAGTTTAAAAACCAGAGGAGCTAGTTTAGAGAAGAAGTTGTTAGCATTCCATTTTTATTATGACATTTCACAGTCATCTGATTTAATGTCCCTTGACCAGATTGTCCACCGTGAGACGATGGGCTTGAAATGTTATTTAGAGCATTGATAAAAGGTGAGCGGTTCTAAGATGACAGCGAGTCATAAGGCTGGTGGTGTGACATTAATTTTCTCCATAACAGAGATGGAATAAGACGTCACGGTGACAAGCTGTCAATCAGCCCTGGCCCCTCAGAGCATCTCGATGCCATAGGATGGGGCATTGCCTCTCCCGTAATAGAGCTGAACTGAGATGCTCTCCCTGACAGCTGCTGCGGCCATAGAGAAAATATATTATACAGCCTTTCATTAAAAAAATAAAGAGGACTCCTCTCCAGAGCATTTCAATCTTTTCCCATCTATTGAGGGCTGAAAGGATTCACAGCAAATCATGCATTCCTCTACTATGGAAATTTCTGGCTTCAGGAGCCATCTAGGTTTTGAAGCCTTCTGAAATAACCATAAATAACAAGGCAGGAATACCTCTTGACGAAGCATTACTTAGAGTTGTAATTTTTTTTAACTGGTATATTTCGGTCTTGGGCTTTTTTGGAATTCTTATCAAACTCAATATGTCACTAGCCTAAACAGCTGAAGTTCACAATAGATGACTGAGCGTCAGCTGATTCAAGGGAATGAAACCCACAAACAGTAATTACCTCTCCAAAAGGGAAGCAGAACACCCGGGCCGGAGCCCCCGAAGCTGTGTCTGTGCAGTGTGGTTAGCGGTACCAAGCGATTCTCAGACACGAGGACTGATGTTTGTTTCAGTCACAGTGGAGCTTGGTTCAAATGGCTTAAGAACAGGAACCTTTTCGGAAAATTCTTCCCCACCGTTAGGACAGGGGGCTGACCTGGCTTACAGCACTCAGTGAGCTCCGAGATAAGAAGCTTCCCGAACCTGATCGTGACCGCATTAGGGAGACGACATGCCTACAAACCTCTGGATTCTAATACTGCTGTCCACAGTTCCCACTTTAGAGCCTTGTTTACAGTAATTTAAATGGGGAGAGAAATACCTTTTTATTGAATACCTATTATCCGGTAGCTTAAACTATTTGGGGAGATAAACAGCCCTTTAAAAACAATAAAAGATTAAGAGCTAATCCTTGGGCTAAACACCTTTTTTTTAAAGTTAGGTTATGAGATTGCACATATATCTGCATTTCCTGCTCTTGATGTGAGGAAGTCATAGCTCCAGTGTAAACAGTGACTGGTCATATGGGACTGATAAAGTTAATATCGCCGTAAGCTTCGCTTCTCAGTATTCTCACATGCTTAATACAGGATGCAAATGTTCTTTGGTAACATTTGAATAGCTAAGTTTAATACAAAAGTATGCTATGTTCCCTGGTCATAAAGCATTTTAAAGATTATGATAAATACCTTTGATTTACTGAGTAGAAATGCTGATCTTGGCATAAGAAAAATGCTATAATTTGTAAATAAACAAATGCATATAAAGTTCTATAGGTTTATTTTACTCGTTAAGTATTTGTGCACATTAGAGCTTTGAATTATTGTATTAGTATCCCTCTTTTAATTCCTTCTAGTACTATACTTATTAAAATACTGCCATTATTAATTTATGAAATTAAATAGGTTTTATCATCTGGGTCTGATTCTATCACAATTTCTCTACTTCTACTTCTGTACATACTACATTCGTAAATAAAACTGCAAATTTAAGAAAAATTACTCGTCACTTTTTAGCTCATTTGTAGTGGTCAATTTTATTTATTTATTTTTATAAATGTGTGATTTAAATTGATTTTAGAGCGAGAGGAAGCGGGAGGGAAAGAGAGAAACATCAACGCTTGCCTCGGGTACCCATAGCAAACCCCAGATACGTGCCCTGACAGGGAATGGGATCACTGGCAAACCTTCAGTGCACAGGACGATACTCAACCCACAGAGCCACATGGTCAGGTCCAGTTTGATTTATTTTTGAGGATTTTATGTCTTCTACCTAAAAGGTTTATAGAATACCTCACCAAGTCTTTTAAATTAAATATAGAAAAGTCTTTCAATAATTTAATCTCCATTTAGCACATGCAATTTCCAATGCTCATTAAGAAGAAAATAGTAGAAAATGTAATTAATTTAAAGTTGACTTTTTTACTCCCAAAGTCTGAAGTAGTATATAACCAACAATTTAAGATTCAGTATTAAGAAGCGTGAGTCTCCAAACCATCATACTCATGAGAAGCTTTGGTAAAGGAGATCAAAGGAAAAAAAAACAGTTATATACTATTTTATAATTTATTGTTCACCAACTACCGATAATTATTTATGGGGAAGAAATGTTGTGGGGTTTAAATGTGTGTGTATGTGTGTGCGTGCCTGTGTATACACACATTCATAATGGTGGAAGGGTAGTCTGTATTGAAGAAATACCAATATCCTTTGAATCACCTAAGCAGCATCCTGAAATCAACCATAAAACTTACTGTTTCCTCAGAACACTCTTTGAGACTGTTTAGGACCTTTCTTTTCTAATACTGATGTTGGGGTCTTTCAGAGCCCATTGCGGATATTTCACAACCTGAAAGATGTGGGATTTCTCCAGGTGAAAGTAATCAGAGCAGAAGGATTAATGGCTGCTGATGTGACAGGTAAGAAATGATGCAATTGCCCTGTTGTGTGTACATATAAATATAGGTGATACAGACTTAGATGTAGATATAAATAGAAGTCAAGCAGCATGCAAGGTCTGTGGCATTTAATGACTGAACTCTTCGGTTTACCTGGTTGGGTTATCAAAGTAGATAATATAAAGTTTCAGTGTTGATCTTACAAAGATTTGCCAGCCACCAATTTTTATATTGCCAGTACATTTTAAAATAAGGGTAATATATTAAAATATAAATAATAAAAAATAAAATAACTTTTGAATTGTTGTCTTCTCCAAAGTTCAGTCAGCATAGGGGGGATTTTTCTTCCAGCTTTTGTCATTTTGGAGTAATGCTGTATCTTCTCTCAGGGGGTATCACCTAAGATGATACCATAGCATCAACACAAGCATGCATAATATTCATTGCATAATTCATTGAAAAGTTTAGATGCATAATACTCAATTACTTGGTATGAACTCTTGGTATTTGGGTTGCTGATCAAATTTCTTAGTTGCCCAAATTCCTTAGCACATTCCAGAGATAATTTTGGATCTAAGCTAAGCATCCACATTGTTCTACATATTTTAAAACAAGAAATATGTCTGTGAAAATGCCAAAATTAGTCTTCTCTCTTAAAGCTTTCTGATTTGGGTATTGCTGTTTCTATAACATATTAATTGGCTAATGGTAATTATTTTATCATATTCCAGAATTAAATCATTATTTTGAATTTGCAGGTATGTGATCATTCATTAGTTGTTTAATTTCACAGGATTTTGGGATGTTTACTAGTATACAATTTCTTAAATTGTCCATCTCAAAACAGATAATAAATAGGACTGATCTAACCAATTTTTATGCAAATTAAACTGTTTTTGAAAGAAAGATACACTTATTTGTGGAAATATGCTTACCATTATATGTTCAGCCAGTTGACCCTAAAATGGTAGCTGACTCATTTGAAGGGGAGAAATGACCCTTCTACTATCTAAAGGCTTGTAAATCCATTACATGATGAGTGGAACCCTTCTTTAGTTCATCAAATCAAAACCTAATTAAAAGATCACATGCCTTAAAACTAAAATAGCAGATTTCTGCTCAAAAACAGCAATATTTAAATAATTTCATATTTGCATACTATCAAGAGACTATTTAATGTGTGATAAAAATTAAAATGTTGAGAGTTTACAGTTTCTTTAAAGAGGTAATTGCCAACTTATTTGTAGGCCAGAAGATAATAACAGTTATCAAAATATTCTTTCAAAATAGGCCTACCTGAAAATAGCAGGAGAGAAGGTAGTTTGTCATCTTTCTGGATTTATGCTGACTTGGCTCCTGGTACTAAATAATTAGTGACTGCTAAGTTTATTCGTTTTCTTTTTTATCTCTGATGTAGTTATAATCAAATTAATCTGGACATGATGATTTCTTTTTTATTATTACTATGCTGCATATATTATTGGAGCTAATAGTCAACGATAGATAGATGATTGGCTAACTACTCGTTTTCTGTTCACTTTGGACATTAACTTGATGACTGGAACAGGAACACAGTATTGCTTTTACCCCAGGGAGGTTTCGCCTAGCCTGCGATTCCCAGGTAGATTCAGGAATTCAGGGCAGTGACATTCTCTCTTGGGAGACACCTTCACTTTCCTTCAGGATTTTCTGTAGGGGAGGGGAGCACCCAGTGTTTGGCTGAAAACGCCTGAAGATAGAGAGAAAAGCCTAGATAATCAGTATCTCAGAGGGCACCTAAGTGATCTGAACTATTACTGAACGTTTATAGCGGGCGCAATAATTTGTTATAGAAAAATTCAAGTCCCATTTACTTTACACGCTCAGCTACCTGCCCATTGCACAGGTTGCATGCAATTATGTAGTTTGTTTTTCCTGGAGAGAAGCTATCATTACTTTCAAAACTCATGAATATGCACACTATGTTAACCCCGTTGGCCCATATGCTACTATGAAGGTTAAAGTACAGTCTTTCAATGCTGAGAAAAATAGATATATTTCTTTCCAATGGTTATAATGTCCTAATATGTAAATGAATGTGAATAACAATAGCCTTCTTCCTAGGGATTCAGTGAGACATAATTTTTATCTGATAAAATAAACCTTAATTTGGGGAGTACTAAATAACAGATTCTTCATTTTCCCCCCACCAGTTTTAGGGATATAAATCTCATGATTTCTCATTCCACACTGACTTTATAATTTAATGTGCTCTGAATTGAACAAGAGAGATGTTGAACTATTCAGGGGCAAGAGGATAATTCAGTCTTTGACCTTGCTCACTCTTGGACCTGTTGTGGTCTTTATGATATTTGTGATGGTGGCAGAAACTGAGGAGTATATATTTACATCAGAAATATCTGAATACAATACCAATTTTTAAAATAATCCTTACTTCTGAAAAGGATAAAGATTTATATACTGATCCTTCCTGGTCTTTATCATTAAGGTTGGGGCACAAATAAGCTTCTTATATACTTCATCTCTTACTTGTTCAAAGAAGTACTTAAAAAATGTGTTGTATATCTTCATGGATAATCATAGTCAGGCTCTATAAGATATTCAGCAACATTTTTTTTTTTAAAAAGGGAATTGATTCAATGGTGCTGTCTTCAGATCCACAAATTAGCATCCATTTAGGAGTATTGTGGATAGAGAGGGGAGATTAAAAATCTCTGATAACTCTCTGTGCTAAGTGAAGAGTATTTTCTGATATAAATGAAGCTATTACTATTAGATGCTCAGTTGGCTTCAGAACTTTTTTTTTAATAGACAAGTTGAACAAGACACACTTATATTTGACCAACTTTGCTGTATTTAAAAAATATTTTTAATGATCCAAATATAAAGTTAAACTTCCATAATTTACACAATAATTTTAAATTACAGTATTTCATCATTTAACATGAACACAGGAAAAAGAGAGGCTATAATCTTTTAAGTAGCCATCAATCTTACCGCACTTCCAAAGAATTTTTCCCTTTCAAAATGTAAAATTTTTCTTTTGTTACAACACATTCATTGAGAAACATTGTGATACTGTATTAACTCTGTGTGAATAAAGAGCAATTGAGACTCTTTGAATGAGTGCGCATAAAGCACAAATTACTTTTTAATGAAGCCCTCAATTCTTTCCCTTTCCACAGAAAGCCTATAGACTTGTTCAGCTGAGCACCACTACAGTAGGTCACTTCAGTTAAGCCCCCAATAAACTGTTGATCGTTGAGGGTAGTTTTTTCTTCAGTCTCAATAGCCTAGTGTTGGACAGTGCACTTCAAATCATTAAGGTTAATACAGATTTTAAAAAGAGATTAACTCTGGTGGTTAAGGCCTCAATTTACAACTCCCACACATACACATGCATTGAGCAAGGCACAAGAGTGGACTGAAATTTCAGTCAAATTGTGGGCTGCCTTTCACAGCCTGAGAAAGTGGCACTCTGGTTTTCAAAGTTGGTCAGCTAAACTCTTTGGGAGGGAAAAAGTTTGATTAACTGAAAAATACTGTGCAGTACAACTTACTTACCTCTCAGGCAACCAGTGAAAAGGTCAGTATCTCTCTGTGCCATCAAAGCAAAACCTAGAGACTGCCTGGCCCTGTGTTCACTGGGGAAGATTCACTCTCCCAATAAATCAAGTGTCCTTAAAACTGAATAGATTGTGAGAGGAGAGAGACCAATGGGGGGGGGGGCTATTTATTCATTTATTTATTGTTGGTGGAAAACAGTTCATGGTGGATTTGCCTTTTCTAGCTTCTAATTATTCTTTTCTTTGGACGGGTCCTAATTTCTGCTTTCAGCAGGACATATAAAGTTTTCTATATTGAGTGAGGCTTTCTTTGCAGAATATTTAGACCTGGCCGATTAGTTCGTTCTTTTAAGTTCTAAGAGAAAAGAATTCTTTCCTCAGCCCCTCCCCTTAGCTCCCAAGGAAGAGGTCACAGTGTCCCCAGGGATACCAGCCACTCAGTTTCAGAAACAGTGATATGGGAGCACTGTGAAACCCTTTCAAAAGATGCCCTACCTTTTCACTCTGTTAAAAGGTGCACTACTCTAAAGCTTCTGCACCCAGGTGAATTGATATATCAAATGAATGAACCACCTCATTCAGGAAATGAGAGAGGGGAGAGAGAGAGAGAGAGAGAGAGAGAGAGAGAGAGAGAGAGAGAGAGAGAGAGAGAGAGAGAAAATTTTACAGTTAACATAATCTGTCACTGAAATGGTCCGTTTAAATGAGCATATCTTTTTCTAAAGCAAGGCTCTGAATATAGACTGTGTTCAGCTCACCAGTCCCATAGTCTGGAAACCTAGTAGTTATTAAGCGAGATGTTTACTACCCCTTTATTTGCACAGACTTCTCTCATGTTTTTTTTTTCTTTAGGAAAACCATCTTCATTGTTGGAAAATATTTAAGTAGCAAAACAGCAGAAAAAGACATGCTACAGTTTCCACCCCCCTTCCCCCCAGCTTCCATGAGAGTCTTATTATCTTAAGAAATAACAGTTAGCAGCTCAGATTCATTAGCAGAGCTAAATTTAAGCCCCAGTTGACAGGCTGCCTAGAAAACATTTTGTTTTGCTGTCTGTGGGCTTTAATTAAGATGTGTTCAATTTCAGTCCTCTCAGTCTAGCCCTCCCCCCTCCCCAACTTGCTGTGTCACAGACGGGCGATCAGACACTTTTAGATGGTCCGGCCCATGACTTTGACCTTCTGCGCAGTCCAGCGTTCCCTGGGGAACCGTTCAACTCATGAGGTCTGATTTCACACTTCCAGGATGCCTCAGCTCTCTTAACAATGACAGGGAGACAAAGCCCTTTAGAGCAGGCCGCATGGGGACTTGTTTAAATTGGAAACCAGAGAGGAGTCAAGGAACAAGGTTATGGGCTACAGAATAGTGCTTTTAATAAAGAGCTCACAGCTCTGGCTCAGCTCAAAGAGGTCTACCTCTGTACAATTAATTGAGCCATTTATCTGGAGCATCTTAGGCCTCTACTTTCTCACAGAACTGCGTGGTAAATATCAGCTAAGAAGCAAATGAGATATGCATGAAATGAATTTTAACACTTTGATTACTGTGCCTCCAGTCTTCATTAAAAGTAAATTTATTTGTATTTCTGACCTCATTATCAGTAAGCTGCCTGCATTTTTATTGGTTGCTGTGATTTCCAGCGTGAGTGTGTCATGAAGGTGTATTTTATACAGAGATTTGGATTTATTATTCTTGGTATTTTCCCTGAACATTATGAGTCTATTCAGAGAAAGAAAGTGAAAAGGTATCTGTACAGAAAAAAAGCAAGTCTGTTCTTTGAAAGTTTTATGTACAGTTGGAGGAATGCTAAGCACATATACATACTATTGTCTTTTAAAAATTAATTTTTGTGGTTTGCTCAAGCAAATTGTATAAGACATATGCAATTGTTGCTTGAGTGGCCCTCAGAATACAATAGGTTTACTGGAAGAAGTAGGTATGTTGCTTCTTTTACAAAATTGTAGCAGTTTGAATTTTTAATAGCTGGTTACTCGAATTACCATTATCACATTCAATAACATTGATTATATCTGATAAATGCAGCCTTGGGTTTTATGGTCATTATTTAAAATCTGTGTTAGAAGAGGAGAAAATATATGTCCTTTAAATGCTGCATAGTTCCATTAAAAGTACTATAATGTATAAAATATAGGGGAAGTCCTTCATATTTGTAAATTAACAGGTGTAAAATCATTAACCAAATAAAAGGGGTTATGTATGGATGTCATTCTTAATTGTTAAACGTTTACTGTCTGAAAATCTGAAAATTATACTGCTTGGAAAAAAAACCTACATCTTACACAAAATGTATTGAAAATTGCCAAAGCAAAGTATGCTTTATTTCCATTACATAACAAATAGAGGCCCGGTGCACGAAACCCATGCATGGGTGCGGTCCCTAGGCCTGGCCAGCGATCAAAGCATGACTGTCTGGCATGGAAGGGCAGGTCCCAGCTGACCTCTGGGCCCTGGGCAGTACCTTGGCCACCCGGCCCCTGTGCTCCTCCCTCTACCTGAGTCATGGTGCCCAGGTCCCCATGTGGAGATGTGGTGAACGTGGCCGGACGCCGTGGGCTGGGGTGCAGCGTGGGCCTCTGGGCCGCTCAGTGGCTCCACACGGAAGCCGGGCGGGCAGCTGGCTCTCGCCCGGCCGGCCTCGCAGACCAGCTCCTGTGCGGCGGGCGGCGGCGCGTGTCCCCATGTCCGCCGCCCTCCATGGCGTTTATCCAGAAGCAGCAGCAGGAGCAGCAGCTGCAGCTCTACTCCAAGGAGTGGTGAGCACGGGGCCGGGTGGCTGGAGAGGGTCTGCGGGTGCAGAGCGAAGGACCCGGCATGGTACCTACTCCGAGGCCACGGCCACAAGCATGCTTTGGCACCTTGGCCGGGGCCTCGGCCGGAGCTCAGGGTTGGGGTGGAGGCCGAGACTGATCGGGCCGAGGCCACTGGGGCAGGGCAACACCTGCATTCTCACCACACTTCCATCCCCGTCACCCCCGCCCCCAGGTAACCAGTGAGAGGTCACAGCCCCCTGCCCGGGCACACGGGAGGTTGGTTGCCACCACCCACGCCCAGTTCCCCATCCCAGCCCAAGGCCCAGCCCTGATCTGGCAATCAGGGCCTGCTGTCCAGGGGGAGGGGCCAACTGCCACCATGACAGGCGGGCAGTCGGCCTATTGGGGCCTGCCAGCCGGGGGAAGGGACCCGGGAGGTTGGCCACCAGCCCCAAGGAGGAAGCCGGCCCTCACCCCCCTGGGAAAGGAGCCATGGCTGCCACCACCCACCCCCGGTTCCTAGTCCCAACCTGGGGCCCAGCCCGGATCAGGCGATGGGGGCCTGCTGGCTGGGGGGAGGACCACGAGAGGTTAGCTGGCAGGTCCCATCCGGTGAAGGGGCCTGGGGACCAGGGGCAGCTCCTTTTTGAGTGCCTGCCCCCTGGTGGTCAGTGCACGTCATAGTGACCACTCATTCCAGTCATTCCGGTCGTCCCCTCGTAAAGGTCGCTTAGGCTTTTATACATATAGCTGTTACCCCTGTTTGCTTTTTAATAATTAAGCTTATCGAGAAGATTATAAAGCAGATAGTATACTTTGAGAAGAAATCTCATCCAATTTATAATGCATCCAACACCTGACATTTTTATCATTATAATATACCTAATTTAGAAGGCAATAATATCACACACATATATGTTAAGTATCTTAATACTATATAAATTTCTTTCCTAAGAATGAGACTAATGAAAGAATTAAAAGTAATGAAAGCAAATCATTGTTTTCATCATTTTATGTCACCACATAGATATAAAAGTTGCTTCATTTTTATAATTGCATTTTAATAATCATAATCTAATTGTAGAAATGCAAAAGTGTCCTATCAGTTGATATAAAAATATTTGTGAAAAGAAGAATTAGAATGGTAATTTAACACAAAGACTGGTGAGGCCTGCGTATGAACTAGTGTTTTACAGGGAATTGCAGAAATCATGTGTGATTCATATGCAGGTCACATGGTTTGAAGATACTGCTCTGGAAGAATAGGTAGGATGACAAAAGAGATTAATAATTGGGTTTGATATGCTCTAGAGGTGAAGGACTATCGGCTGAAAAAGTAGTGGTCCCACTATCAATGGCAAATGAGGGGAGGAGAAATACTATAAAATAATTAATTGAGTTCTGTGGAACTAAGATTGCAAAATGATCCTCTGAGTGAAGAAATAGAGAATTGCTGATTTGCTTTAGAGGGCTAGTGCAGGATTTCACTCGGTGCTTGAAGAAATGCTTTCAGATGCTAGCACCATTGTTTAAAATTAAGCTATCATTTATATTTTGTTACATGATGATACAGTTGTGTAGATAAGCAATGCCTCTCCTAGAAAATTGGATTTGAAAAATGCTGCAGAGAGCATCTGAAAAAAAAATTACTAGAAGAAAATTTGGATTATATGATAATACAGTTAGATACATAAACAGTCAAGCCCAAAGAGTGATTGTATGAAAGGGTTGATGTCAGTGGGGATGCCAAGCACAGGAATACAGGGCTCTGTCCTTGGTATAACCCAGCTGTGGGCAAACTACGGCCCGCGGGCCGGATCCGGCCCATTTGAAATGAATAAAACTATTGAAAAAAAAGACCGTACCCTTTTATGTAATGATGTTTACTTTGAATTTATATTAGTTCACACAAACACTCCATCCATGCTTTTGTTCCAGCCCTCCGGTCCAGTTTAAGAACCCATTGTGGCCCTCGAGTCAAAAAGTTTGCCCACCTCTGGTAACCTGTTAAGCCTATTTACTAATGACTTTGAGGAGATAATTGGCTGCTTCTTTATCAAACTTGCTGAAAGGATAGTTAATTCATTTGATATGAGCCCAATCTATATATGTATATTATATATATTATATATCTATCTGTATACACAACATTATATAACAGGCTTAATTCAAACTGAAATAGGCTTAGATCAAGAAGATATTATTAAAAAGTACAAATGAATATAGTCAATAATATTGTGTCAAGTTTACATGGTAACAAATGATTACTAGAATTAGTGGAGTGATCACATTTTAAGGTATAAAAATCACTATATTGTACACTTGAAACTAATATAGCCAATATAAAATTGTATACCAACTATACATAAATAAACTAATAAAAATACAAATCAAAGTTTTAACTGGGTACAAAACAGTGATGTCTTGTTTTAACAGTAGGAAACATAGAAAACATTTTAGGGTTCGAATTAAGGTGTTTTTTTTTTTAAATGTATTTTTATTGATTTCAGAGAGGAAGGGAGAGGGAGAGAGAGATAGAAACATCAATGATGAGAGAGAATCAATGATTGGCTGCCTCCTGTGCGCCCCACACTGGGGTTTGAGCCCACAACCCCAGGATGTGTCCTTGTCCAGAATCGAACCTGGGACCTTTCCGTCTGCAGGCCGACGCTCTATCCACTGACCCACACTGGCTAGGGAGAATTAAGTTTAAACTCCATGAGAGTGAATTACACATGCATCAATTTTGTTACATTGAATAAAAAGGCAACGTTGATAATGATACTCTTCTGGACGCATCAGATGCACTGTGGTATGAATTTAGTTTTGGAAGCTCTTCATCTTTAAAGAAAGATATTGACAAACTAACCAGAATATATTCTCAATTGGGATATCTGGTGTTTAAAGCCAGCTCTACTGAGAATAGTTCAAGGAAAATGATAATAATAATAATAACAACTAACATTTGTTGAACCCTTATCACATGTCAGACACTACCCCAAACTAATTTAATTAACACAATGATTGGGGGCCCTTATCACATGTCAGACACTACCCCAAACTTGGTAAAAGGATTATCACCATTAATCTCAGTGCAACCTAATTAGATACTGTTATTATTCCCACTTTACAAATTAGAAAACTGAGATGTGGAGAGGCTAAGTAACTTCTTTACACTGGCATGCTGGGAAGACACCATTACAACTGTTTACACTATTCCTGCTTTCTGTCTGCAGCTACAAGATAGACTCCACATGCTCAGTTGACTGAATCAAATGCCCACTCGTAGTGGTATATCTGATTGGTACAACCTAAGTTACATCCGCAACCCCAGCTGCAAGAAAGCCTAGAAATGTCACTTTGGCCTTTGTGGCCTCTCTAATTCTAAAGAGATGCTAGAAGGTAGATAGAAAATATGCTCAGCAAGGCATCCACACTAACTAGTACAGGAGGGTGGGTAATGAACATTAGTCAGATCTAAGTAACAGATGCTGTGCCCCACTTTACACCCATTAATTTATTTAAATTTAAACGTTATTACAGTGGGAAAGTCATAGAGTAAATAAAAGCTACAAAGACATAGTTTTGTGCACAGTGTAAAGAGGCATTTCTCAAAAGTTATAATTGCCAAAAACTAGATGAGAACATTCCAGTGGAGGTGTGTATTTCCTTGTCACTGGAACCGTTGAAACAGAGCCTGTATGACCTCATGGTTGCAGAAAGGTTCAAACCCGAGATGACCTTTTGACCTTGGCTTCTAAGGCTGCTCTCCTGGCCCTCAGAACCTGAGTTTTTGCAGTAGGTGCCAAGATGAATAACAGACTTCTGAGTGAGTGCATATTCTGTAGAAGAGAAATCAAAATGACAAAGATATCATTCTAAAGACAAAGCCGGGCAGATGACAATTTTCAGCTTTATTGCCCCAAAATATATAAAGATTTAATCACTTGAAATAGTACTTAATTTTTTTAAGTTTAAAGAATTTTATTTCACTGCAAGAGGTCTTTTAAGCTAACTACTTATGGGGAAGATTATCTGAAACATCAGACTTTTCTGTAGAGCACCTAATTGAATATATATTTACTGTAGGTCCTAAAGTATCTACAAGATACTTTAAAGACAAAGGAGTTTGTAATATATTTTTATACTCATTTTTTTTTATATATTTTATTGATTTTCCACAGAGAGGAAGGGAGAGAGATAGAGAGTTAGAAACATCGATGAGAGAGAAACATCGACCAGCTGCCTCCTGCACACCCCCTACTGGGGATGTGCCCGCAACCCAGGTACATGCCCTTGACCGGAATCGAACCTGGGACCTTTCAGTCTGCAGGTCGACGCTCTATCCACTGAGCCAAACCGGTTTCGGCCTTTATACTCATTTTAAGCCAAACAATGTTTGTGTTCCTAATCTTGGAGTAAATACTTGAATATCATTTCTATATTACATATTAATTGAAAATGAAGTAGTCAAACATTTTACCATAATTATCTAGATTCTTAATAGCTTAGACATAATTTCTTCATAGTCTCTCCTCAAAATTATAGATTTCATAGTCTTCCTTTTCTTACTTTTCAAGTTTGTCTGTTTCATTGTATTTCTTAGTCTTTTGTCATAAATTTTAAGCTTCCAAACATATACCACGATGATTCAATTCTAAGACTCAAGAATGCATCTAGTTATATACAATACTATAAATATTCTTTTCAGCTATTTTCTAGATTCCAGGAGGAATGAACTCATATTTACACAAAGCTTTATTTCCATTGTTCTTTGTCATGGTTCTCAAAGTGTGGCCCAGGAACCTGTGGCAATCCCCAAGACTCTTCCAAAGTTCTATGAAGTCACAACTACTTTCATAATAAGACTAAGATGTTCTTTGCTTTTTTTTTTCACTGTCACTCTCTTATGAGGACTCAATAGAATTTTTCAAAGGATATATAATATTTGATCACTCTGATATTAACATGTCATGAATTTATTATGAGGCCTATTCCAACCACCCTAATTAAATTTATAAGCTGTGCTCCTCCTCAACATTCTTCAAACCCCTAATCCTTTCTATTTTTTCCTGTTTTGTATTAAACATATATCACTCTTTAACATACAACATAATCTAGTTATAATATTTGTTCTCTTTCTCTTCCCTCACCACTGCAAGTGAATTCCAAGAAACCAGAGACCTTTCCTTTTTTAAAAATTGATATTTAGAGAGTGAGGATGGGAGAGAGAGAAAAACATTGATGTAAGAGAGAAACATTACTTGATTGCCTCCTGTACCCACCCTGACCTGGGATTTACCTGGTACCTATTGGTGCATGGGATGACACTACAACCAACTGAGCCACCTGGCCAGGGCCAGAGACTTTTCCTTTTTTGTTCATGTGGCCAGTCTACTGACACTCAATAAACACATGTTAAATAAATCAATATATAGTTTTATTATAGTCAAATTTTTTATTTTGTCCTCCTTTAGGCATTCTATTAAATATTGAAATCATATATGAATAGTTTTATTTCATGATAGTAGGGAGGGCATTATAAAATCTTCAATATGAAAAAAGATAGATTAGATCTAGTGGGCCAACAGCCACAACTCTAAGGGGTCAATTTTCCTGCTACAGCGAAACCTGCTCATGACTTAGTGAAAAAAGAGAAGCTTTATTATTATTATTATTATTATTATTATTATTATTAAAATATATTTTTATTGCTCTGCTGCCTCCTGCATGCCCCCTACTGGGAGTTGAGCCCGCAACCTGATCATGTGCCCTTGGCTGGAATCGAAACCTGGGACCTTTCAGTCCGCAGGCCGGCACTCTATCCACTGAGCTAAACCAGCTTGGGCAAGAAGTTCTATTAATATTGTTCAGTCTCTGAATCAGATCCACTGGGAACCTAGGGAAGAATATCAGTTAATGTAATTCTACCAATCAGACATTTAAAATATGTTTAGGTCAGACAGTGAAGAGGGCTAAGGTCAAAGCCCCCACTCCTGTGATAAGGGGAGGATTGGAAGATGTCTCCAACATACATTGTTTTTTGTTCTGGTGGATCCTATGAAATTTCCTCACCTATCACATTGGTACATGTTATGGTTGAAATTCCAGTTTGTAGAAAGGACAGATGGCAACCTTGATTATAATTTTTTACTTTTTATTTATTTATTTTTATTTTTTAAATATATTTTTATTGATTTCAGAGAGGAAGGGAGAGGGAGAGAGAGACAGAAACAATGATGAGAGGGAATCATTGATTGGCTGCCTCCTGCACGCCCCCTACTGGGGACTGAGCCCGCAACCCGGCATGTGCCCTTGACCAGAATCAAACCTGGGAGCCTTGAGTCCGCAGGCTGATGCTCTATCCACTGAGCCAAACCCACTAGGGCATTTTTTTTTTTAATTAAAGTATAGCTATTTCAAACTGTGGCAACTAAGGAAATTAAACCACAGAGCTTAGTTTGTGCAAGGTGGGCCCAAAATAAAAGGCCCCTGTGGGTATGAATTGCTTTCCAAGCTGCTCAAAGTCTTCTGTGTTTACAGAGACATGGCAACAAAGAGGTGGTCATTGGATTCCTCCACACCCCCCCCCCACACACACACATTTTTATATAACATCACATCCTCAAGCAGACTGTGCTACTTGTCAGCAGCAAAATGACCCTGGACAAAGCCCACCACTGATGGATCAGGATTAACTTTCTATTCTGGGAGTAAGACTATATCATTCAGTATCTTCTGAGTGACTTTAATGTTCAAACCAGTAGTTTGCACAAGCTGAAGTCATTCACTTGCCCATAAAACAGGTAGCAATCAAGCAGGGGTGGTACAGACTTTCCCACAGTTCTTTATAAGTATGTCAGTGTTGTGACCTCAAAGATCAAGGGCTAAAAAGTGAGAGAGAATTAGCCAGTCCATGCACCTCATTTAATCCTCAAGGCCGTTTTGAAGTTTGCCAGAAAGGATGCCCATTGGAGATAATTCTGACATTTGTTTTTATTGTTGTAGGAATGCCTTTTCACCATCAGAAGAATTGAGATAATAGAGGATATGCTTTAAAATCTGTTATAGATTTAGTTTTATGAGTTAGGGTAAAAAAAAAAAAAGTATCTTTCCAATTTTAATTCCCTTGGGAGTTTTTCACCTATAAAAAACTCTAAAGAAAAAAAAATAGCTTCGTGTATTTGCATTACAGAGACCCAATGAAAAGGATACATAAATAGATTTAAGCTAAATATCCCTGATTATAAATTGTTAATCTTGTTTTTATATAATTGTCTTTCACGTCTAAAATTGCTAGTGCTAGAGGTGTGTAATCACCACAGATCACCAGGGCCATATCCATTGGGGAAAAGTCTTCCCTTCCTTTCCCCTTCCTGTTCTAGTATTAGAGCCTGAGATGCTTCCTTCTCGTTGCTGCTCTTAAACCCATCCTTTAACTTTATTACAGTGCTTACAACCCGGCTTTATGATTGTGTATTTGTATGTCTATCATGCCCACTAAATTGTGCATGCTTTGAGGGTTGGACTATGTCTTAATCATACTTGTAATTCTGGGGTAGGATTAAGAGAAGACACTTAGTAAGTAATTAATGCTTCACAAGGTATTCCTATTTCTTCCCAGAAACTTGTCAACATGGAAAATTGCCATGTTCTCAAGGAAAGCTAAGATTCTCTGCTAGCTGTCATAGCACTTCCTGAGACCAGCCCCACTGCCCTCCCCCTCCCCCAGCACTGCTGCATCTCCTATCTTGCATCCAAACCCAAATCCCCAGTTTCATGTACTACAAAGGGCAGGAATAGGCACTTTTTGGCTAAAACGGTGCACGTTAAGGAAGATCCAATCGGTACTCATGGGTCTGCTTTAGTCTTATGACAAGAATGAGTTAAGAGGGAAACAGAGATTATGTAAGCAGTGTTCCCATACATTTAGGCTCCTTAAATAGCCAAAAATTATCAGCAACAAAATACCAATTTTGGATGCTGCCTTTATTATTTTGCACCCCTAGCCGTACTGCACTGAATAAAAACATTACAGAGCATGGCATTGCATCACTCTCTAGAGCAGGGGTGGCGACTGTCCAGCCCTCAGGCCACAGAAGGCCCGTGAAATCATTTGGCCTGGCCTGGCCCTGCCAAGGCATTAGGGGTGAGTGAAACAAATGTTTGACCAAATATAGCAGGCTAATTTTTAAGTTGGTAATTTTGCATGGCCTGCAAATGATGTTATAAATATCCAAATGGCCCTGGACAGAAGAAAAGTTTCCCACCCCTGCTCTAGAGCTTTAGAGTACAAGGCACTTTGTAGCCATCAACACTCCATCCTGTAGTCAACCTCCCTCTATCAGCAAGCAATGCAGCACAGCACAGGGCCTAACTGGAATGATAAAAGGATGAAAGGAAGGAATAATTAAGGAGATAATTAATGGTTAAATCCATCACTGGCATTTCTGTGATTGTTTTCATTTGTTTAAGTGGCACATAATCGGGGCTGCAAAATTTAAGAACTGAAAAGCCAGTCATTTAAAGCATCATTTAGCAAACCAGATAAGCACATTAACTGTGTGTAGCCACTTTTTAAAAATAAAACTGTAGTGTATACTTTTTAGTAGTAAGTTTATAGAATTCAGTATTGTACGTTTACTACTATTTTGGTTGAAATTGCTGTTAATTTTATTGCCTTTGAATCATGCAGTGGCAAACGGATAGTTTCTAAATTGGTCAAAAATAACACACTGTGTAGGTAATGACGTACTCTTGGCATCCATTACTGATACCTGTAAAAAGATAACTTTTTATATGGAAGGGATAAATAGAAGGCAATGTAAAATTGCCTACTTTTCCTCTTTGTCAGATTTTAGATATCCGGTCTACGTACTTTGTTGAATACATCTTGACCATGGGGAAAAAAACACAGGCTTGGCTAAGGTCAATGAATTGTGTTTTTTTTTTTAAATCTCCAAATAATAGTATCAGGTATAATAGATTGTCCGATATTGACATTTGCAAATCCTGTTAGTTTTACCTTCAAAATATATCCAGAATCTAACTACTACCCATCACATATTATTGCAGTAGCCTCCTAACATTTCTCCCTAACACCTCACCTCCATTGCCTTCGCTCTATCCATTCTCCAAATAGCAGTCATCAGATCATGCCACACATCAGCTCAGGGCCCTCCAAAAGCTTCCCCTTCCACTTAGAGTGATAGCCACATTCTACAGAGGCCTGCCATCCTCCTCGGACCTCTATGACCATGTCATCTGTCGCTGTCCCTGGCACAATCCATTCCTTAGTCACACTGGCTTCCTGGATATTCCTAGAAACATCAGACACAGTCACTTCTCTGACTTTCCATGACCTGTTCCTCTAGGTAACCCAAGGCTCACTTCCCGCCTCCTTCATTCCTTTGCCCATGTCACTTTGTCAATGAGACCTTCTTTGGCAGCCACGTTAAAAACTGCACATACATACCAGCACTTCTCATCATCCTTTCAATTTTTATTTTTCTCTATAGTATTTACCACCTTATGATACACTCTAAAATATTATTCATTATCTACCTTCTTTCTGAAGGTAAATTTCATGTATCCATGGTTGTTTTTTTTAATTGTTTTATGCACTTATATCTCCTCAACACATAGAATACTGCCTGATACATGATAAGTAATAAGTGTTTATTGAATAAATGAATCCTATCTAATAAAGAGGGAATATGCAAATTGACTGTCACACCATCACAAAGATGGTGGTGCCCATAGCCATAAGATGGCAGTGCCCCATCCTCTCAGTCTGCCTGAGTTCCCCCAGTCCTTTCAGCCCTCCAGGGGGCAGCAGGCACGTGGTTCAGCTGGATCTGCCCTCAGCCAACCAGCTGCCCACGGCTGGCCCGAGGCACAGGCACGCCTCAGATGTCAGCTGCCCAGCCACCCAGGGTGGGCCCAGGGCACAGGCAAGCCTCCAATGGTGGCTGTCCAGCTGCCCAGGGCCGCCTGAGGCTCAGGTAACCAGGGCCGGCTAAGGCTTGTGCTGCCGGCAGTGGCAGCAGAAGAGATGTGATGGGGCGTCGCCTTCCCCTGATTGCCGGGTCGCCTCCCATCCCTAAGGGCTCCTGGACTGTGAGAGGGGGCAGGCCAGGCTGAGGGACGCCCCCCCTCCAGTGCATGAATGCACTGGGCCTCTAGTCTATGATAAAAATGTTAGCCAGTTCTTCTGTGTGTGGCCTACTAACTACTAAGTTATGATACAGCTATTTGGAAACGTCTTACCTAGTGACTTGCATTTAAATATATTTCATTGTAGGAAACAGGGACCATAGGGGTAGAGCAAGGGCTTTGCGGGTCAGATAGACCCGGGTTTAAAAAACAGCTCTACTACTTATAACATATGACCTGGTGAGTTACATAATCTCCCAGCCTCAGTTTCCTCATGTGTGAAATGGGGATAGTAAAAGTTCCTTTCCCATGGAGTAGTCATAAAATCTTTAAGCAAATGAATATAACACATAATATTGGGCTTATAATAATATAAAACCCAGTAAATGTTCGCAATTATTATAATAATAAGCATTACAACTTCTCTTTATTTGCTATTTTTTTGTAAAATATTTTACAAATGTTTACTCTTTTAAGTAGGAGATTTAATTCAAAATATGAATTATCCCTTATATTTTTTTGTACTTTAAGGCACATTTTTATGTTTTAAATATTTCTGCTTCAAAAGACATTACTTAAAGCTCTTATTTATTGATGCCCTGATAATGTGCCAGACATTCTGCTAGTTATATTCTAACTATTATCTCTGCAAAGAGCCATTATTGTCACTACTTTTTACATAAGGGAAAGGCCCAGGATCATGGAGTTAGTGTTCAATCCCAGTTTGTTCAGCCTCCAAAATTTAGGCCTTTGCCCCCAGGCCTCCCACTTTGAACTTCAGTTTCTTGCCTGGTGCTCTTGGAAGTACATGGAGTGTTTGAGAATTTGAAAGGTGTGGTATAGCTCAAGTGAGGGGCTGTAAAGATCTTGAGATTGGAAGTAAGACTGAAAGGCTATCTCTCATGCCATACAATGTGGATTTTAACCTGTAAGCTCTGGAAAGACATCAAAGGTCTAGAAAATAAAGTTTCAGAGAAGAGTAAAATGTCAGAACTTTCCAGGATTGTTCATGTCAATGACCAGAGTTCAGTCTTTCATAAAACTGTAAGCCCCTTAGGAGTGATGGATTTTAGATTGAGAAAAATAAGTGTAAATTAAAGCCATCTTAAATAGGAATTTGGTCTATCTTAGGCAAAGACTCTCTTAAAAAGATGTAAGTACTGCCCTAACCAGTTTGGCTCAGTGGATAGAGCATTGGTCTGCGGACTCAGGGGTCCCAGGCTCAATTCCGGTCAAGGGCATGTACCTTGGTTGCGGGCACATACCCAGTAGGGAATGTGCAGGAGGCAGCTGATCGATGTTTCTCTCTCATCGATGTGTCTAGCTTTCTATCCCTCTCCCTTCCTCTCTGTAAAAAATCAATAAAATACATTTTTTTAAAAAAGATGTAAGTACCATTATATTGCACCGAGTGTCGAATGATATGGCCTCTTAATGATATTGCTTACCCATTTCAAGTTATAAGATAAGTGCAGATAGGACAATATTTTTGATAATGATAGCATGCCACTGGAAATTAGAATAGCAAAATGACTGAGAAGTGGCATCAATGGGTGCTCAAATTATTTGGGGCTCCTCTTACTTTAACACCTTTATTCCAATAGAAAAGAGTGACTGAGAGAATCAAGTAATGTGATGATAGATGACTAATAATGGTTTTCCCAAGGAATTGCTTTGAGAAATAATCAACTAAGAAAATGTGAATAGCCACTGCCTTGTGGGCATAGGGTTTGATAAATATATTTGTTTCTTAACAAGATGTGGGAAGTGTTAAACATTAAGAACAGATTTAGTTTCTTTAAGATCTTTTAGCCAATCACGAACTCCAGATCTCTTTTTGTCACCAAATAAAGATATAGTAACAAAGAAGGTAGTGATTTACAAGAATTTCCATGGGTTAAATGAAAAGAATTGAAAACTATGTACACAACTGAATATAATTCCTGTGAAAAAATCAAATGAAGATTTTCAAACTCTACTTGTATATGTTTAAAGTACATTTTTCTCCATAGATATTGGTCTGTGGAGTTAGTCTTGGGTTTTACTAATGGAAAGGTGGTACAGTTTTGATTGAATCTATTGCATATTGTTTATCACTTGAAGGCAAGTAAAACCGAGTGAAATGAGCCAGAAGAGTAATTGAAGTAAAACAAGTGAAAATGGGGGGAAAAATACCCCAAATTGCTATCTTTATATAACTTTTTTTACTGAATTAAGATTAACATTAAGGTATGAGAAAAAATCAAAGGCGATCCAAGAAAGAGTATGAGTTACACTTGTCTTTTAAGTATATGCCTCCAAAGCTAATTATTTAATTAAAGTCTTGTCTAAAGTGAAGTTGTTTCTCTTTTGACAAGGAATTCTATCATAAACATGGCTTTAATTTTCTCTCTCATTGTTATAGTAGATATGTTTTAACCTTCCAACACTTTTATAAACTATTTGAGGTTGTAGTTTATATTTTCTGCTCTTTTATTTATACTATAGTCAGTACTCACAAAGCTAGGTGGAAAGACGATACCTCATATGACCCTTAAGAATAAGTAAGACTTTGAGAACTGTTTGAATGGAATTTTTATGCTTGTACATGAAGTATATGGGAGAAAATAAAGTTGCTCATGTGCCAAATAAAAGTTATTACAATGTGTTTTAATGAATAAAATATTCTTTTTTAATACAATTTTCCATGGTGTGTGACTATGGTTGCAGGTAGGGCAAAAGGAATGAAGGTGGGGGGAAAAGATAACATCCTAAACCACAGGTAAAATTCACACCAGACCTCGAAGACTTTCAGTCGTCTAGTCTTTATTGAAAATTATTTGCAAGACCAAAAATTGAGAAGACTACTATAATGTTAAATTATGCAATTATCCTGGGGTATGTGAGGCCACTGAACTAACACACATATACTAAATCTCTTTTTTAATGTATAATTAAATTAAAGGTGAGTCAAAGTTTGTATGGCTCATTTTCAGAATTATAACATGGAAAGTAAATACCTTGCTATGTGGGAATACATAGCTTATCTGTCACTTATAGCTAATGAATTCTTTCCTATTAAAATTTAATTGAAAATCTTCACTGATATTTAAGCTTTCACAGAAGTGTAAACTACTGTGACTATAATTCACAATTCATTTAAAACAATTATTCTTTATCATTAAAGTTAATAATATTCACATTAACCTCTTACGTAGTCTAAATCAATATTGTAGTTTAAAAAATATGACCTCTGAACAGCTTTGTCCAAATATTGATTTCATTGTCATTTGTATAAGGTATCAAACAAATTACATGCTGCAGTAATATCATTAATGCTGCCCCCATAGAGCCTCTGACTTTATGAGTTCTTATAATACAGCTCGTGACATTACAAAATATTGAGGACATCACATAATATAATTGCTGAATGGACGATATTTGAGTATGGAAAAACAGACTTGCTGTAAACAGATAACTTGCAAATCCTTTACTCCAGTGGACAAAAGAAATAAAAATACTGCTCTTTACAATGTGGACTGGTTGTTAAGGTTAAGTTTTAAATAACCATTTTTTTCTTCTGCCTCAGAGGGGCCTAATTTACCTTCTTGTGATGCCTTAGATATTTTAGAAGAGAATCTTAAATTAGATTAAAAAGTTATAATTCTGAAATATAACAGTTTTCCCAAAATCAACTTGTTTAGAAAGTCTGTTACAAGTTACAAGTTAGTCAGATAAGTTGAAAAATATATGGATAAAAAGAGAGGGCCTGAACCTTTCAAGTGGTCACTATAGAATTAAATAAAAACTGACATGGGGATGGGCGTGCATCATAATTAGCCATTATATTATTATTTTTGTAAAAAATTATAAATTGAAATACTATTAGTTATATAATTTGCTTTCTTTTGCTTTTTTTTCTGGTTCTAAATTTCATTGAGTCACAATGGTTAACATCATCCAGTTATAGCTAACTCTATTTTGATGTTGTTTTAATTTTTTAAAAAATGTTACCTCACTTTTTGTGTTCTATTAAATTGTTTAAAAGAGATGTAGTCATGATTGTGACACTCTGAGCTGTGGGTGCTATTTATACTAAAAATGTTCTCCCCAAATCTCTTGTAGGTAAAAGTGACCCATTTTGTGTAGTAGAACTGAACAATGATAGGCTTCTAACACATACTGTCTACAAAAATCTCAATCCTGAGTGGAACAAAGTCTTCACATTGTAAGTAGTAATTACTTTGAGCTTATTTAAAAAATGGTGCCAAATGATATTTATTTTTGAGATTTTGTGTGTACATTTATTCTTAACTGATTAACAGCTCAATGCATCTGGGCTGCCTTTGCTAGCAACAATGAATATCATAATTACATCACTGTCCTGATAGTGAAACCTGGGGAAAGGTTTTGCCATTTTTCTTTTGTTTTCACAGATATTTTTTTTAAACTGTGTTTTCTTTATGATTTGACTAAGGATTTTGCTCCCTTTAACTGAATTGCCATACTGCTTCTTCCTTTTATACTTCCTATTGAAATTCTCCTGGATTGCACTGACACCAAGGAGGACAAAGCTCTATTTGTTCCATTGCTCAAATCAGCAAACAATCCCGTCTCCACTTCAGCAGATGCTTTAGTTTTGGTTTGTTGCATTTTAGCACAATAAGAATATTAAGTATTGGTCTAGGTACCAAAACACCCTATGAGTTAATTTTTCTTTTGTTTCAAAAAGTTTGTAAGCCATTTTGATTATGTACTGTAAAAGCTGCCAATGCTACACCATAGTACCCCCTAAAATCGCTGTTGTTGTTGTTGTTCCTAAACTGGGCTTTTAAACTGAACAAAGGAAAACTCCAAAAGAAGTGCTTCTTAAAAGTTTTCTAGCATAGGGTGTTTTTTGTATTTGAAAAATTGCTAAATTCCTTACTAATGTCTTATAATGTCTCTGCTTAACAACCAGTAACTAATCAAATTTAATTATCTGACCAATTTATCTTTAAGGAATTCCTCATTTTTATAAAAGATGAAAGCCCTGGTCAGGAGACTTGTACTTCTTAGAAGGTTGTGGAGAGTGTTTTTCTCTGGAATGCATAATTGAATGAATAGGTTTGATTATTATCAAAGCCATTAATTGATTGTGCCCCGATAAAGCCTTTTCTCACATGTGGTTGCAGTCTTTCAGTAATGAATATATTCATTTTTGTCTTCTCTTAATGCATATTTTCTTGGTAAACAGTTTGATCGGAGAATAAATGCTGTCAACAATTGGGGCTTATTTTTCCAGAAACAAAAATATGAAGAGCTTGCACAGTTGTTTATTAACAAATGTTGTCTTTGGAACACAATGGAACACTATTTAATTTCTAAATCCTAGGGTGGTACAGTGGCTATCAATGCTACATTTTCTCCATTCTGTTTTCTGTGTTAGTTAATTTTTACTATAAACCCAACAGAAATAACTCAATGTTTTCATGAGAGCTGTAAACAAAAAGATGTCCTATTATAATTTTAAAAAACACACAAAATTAACTATACTGTGACTCTTGCTAATATCAAACCTGATGGTGTTTTATGTAGGGTAATAGGAAGATAGAAATTATTGCAATAATGAGAAGAAATAAAAGTCTAAAAAATATCAGTGCCACATATTGGTGGTTTGTTGTTGTCTTTTTAATAATTTATTCTGTGGCCATACAGGTGGAAAATTATATTTCATTAAAGAATTAGAACTTGAAATTATGTTGGTGCTCAAAATTCCAGATAATAGAACCATCATTGTAGTCTACTAAGGTGCATTGTGGGAAATTCTATCACATACCAAACTACCTTGTATATGTGTGTATGCAAATAGCATACATAAAAACATATACACACAGAATCAGCTGGAGCTATCTAAATTTTCAAAAGCATTTTTATTCTTGTTCTCCACTGATGAAGTCTTTTTTCCTTTATATGTTTATTATGCAGCAACATTAAAGATATCCATTCAGTTCTTGAAGTGACAGTTTATGATGAAGATCGGGATCGAAGTGCTGACTTTCTGGGCAAAGTTGCTATACCACTGCTGTCTGTAAGTTTTATGCACCTGACACACAGCTCTGTGTTGCTTTTGCTCAAGGAGAAAAAAAAAAACCCGTCAGCTCTATATCTGTCATTTCTCAACCAAGGTCTGTAATAAGAACACTAAAAATTTTAACATACTCAATTCACGGCCATGTTGAATCCCATGATAGTTAATTTTTCCTGACAGACTTGATCCTGGTAATGAACAGGTACTTGTCAGAATTGCCACAGTTGTTTTGGGTTCTCTGTCAGTTTCAGCAGCTGGGGGTCAAAGGTCACCGAGGGAGTGTATTCAGTGGAGACCGTGAGACAGACGGCTGTCATGTCCTTTTCCCGCAGATTCAAAATGGTGAACAGAAAGCCTACGTCTTGAAAAACAAGCAGCTGACAGGGCCAACAAAGGGGGTCATCTATCTTGAAATAGATGTGATTTTTAATGCTGTAAGTCTTAACTTTGGCTTTTTTGTACTGCTAAAGAGTTCAGTTTCATGAAAGCTTTTGTTCCTGATTTGTAGAGAATTTCTGTCATTCCTCATTTTCTCTAAACCTTGATGTATCCTGGAGAATACGCTTCTGCCACTGCCTGGCACACCCACACTTTCTGTTATGTTGGCGGCGGCTGCTGCGGCTGAACTGGGGCCGCTGCCTGCCTGCGTAAGCAATGTGCATGCATGTGCCACTGTATACATTTATATTTTATGAGCACAGCAGCCAGGCCTTTGAAACTTTAGAAACTATTGCAAATTGAACTGCATGAAAAACTTGTAAACATTTGTACTATATTAATCCATAACAGACACATTATGTTGATGTATAGGTGAAAGCCAGCTTACGAACATTAATACCCAAAGAACAGAAGTACATTGAAGAGGAAAACAGACTCTCTAAACAGGTAAAAAGTAAGGAAAGATTAATCCCTCTGGGAAGACCTGATTAATCTGTAAAACATCTAACTAAATTCAAATAAACTTTGGAGGTATGGAGGTGGGGGAGGCTATACAATTTTTTAACATCTACTTATGTGAAATGACTTTCTTTTTTCCCCTTCTTTTTCTCTCTTCCCTTCCTTTCCTTAAATGATCAAACAAGGGCAATACCAAACTAATAAGTGGGATGGGGGTGGTCAAAAAGGAAAGGGGATACTGTAGACACTGCATAGAATGGATATGTATTCATGCATTAGCAAAAGAACGATCATTTTGAACATAAAATACAATTTGATTGCCATGGAATGTGTAAATGAGAACACCAAAAGCTAAGGTTCAAATATATGTCCAGACCACCCACAGGTACGACGCAGGTGTGTGTAAAGCGAGCCCAGCATAGAGCTCTTCCCTCTAATCCACAGGAGAGGGGGCTCCATCTTTTAAGGGAAACCTTCTTAATTAGATTTTGACTATGATCTTTTTGAAGTGAACTTTTATTGACATTTTCAGCTAAGAAAATAGAAAATCAGGGACTCTGATTTTTCTGTCATGAAGAAATTTTAAATTAGGCTTGATAGCTTGTAATTAGACTTATAGTTTTAAATCAGGTTTGAATCAATTTAAGAAAGAGTACTAAGCAACCCCTTTAAAAATGTTTACTTTTAACTAACACAGCTAAAATAAAATGAATTTGATATGTCTATAAAGTTTGCAGAACTTGTTTGTGTTAAAATATTTAATAATTTCTTGTGCTATTAGAAGACTAAAAATATTTTATTTTTAATCAAATCAGTCACCATAAACAGTGGGATTTCAGGTTGTTTAAAGACAATATATGAGACAAATTCAATATCTGTCTAAATAGAAATACAGATTATATTTTTCCATAATTATAGATAAAATTTATAAAAGCAGCTCTTAAAGTAAGTGATCAGGGGCCCAGAAGAAAAACAAGTAGGGAGACTCTTAAATTTGACTGAAAGGAATTTGAATTTGAATAACTTATTAAAGCTGGTATGCATGTACTTGCATCTATATTTACACATATATATTTTTCCAGATGGCCTCAGTAAACTTTACATTGCTACTTTGAAATACCAGATCAGCATTGAAGTATATCTGGAAGTAACAAAATATTAACCTGCCTACACATTATTCTAATTATTAACATAGCTGTAGATAAATTTTTGAACAACATCTAGTATATGGGCTGTTCTTTTTATAATTATAGTCATGCCTTAATTTAAAATTTTAATTATGTCAATTCTTATATATCTTTTTTAGTAAAACATTTTGTAAAGCACTTGGTTGCCATAAAATTTTCCCTAACTCCAAAATTATATGAAAATATAGGTTAAATATATTGTAGAAAAGAGAAAGATAGAGATAGGAGAGAGGGAGGGAAAGAGAGAAAAATGAGAATATGATAGTAAGAAAGGGAGAATCCTACTAAAATGGTAGGGGGAAAAATGTTTTCTATAATAAAGTAATATTTGGCAGGATTTTTCTCTAAGACCCTAAATAAAAAATTCCAAGTTATCCATTTCACTTTGAAATAGCCTGAAATTAAAGCACTTAAAGAATCTTTAAATCTCAACAAGATTTAAGAGGTTAACAATATATTTAAGGTCTGCAGTAAGTAGCAAAAAATGTTTTGAATCCTTTGGAGATTTTTTTTTTCTTTTGAACAAAGGTAGTCCATCCTACCTGATAATATTATTTAAAGAAATTTATTTAGCTAAGAAATTGCTCTTATAATTCAGTCTCTCCCACTTCCTCCAGAAATACTTTTTTTTCCTTTAACTCATGAGCCAAACTGCTTGGTATATTCTTACAACTTTATTAACTTTCTGAATCCTTTGAAAATCACAGTAAGCTTGAAGACTTTGCAATATATCTGATGGTTTTTAGTCCTGTAATTTCTAATAATATCTCATCTTCATTACAGCTGCTACTAAGAAACTTTATCAGAACGAAGCGCTGTGTCATGGTGCTTATAAATGCTGCATACTACGTTAATAGTTGCTTTGATTGGGACTCACCCCCAAGGAGCCTTGCTGCTTTTGTGGTATGATCATACTGTATTACTTACATTGTTATTCATTAAATTCAGTAATCATAGCTGCATGTTTCTGTGGCTATAGTAACAGCTATGTTGATGTGGCCATTTTAAAACTCCTATTTTAAGACTTGACTGGACAGATTTGCCGTGGGCAGAACCTGATGGATTGTTCAAGGTCTGAGTCCAAGAATGCCCCCCTCCCCCCGCAGACTTCCGGAACACAGACATCTCCACTGCCAATGTATAATTTTCTCCATGACAGCTAAAAAGTAAAATTTTATATATTGCATAATCCAAAATCCTAATAGCAGAGCCAAGAAAAGTCCTTGGTGTTAAAAACATTAATATAATTTTGACCATGCTCATTTTAACTGTATTCATTCTATTGATATATATTTTTTCAAAATATGAAATGATTGACAGTAGAATGCTAGATGGTAATACTTTAATATGTAGATCAATTGGAAGTGGATGTGACCTATGTAAGCGGCATTTTATTATTTCTGAGATTTCCAGTCTTCACAAAGGCACCAGTGAGAATTTGATAGATCCAAATAGTCTTCTAACAATGTTCATCTTGTAGCCTTTTACTTTGGTTATTTAAAAACTGCTGAGGAGACCAACTTGCAAAACTAGAAAATCCAAAAGAATTCTTTCCTCTGCGCTTTAGCAGGAATTTTCTGCTTTCATATTATTTTTGCTTGTTCAGGATTTCAGTTTGAAGTTTAAGTGAAGTTTTTCTTTTGAAATCCTTTATTTTATTGTCATATTTGTTAGAATATGAAGACCTTATGCTTCCTTATAGTTGCCAGTTTAGCAGAATATGACTTTATTAGGGGGTTTACATGAAGAGCCTTCATTATAGTAACAAATCAACATTTTAGTATTACCATTCAAATGAGTGTGTGCACATCTGTTTAGTACTTTGAGCTCTGTCCTCCTTTCAGGCCTTGTATGGGACTTTCATTAATGTCTGAGCACATGGAACAAAGAGTGTGTATGTCCCTTTATGTTGTAAGTTACCAGAAAGTTAGGCAGCCGGCTTCCCATAGACATCTTGTTGTCTTCTAAAGAAAGAGATTGTCATCATCGTTAAGTTTTAGAAAGGAAACTGCTCTTTCAATATTCTTTTATTTAGTTCTTTCACATATAAAGTACATAAGGCGGGGTTACTGTTAAGCAAACTTAATTGTGATTTTTCACTATCATAGAGGTACTTTGACATAAATGAGGAAAAATGACATTGAGTTTCTTTGTATATTTTATGCTATTATGTGCAAGTTCCATGGCATCTTATCAAAGACACAATATTCTAACAAAATATTATGCTGCTATCTGTGATTCGCTGCTTCCAAAGTCATTCCCGCATAGCTGTTTACAAAATTGGAAAATAGAGAAATCTATGTAATTATATAATTTGTTGAGGAACATTCCTGTTTAACACTTTAGCTTTACAATGTGTTTTGTAAGTCATCAGAAAAATTCATCTGGCTTCTAGATGTCACTCATGTGCAGTGAATTCAAGATGGCAGACTTTGTTCAAAACTTCTTTCTGATTAAAAAAAATCAGACACCAAAATTTTGAGAAACTTAGGTATATGTACATGATAATACTTGAATGATTTCACTGTAGGAGGGTCAAAGTTCACTGCATAAGAAAAGTAGTATCTCTTTTAGCTGGTGGTCAGCTTGTGAAGCACGCTAAATGCAAGATGCTTGCAAAAAAGGGAGGGAGGGCACAGTAAAGGTAGGAAAAGGGACTGCTGACGATGATGAAAAAAAGGCCAAACTAATATGAGAACACACAGTAAGAGTACTTTTGAGAAGAAACGATAATATTAACAGTTTCATTTTAAGAAAATAAAAAGCGCTGAATTACATTCTGTTGAATGTGATGAAAACAACAAATAACGAAACCAAACTTCACTTATCAAGATCTGAACTGAGAGTTCCATGAAAATGGGCACCCTGCCTGTTGCACCTGTACTCCACCATCACCTATGGAGTATCTCGCATTTAGTAGGCTCCTATTATAAAATGGCTGTCTAAATCAGTCGACCAACCAATGAACCAGTATGAAAATGTTTCTTATGTGGAGAAACTCTTTATACAGTGATGCCAGATAAATAAGGGTTTGCTCTAATAAAGCTACTTTTTAAATGATGAAAGACATAGCTTCATGGTGTTGTAGCAATTTTCCCTAGACGTTCCATTTTATATTCTAAACTATTTTATAATCAATCAATCATTTATTTTAACCTCAGATTTAATTCTGATGCAAAAAGATTCTTATATAATAGTAACAACTAATGTTTATTAAGCATTTGTGTGCCAGGGGACTGTTTTTCAAGCACTAGTACATGAAAGTGCTTGTTATGTATTAATCAATTTAATATTTCCTTATTATGAGTTAGATACTATTATTTTCCAATAGACAGAAGAAAAAACAGAGGCACAGAAAGGTTAAATATATTGGTCAAATTCACACAGCAGATATTATTTTCTTTCTAAGAGAAATTTTAAAAATGTACTGTGTAATCTTAGTGTTACAACAATTCAAAAAAAAACTTTTGTAGGATTTTATTTACCTTATAGACATTTAATGATGTGAGTACTTAAAAATGAAATGTTTCAAGGATATCATTGCATAACCAGAGCCTTTTTAGCACAGTTTATTGAAAAGAACTGCTTTCCATTAGGAGAAGAGTGTGAGCAGCACCCCATTGTTACAAACATATTGTTCCCATCATTCCCTGTGGCTGGATCATGAGTCTATTATTATAATATTGGTTCCACTTGGCCCACTTTTTCATAAATGCAGCTGCCTCGTGGAGCATGTGCATTTGTACCATTATGTGGCTTGGTTTTAGGCCCAGATCAGTAAACTTTATAACGTTTAAGTGCCCTTTTTCTACTCTGTTTTATTCTTCTTTTCTAATTTACTACCCAAAATAAAAGTAGAATAATGAAATCAAAATGGAGAAACGATAACTTTTTGTCCTAATGTCAAGTGAAGTGCAGAGGATGAGAAGCGCGGGGTTAGAGCTGCTCTGGCCTCTTTAGCACTGTGCCTGTTTGCTGTGGGGAAGCTTCAAAGCCAGCTGCTGATACTAGGAGCTGAAATCGGCCTAGAAGGTGATGGGGAAAATATAAGCAAACACTTTCCTGGGACTGTGCTTGTTTTTGTGCTGTGAATTAGGTTTTTAAATTTTACTATGAATATTGTATGCCTGAGAGCGAACACAGACGGATGTGGCGCAGAAGGCCCGGCTTGTCTTTTGGAAACATCTACTGCAGGCGTGGAAATGTCTCATACCCTGAGCCTAATTTTCATCAGGCTCTTGACCAGACATTTGTGTTCTATGGATGTCAGTGGGTGCAACATGGGGTGAAAAAAAGAGTGCGCATTCTCTCTTTCCAGTACTGTCATTTCTCACTGTAATGAGCACAAAAATAATTGGACAACTGAGCTATCAGTAAAAGGACACACTTCACTGTGCGTCAAAGAATTATTTTACAGGACAAACTTTAATCTTTAAATGTGATTGTAGATAATTTGTGGTACCATCTGTCCATTTGGAATTGTTTTAGCCTTTTCTGTCATTATACAGTAAGTGCCGCTGTGTTTAACATTAACATTTGATATTTTACACATTTAATTTCTGTTCTGCTGTGTGGTCCTTGGGGAGCGGAGTGCTAGTGCTACATGAGAGAGACACAGTATTGATCAGTTAACATTTCAGCTACATTTATGTATGTCGCAAAATTAATGAAAATGCCAGACAAAAATGTCAGAGTGCACAAAAAGGTAGAATTTAAATTTGGTAGTTTAATGAAAAGTTTAAGACGTGCATTATCAAAAATGTCCTCTTGCCTTTAAAGTACAGTTCCTAACAGAATAACTACAGGGAGACACATATTTTACTTAGAGGAGCAATGAACATGAATTATGAAGGGATGTCAACTCCTCAAAGTACCTTGTGTTCCAACACGGTGTGTTTGAATGCTTTACTGTTACTCATAAAATACATTTGTTCCTGCTCCTGTCTGGAGGGCTCCTGGCTTTAACCCTCTATCCTGACCAGCCCACGAGGCAGACTTCACACTGAGCTTCTCTCGCTAGGTTTTCCTTGGTATCCATGTGTGTGCTCCTTTTGCGTCAAGACTGAGAATTCCCTCTCCAGCAATTCATCGAGGCCACTCTGGTTCATTACTCGTGCCTTTCTGGGTCCTTTTCAAAGGCCTGGTTTTCCTTTGCTTCCAGATAATTTGTGCTCCACCTTCATTCAATCCCCATTTTAGTAAAGGATCGCACTCGGGACAGCTGAAACGCGGGGCCATTGTGCAGGAAAAGAGAAAAAACAGAGATGATGTATGCAAAGAATGACATGAGGCAGCTCTGTGTAGCCAAATGATTTTTAAAAAATGGAGGAAGCACAAGCAGAGGAGGAGGAACTGACTTGCAGAAGCGATGGGATATCATATAATGCTCTGAAGACAATAGGCCCCAAGGATGTCTTATCCTGCTTCCTGTGTGGAAAGCCCGGTGCTAGTAAACAACATACGAATTTTTCTAAAAGTTATTACAAACAATAAGGACATTTTAACGGGCCTTCATGTTCAGTGACTAAAAAGGGAGCATCGCTTTAGGGAGAAATAGCAATGTGAAAACAAAGGCATGCCTATGTCACCTGTAGTTCCTGTCTTAGCATTAATATTACGGAGCAATTTAGGGTGATTGTACTACATATGGGAGGTAACCTTAGTCTTGCAATAGAAATTTCTACCTTAAAAATTTTAGAGACATCAGTAACACCACACTAACAAAATTATGCTTCAAGTCCATAGCAATTTTCAAATGATTGTAATGGAAACTTTAGGTTGTCGTTGCTGCAATTTTATATTAGGGTTAGCAGAAAAACTGGAAATATTTCAGATATAATTTTTGTTACTTCCCTACAATAACAAAGCAGAAAGACCTCTGAAAATCAAAGAAACAAATACTAAAGCAAAATTATCTATAACTGTTGGTCCTACCCCTGCATTGTTGATTTTTCCTAAAGTTATGTCAATCTAAACTTCCAACCCCTTCTTCATTTATGTTTTCCGCTGACATAAACACTTACTAAGTTTATTAAACAATACTTCCAAGTTGATGTATACAAATTGTAAAGGTACTTTAAACATTGCTTCACAAATGTGCGAGGAAAGAAAAAGAGCCTATATAGAAATTCACTGACTTAGAAGATAGTATACCTCCAAAGTTGCCTAAAATTTCTTTTACAAAGTCAAAGATTATTGACACCAAGAAGATTATAGTACTACAATTTATTTTTTTCAGTAATAGATTGTGTGCCCAAATAATATGAATATGCTGGCATATCAAGTTGATACTCAAAATATACATTTTCCTTAAATTTACCTGGATTAGAATAATTTTTTTTTCAAATATTGGCCTATGAAAAATTAGGTTTGCTTAATTGGTGCCTCTCACGAAGCACTGCATATAAATTCTTACAATTGCATCTAAAACCACAATTTGGAAGTAAATTGAGTTTTAGGGTTGATCACAATTAGCTAAAATCAGCCCTGAATCAGGAAATGTAGCAAATCAGATATTAAAAGAACAAAGCATTTTGACTAGATTTCTCTAATCCTTTTTGAGGAATGATGTTCTAGTTCAGTTTGGAGATCTATTTAAATGTATAGTGTTTAAAAAAATAAATGTATAGTTTTTTTTGTTTTGTTTTTGTGGCTGTTATATATACAGATACAGAACTTCCTCAAATCACTGCTTAGTTCTCTTTAAATGATGCCAATGCATTTTTAAAATTTATTTTAATAGATATCAGCAAAAACGGTCTCCTGCTCTTGGAGGAAGATAATCACATAAGCCACTTTTGAAAAGCTATTCCTTTTAAATTCTATTTTATATTTATAAGAAGAATTTAATTCTTATAGCACAACATACACATTCTACTACCCTCCTTTGTCCTCTAAAGCAGGAAGATGCTGTAATCTGGGGACATTTTCTTCCATGGGTGAATTAGAGAAAAAATAAAACTATTTCGCTTTTTCTCAGGTATAGTGCTGGTGTGCTACATTAAAATCAACCATGAACCACAGATATCACCAAAATAACGATGATACAATACTGAATCTAGGAATTAGCCTTCTCATAAAGCTTAATGGTATCTGCAATGACGGCTTTCCATAGTTAATATTCTATACAGTTCCTACCAAGCAGACTCAGGCAATGCTCACATGATTGCCTGGGTGTAGTGCCTGTCTTGCTGTGTGGCTGCAGTTTCACTTCACCTCTTGCAGCCTCCTTGCATTACTTATCACATATTTTCATCCTCAGAACCTTTACGAGACCCTTTTTTTTTTAAAAAAAAAAAAAGGTGCATTGTCCATATTTTATAACAGAATTGACTAAGGATCAAAAATTATAAAATCAGAGATGTCTCACTGTCTGTCCCCCTATTCCTAAAGCAAACTTCTTGCCCAATGAAGAATTTTCTACCTTCCAGCTTTAATTTAAAGTGTTAGGGACATACATTCTGAATAAACTAACAAGCCATATTCCATTGCAAAATATTTTCATATAAAGTGACTTGCAAAGAAAAATGTTTAAATGAATGAGATAAATATATAATTTATGTTAGTAAAATTTTGGAAAGTAAGAGTAATCACTTCTGAAAGATTGTAAATTATAATAGGAGTATAGTCATTAATATACTTTAGACAGTAAGTTCACTCTCCACATATTTTTATGCTAAATATTAAGAAATAGGAATAGAATGCTTTCTGTTGTCCCATTTTTCTATTTTGACCAGTTTTAAAGACATTCCTTAGAATTATGAGTGTATTAGAGTTAATTTACCAGGTGAGAAGCTAACCTGAAATGTTGTTAAGGAAGTAGATCCTGTTTTCCATTGCCCCTTTTCTAGTCATCTGACCACATTTTAACATGACAGTCAGAACTGGATATAAAGACAGAAGTCAGTCTTGCCACAGTAGGGTTTGTTATGACTTCTGCTTTGCTGTGATGACCGAGGTCCAACACTCAGCAACTGTAACATTAGAGATCAGTAACAGTGAAGATGAGTGGCCATTTCTCATGTTCACACCAGTCATCAGCTACAGGCTCAAAGGGAAAAAGTGAAGAGCAAAATAGAGAAAGCTAAGAAGCAAGGAAAGATGGAAATCATATCAAGTGTAAACAGGTAATTGGATAAAAATGAAAGTCAACCCTGATTTTAAGGATAGTATAAAAAATTTAAAGATAACACTTGGCTTTTTAAAATCTTAAATCAATGCTTCTCAATTCTTTTTTTTTCAGATTCTCCATCTAAGGAGAAAAGAATTATTTAATTAAATGAGAGAAACTAACTGCTAAGAAGTCAGGAGTATTAAGTTTCAAAAGGCCACAAATCATAGTGATATTTTAAGATTTTTTTTCTCAATTATAAAAATAGAAAGATCTCATGGACATGAACAACAGTGTGGTGATTGTGGCGGGAACAGTGGGTTGGAGTTGGAAAAGGGTATAGTGGTGATAAATTGTGAGGGAAGAAAATATTAAAATCAAATTTAAAAAAACATATTTTTTTCTCTCTTCAAAGACCCAATTTTTACACCCTTGGTTGCCATACAGCCTCCGTTGAGAATGCATGCTCTAAATGAAGTTTAATGTGAGTTTAACTATGTTTACTTTCATGCTGTTGATGATAAAATTTACTTTGTATTTACTATAGTTTGCATACAATACAAATTATTCCCATACATATTCAGTCTGCAGAAAGAGAATTTTTAATCTCTATACAAAATCATCGACTACATTGGAGTCTAACTAAACGAAAAACTTGGTTTGGCTTCGTATAGAAATAAGTCTTCCCCTTGTGAAAACCCATAGGAGAATTTTCTTCTTTTCACCAGATCCAGGGGCGCATTGTTGTGCTTCACGGAAATGACGAAGTGGGTGAACATTAATTCTGGCCTAAGTAATATAACCTCCCTCATTATGAGGATTTGATGGGCTTTGCCCATACTTTGTACTATATTTATGACTAACAGATAATCTTTATATTCTTAAATGCATATCATTATGTCACAGATATGAAAGCATACTTCATTAGGCTCAATTACCTATTAGCTCTTCATTGGAAGGGCAGGAATAAAGATTGTGCAGTAGGAAAGTCATTTGAAACAGTAAAGATACCTGTTCTACTGGCTATTCTGTATGACAGCCCCCCAGTTTACCATAGGAATTAATAAACTACTATTGCAATACTATGTAAATATATGATGTGATATATCCCACTTCACCAAATACAAATAATTCTACTGCATTTTCCATGAATATCATTCTATACAGTTCCTACCAGGCAGACTCAGGCAATGCTTACATGTTTCAAATACAATAGACCATCCAGATTTGCCATAAAATATTGGTTAATTGAATATTTTTCCCTTAATTAATTAGAGAAATATTTTTTATTTAATTTAAAATAGTAGATCACTCCCTAATCGGTTTGGCTCAGTGGATAGAGCGTTGGCCTGTGGACTGAAGGGTCCAAGGTTCGATTTCGGTCAAGGGCATGTACCTTGGTTGCGGGCACATCCCCAGTACGGGGTGTGCAGGAGGCAGCTGATTGATGTTTCTCTCTCATCGATGTTTCTAACTCTCTATCCCTCTTCCTTCCTCTCTGTAAAAAAAAATCAATAAAAATATATTTTAAAAATAAAGTAAAATAATAGATCACTATGGTTTAAATCCAGTCCATTAATTACCACAAATTAGTATACTGAAGTTATGTAAAAGAAGTGTTATATTTTTGAAGTGATATTAGTAAAGTGATGGCTGCTACTCAGAGAAAATTAATTCATAAATATAGATGCTCAGATAACTGAGTTCACCTTTTCTAGATAGAGGGCAATAATGAAAACTTATCTGGTTTTGTTTAAATTATTTCAAATGGAATTTGGTTCTTCCATTGCAAAAGCCTATTGAATCCCTCAACTAGGAAGCTGGTATTTATAAGAAAGACCTTTTAAACCTAGGGGCTACTAGTTTATCTGGGTGTGTACTGTTTCCTTCATTCTTAAAATTCTCAGGATATGAGCTTCCTACCACAGTTTTATTTCTAACTCCTATATTTTTCATATGGGCTCCCAACTCCAAATAAGAGGTACAAGTCTGTTTGTAAGACAGTTGCTTAGACCTTGGAACTCATTTCCGCATAGAAGCAATGTCATAGATTATGACATAGAAGCACTCACAAAGCCTATTGAGCCCTTCCTAGAGAATTAGCAGTAAAATAGGAACATCGTATGTAAGAAGTAGATCCAGTGGAACACATCTGTTCAACCTCAGCTTCAAGACAGAGCACCTTCCTAGCGGCAAAGGCACGGGCCTACAAAGCTGGAGACTGTGGAGCTTTGAAAGGTGCAGACAAAGTCGTAGAATACAACAGTGGGAAAGGGAGCTTAGAGATCATTTACAGTAGAGGAAATCAAAGTGCTAAAAGGTAAAGGGACTTACTGAGACACTCACTCTGTTTCTCCCCTACTTGGCTGGTAATGGAGGCCACAAAGACAGCAGCACTGAGAAGATAAGAAGGGCAAAGAGAGAGACAGACAGAAAGACAGGGAGAGGTCTATCTCTATATCCTGAAGTTCATAAGTCAAGTTGTCCTTAATTAAGAAAAACCAAGTGCCTGGCATTGTTCTATAGAGTTCTAAGAGTGTAAAATTGGTTTACCAACCCTTGGTATTTCTTGTTTGATTTGGGAGGGCTGGAACGACCTCCTTGAATTAGTAAATCTGTGTTCACTTTGCTTAGTATTATCCCTGCAGTTTAAGTAATACGTGTATATTTTATGTTTTGATAAATCTGTCTGTTAGTTGAGGTCATACCACGTTAAAGCTCCCACAACACTGCAGATCTGAGTATGATAATAAAGAACTCTTAGAGGGCACTGTGTGTTTAAATGAGATACATTTTAGACAAGTAAAAAAATGTCATTTGGCCTCTCAGAAGTATAAGTTACTTATTCCCAAAAGTAAATGTAGACTCATTAAGAACGTATTTCCCAGGTTTCAAACATATATTATCACTGAGTTGTTTAAACAGTTTAAACCATCTATATTGATCCATATTGATTTAATTGTAGCTAAGATGAACCTGTACATGGCCTATATTTCCATTAGACTAAATAAATGCCATTGGGCGGGGGGGAGTATATGTATTCTGAATTATTTAGAAAAGCTGGTGATCCCCCTTTATTGTATTGCTCTTATCCTAAAGTAATAATTTGGGCATATTTTGAGATATTATTAGAATTTGTAGGGTGTTGCCCACTTCATCATATAAATTATGTGAGGTATAGTTTGCTATAAACTTGGTGCAGTAATTTATTGCAATTGGAGTTACTAGGGTGAAGAAGACTAAATTAAATCATCTGTATGAAATGCTTTGAAGTCCTTAACCACAAGGGCCTAGGGATCATTCAGGCTTGAGTAATGTACAAAATCACAACCACACAAATTTTGGTTTCTGAGAGCTATGTATTAATCTTGAAAAATTATTTTGCTTAAAATTCTTATTTGAAAAAAGTCTATGTTGGACCTAAGAAAGAGAGATAAATCACAAGGGAAAACATCCCGTCAGTGTTTGCTGAAAATGCATGATTTTTCTTCCAAAAATATACAGGAGACATACTTAATAATACCTCAGTTCTATTTCTAATTGACTGGAATGTTTAACCTAAGTTTAAGGAACTAGGAAATAAAATAGATTGTAAACTTAAAAATGCCATTTGTCAGTATTTTTAATCCATTACCAGAAGCAGCGACAGGAAATAAATCCAGGCTGTTCTGCCTGAGATGTGCTTTCGTTGCCATTAACAGATCTTCCCCGTTTCCATGCACACTCAATAAAACTGTTGAATGACTGACTCAGATGACTTCGGCGGCAAAACTTGAAGTTAAAGCTGTAATACTGTAACAGAAACCCCCAACAGTAGTATCAGATGAAGCTGAGAATGAATGTAGTATATCAGGCATCATAAAAGGGTAAATGCGGGCTACATTTATGCTCACCTCTATCTACTACGAGATTCATACATAAGATTCACACTCATTATTTTCGTCATCTTAATGAGATCAGTGTGGGAACATTTCTTGGCTGTCAGAAATGGGGCACTCCATTATTTCTCCTTCCCCTCTGCACTTTTAAGGGACTTGTGATATTTTCTTGGAAGGCCGGAAATGTTAACTGTTTACAGCAGGCAGCCCCAGAGTACGGCATAAATAGGACTTTAGGTAGAGACCACAATGTTAGTCTCTCTTTCTCTCTCTCTCTCTCTCTCTCTCTCTCTCTCTCTCTCTCTCTCTCTCTCTCTCGCTGTTTTTCTTTTATGTGTGCACTTTTATTTATTTTTTCCAGATTTTTCCCATCTGCCCTATTTCCCACTGGGTTTTCTTGGAAAGAAGGGAAAAGATATTTTCTCCATGTGGAGGAAAATATGGTACCTGCCTATTACTTCTAGTTGCTATCCTCCTTCTCATTGGCTCTATTGCCCTAATTGATTTTGCACACAGGCTTCTTAAACCAAATCTGAGTGTACTCGATTCATGTGTCCAAGTCAGACACACGTCTGGCCTTGAACTGAAAGAGGTAAAATGGGCAAGGGGCCAACTTCTAATGCATCTTATCCCCAAATTTTCAGATCTGTCAAGAAACAGTCGCTGCTTATAATTAAAGTGCCAGGAAACATTTTTATCATGATTCTAAATCACGAGTCCCCTTTGTCCTTAAGGACAAGGCAGTGGGAACTTATGGAAACAATATTTAAGCCACCTGGGCTATTATTAATTTACTTGGTAACCACACTGGTTCTGGTCTGTGCTCCTTTAGAGGAACTCATGTGTTGGAGGATTCCCTTTAACGTGATTGAAGAATTTTAAAGTAGGCATTTTTAATATTTGCTGCCCTCTTAATTATAACTTGTTTAATGCACCACTGTTAGCACAGGGATTATGAGTTAATAAAAGTGTCAGAGTATTAGTGAAAAAAAAAATACTATGTAATTTTCCCCAGGTAATGATTAACAGCATAAGGCTATATTAACAATACTCTTAGTGTATACTTCCTAAATGTATTTGATTCTCATCTTTTAGAAGGTAATTTTGTGCTGAAATTCAATAATAAAATATTTGAGTGATTTAGTAAGCTAATTAATGTAAAATTCTTAGGTGCATGCATTTTTTCAAATGATCTGCATTACATTGCTCTGTAAAACACCATCCTTTTCTAAACTGAATCTGAAAGTTTTTTGTGTTTTTTTTTTCTGGAAGTTTTAAATGTTAGCTTAATACTCACCAGAACAACCTTATTGAGATTCATACAGAGCTTATTTATCTCATCACGGGTTATTTGTTAAAACAGTCAAAAAATGAAATTAATAAGCCATTAGGTCATTATTACGTAATGGTTTTGCTCACATAGAAAAATAGGTTTCTTTTTTCTCTCTTTCTTTTTAAATAATGTCTTTCTGGCTTTGTTCCGTGGCTGCAGCAGGCTGTTAGCATGTATCTTTATACTATCAGAATGAATGAGATATATCTGTATAAATTATTGATTCACTTGAGCTTACCTCTGTAATTCAGAGCTGAAAACTCTGGCAGCTTATCTAATAGAATGCTATAACGAGGAGACTGAAGTTACCTACCACAGCAACAATTGCCAGTTGGGGGGTCAAATGCCCTTTTACCTTTATACCTGAACACCTGCAAATTGAGCTGTATCCCATTCAGAATTTTAAGAACAGGCCCATTGTCGCAGGAAGTAGAGTTTGTTTCTCGGAGAAAATTATGCCAGTTCTAGTTCTGAATGAAAGACAAGGCTTTTATTACTCAAGGGATATTAGGGCTGACTGCTTTTTTGAGAAAACAAATTTGCTGTAACTTTATCTGTAATTTAGTCCTGAATGGGTGCAAATAGACTGCACATTGTATGGTGCAGAAAGAAGAAAATAGGGGTTTGTTAAAGCCGTACAAGGACTATGTAACCATTATATTTCCGAGGGAAGTCTTATCGGAGTTGCAGGTTATAAGGGGGAATATTTTGGTTACAGCCTTAGCATCAAACACCTGTTTTGAATTTTAGTTTAGAATGACATCGGGAAAGAAAGATTTTTGTCTAACACTGTGGATGATGAAACAGCCAACTCCTGAAAGTTACTATACAGGTTGCCTTTGACTTCAAGACTGGCCCTGTCCAGAACCTTCAGAAATCATTAGAATCACTCTTCATGAGGTTGAATGTTAGACTTGGAGCTGGTTGGATTATGTTGCTTTGTTTCCCTTATACAAGAAGATTACATTCATAGGATTATGAACCCTTTCAAATTAAAAAAAATCTTCTATAATATTCTTTGCCCAAGAGGATGATTCAAGCCTTGCCTAGGCTGAGAGCAAGATGAATGTTTTGAGTAAGAGACAAAAGTATACCTCACCTGATGAGCTTCCAGGTCACACAGAATGGGGACTAATGGATCATATATTATTTGGAGAAACTCATCCCTCGAGTTGGTCACCCACTCCTTAGCAAGCTCAGTAGTTACCATAGAAACACTCATTTTTACAGTGTTATAGTTGATCAGACATAGAACCAGACTAGATCATCAAACATCTTAGCCATATGCTTGTTCTAATCTCCAACTCTTCAGTCTATTAGCACATTTTCTATTAAAAATTTAGTTGTATTAGGTCTTCATTAGCTAGCAGTTGCCTTAATTGAATAGTTACTCAATTATGTTCTTCCCCCACCTGATTTCCACTTCCTTTTAAGAGTCCAAGTAGAAATATATCCAGGAACTTTCATGAGCCCTATTTCACTAAAATTAATGACCCCCACCCCAAACAAGCTAGTAGAGGTTGAGCCAGGGTTTAATACTTAAATTTTTCTTGCTATGTTTTGGCATAGATAACTAGGCTCTTGGACTTTCTCTTTATTAAAGGATTTCTAGTGTTTCTTCATTGAGTAAGAAGAGGAAAGAAGTGTTAAATGGTAAAGGCCATTATCAATAATGTATCTAGGATGTGACCACCTTTCTGCTCTTAAACCAATCCCTTCTTTCACTATTCTCCAGTCTCCCTACCAGATACCCATCTGAGCACCTCCTCTTCCTGGGATTACTCCCCATGGCATGCTTTATGGTCTCTGCTACCCTTTGCCTGTGTATGCCATACTTTATGTCACTAAAATTAGTGACCTGTATCATCAGGTGATAATGTCTGTTATCTACAAGTGGGAATAGGCCCACCCCTAGATAACGTATGCACATCTTATCATTGGCCTTATGGACAAAGTAGTTCTGATTTCCCTTGCCACTCAAGTCTTTATTCACAAGCAGGTGTAAAAAGGTTGTAATTGGGATATCAGAAAGCACATAGAGCATGAAAATAGACCCAGTCCCTCATGCCGATGCTATTCTTGGTTGGTGAGACTTGTACCTCTGCTTTCTTTGAAACAGTATGGAAGAGAATTGTCCATAAAGGCTTTTTGAGGTTGATAGCTTCATTGTGCTTTTCTCTATGTAATACAAAATAAACAAAGGCAGGTACCCACATAAGAAGTGCAACAAACTGCAATTAGCTTTTAAAAACATAGGGTTTAAGTTTCCCTGCATAATGAAGCATGATAGCTGCAAAATTCCAGCCATCGGCATGGCACATCAAAAGGAATGGTACAGCCCTGGCTGGTTTGGCTCAGTGGATAGAGCGTCGGCTTGCGGAATGAAGGATCACAGGTTCTATTCCAGTCAAGGGCATGTACCTCAGTGGCAGGGCCCTGGTCAGGGTGTGTGCAGGAGGCAACCAATCAATGTGTGTCTCGCACATCGATGTTTCTCTGTCTTTCCCTCTCCCTTCCACTCTCTCTAGAAATCAATGGGAAAATATTCTCAGCTGAGGATTAACAAAACAAAATAAAAAAAGGAATGGTACAATCAAAGTCATACTAACATTCCTGCTGCTGTCCATTGTCTGGAACAAGGTAGATCCTTTCTCGGGCATCTATCCTTGCTGACCAGGTCTTTGCAACTTAGATTTGTAGGCTGGATTCAGTGTAAGAATATAAATTGTTTCAAGGATGACAGATTATACATCTGGTTTCTTCTCCTCCCCAATACCTGTGTTCACCTTTATAGCAATGTTTTTTCCAAAAGTAATGTGGTTTTAAAATCATTTTAAGTTGGCCAACATAAATGATAAAAGCAAATATTGGATTCACAAACAATAGCCTTTATTGGTTTGTGACAAGTGATCCATCTTTTTACATTAGTGCAGCTTTCTGAACCAGATTATTTTTCATAATTGATAATTTGTGAGTCATATATTTGTTATCTGTTCTTTTATGGCTTTGAAAATAGTGAATGATGCCAAAGATCACTGTGCTTTTATAAAGAAAATTATTTTAGTGTAGTTTATTGGCTGGCATTTTCTGAAAGTATGTTACCAGTAAGCTTTTCAGAGAATGTAACAAAGATAAAAGTAACATCCCTTTCTAGCAAGAGACCTGATGGGTTTAGCATTCATAATGATAATGTGAATTTAGTTTTAGAATTCATTCATGTCTAGCATGAGAACAATGAAAAATACAAATAGAAAAAAATGTCAAATGCAGTTTTGCAAGCTAAGAAAAAAAGTTATATTGCATATATGGGCAATTTTCACAATACATAATCCATATTAAAACAACATATAAATACAGTCGGCAATCTTGCTATGAGCATTACAATTGTGCCAAAGAATAGTGATACTGTATCTTATGATCAATAATTTTAGGTGATTTTGATAGATGGCTTTAGGATAATTATCTACCAACCATAACACAGTTCTTATTATTCATCTTTATACCAAACCTTCTTAAATGCAAATAGGAAAACCTTAATAATGGTTTATAATTATGTTATGGTAGAATTAGGACTACATATGAATTTATTTGCCCCAGGTAAATAATAATAAAGCCTGTATAGTCTATTTTGTCTAAGAGGGCAATATTAAAAATTTTTTCTTTCCTTTAAATAATAATTCTCTCACACATCCTGAAAATTTTCAATAATTCTGTTCACAATTATACTGACTGACAAAGTATAAATCAGTTGGCAAGTAACAACACAATTTACTGAGAACTATATAAGAAGAAAATATTGTTAATGAATTAAATATTAATTTCACAGAAAATTTACTATTATCTGCTTTTAGAAATTAGATGGTTCATCTTTGATCTTTATTAAAATTTTTCCTGAACAATTTAATTATAGAAAACTGTTTTTAATAAAAAGATCATCTATTTAATTAAAATAAAATTGAGAGCATTTAATCATTACATAATTGCATTATGATTATATACAATTAAACTCCATATATAAAAAATTTGCTCTTCCCAGACTTAAGAGTAGGGGGGAAACACCTGTAGGTTGATGCCTTCACCACTCCCACTTTTAAAGTTATAGATTCTATAACACTCATTTATTACATCACCTAATTGCTTAAAATTCATATTTTAATTGGGGAAAAATGCTGAACCATATACAGTTGCTATAAATCAGAATATACTAACATATATATGCCTAGTACAATTACTTTTTCATTGCTTATTTTGTTGTATTTGAGCACTTTAATGGAATTTTACCTAAGATTATAACATCTAAGTATATTTAAAGATGTGTTGTAAAATTTTACTATCCAAAACCAAAATCCAATGATAAAGAATAGTATTCTTTCTTTATTTAACCTGAATATGTCCTAAGTTGTGTTTAAAATTAAGGATGTGTAGGACATCTTATCAGATGGGCGATCAGAATGTTTGAACTATAAAAATAACAGTATTAAAGAATGGTAACTTTCCTTTATGGATATCTTAGAAAATGGTGACAATAGTACTTAGCATCTAAAACAGTATGGGAAAGAATTTGTTCTACCTTTTCAGATGTTTCATTGGCTTCATTTATAGCATGTGCAGTAATAGTGGAATATGTTTATTTGTACATATGGTGTGACAGATTGTTGATGTGTTTTAACCATAACATATTATTCAGTTTTGAAACCTGCTCTCCTTAGAGTTGGAATTTCTTTATACTTGAAGGGAAATTGCATTTCTAATAACATCATTTTCAAGATCTACATTTTAAAAATCATCCTTTGTATTTTAAAATATGTGGGCTGCTATATAAATTACTGAGAATTCAGCATAAATTTTATGTTTTCTGGCAAATAAGAGTCAGATTCCTTTATTGTAAGATAAACTATTATCTGACTTCATTACTACAGTATTTGATATTTTCTTAAAGAAGTAGTACTAGTATAGTTTAAAATATACATAATCTTTAAATTACTCAAAATACTGAGAGTAGATCGTTATTAAAAACAAATGAATTTTAAAAGCTATATAAGGTCATGGAATATGCAGTATAAATAGTTCCCTCCCCTCATCACCCACCGCATGATGAGATTTGTTGGGGGGAGACCATGGAAACTAATTCCAAATTTTGTGATTGATCACTGTACCACAAACAAACAAAACCACCAACTTAGATTCTGCATAGGACCTATATTTAGTCAGTGTACATTCAGAGCTATTAGAATATATCATTGAAAGAGAACTTTTTCCCTACCAGAAAAGCATTTTACATTTTTCAGAAGATAAATGCCCCAAAAGAAAAGAGTGGGAAATAATAGAAAACTCTAAAACTGGACTATAGTATTTTTTAATTGTCAATATTTATCCCAATATTTATTATGCAATCTTACATGCTCCTGGTCTTATCACCTTGTCAGCAAATAACTTATGTGCCGTTGTAAAAAAATGTTTACCTCTTTCTCCCCTCCACCCCAATCATATTGGATGTCATTCTGCAGTTTGGCCTGTAGGTAGCAATCTTGCACCATAAAAAGCTCTCCATTTACTCATTATTTAGGCTAGAAAAGCTTACACCATTAGATCTGTTAAATGTAAGCAGTGTTATTTGCATAAATTCCAGACTTTGATGATGGTCTGTGGCCTACAGAATATTTATGCAGTTGTTTGGCCTTGAAGTTCACGATTTTGCTCAGAGGTCACTTTACTTTGCATCGTGACCCCATGTAGGGGGGAGACAGCCAAATGGCTGGGTACATAACCTGGAATCTTGAAAATCATAAGGCCTCTTGTCTGAAACATAATGTTTTGTTTCTCATACACCCCTTCATATAACAGAGAAACCCATTAGTCTTCTAAAATATAGAATCATATTTTAGTACGTATGTAGCAAAGATGACGAAAAGTGCTTCTGAAGTCAGGGACTCTCATGTGCAAGGTGGCAATTGCTGTTAACGTTTCAGAGCTTCACCAGTTAGACCTCTTTAGTCTTATTTCTCTGTTTTCTTCTAACTAAGAATAGCTACAAGCCAAACAAACGAACATTATTATTGTGATTTGTTACTTTTAAACAAATACTACAAAGTGCCATTGCATATATATATATATATGTGTGTGTGTATATATATATATATGTTTTAATGGCAAAGAGGATCATTTCCTTTCTTAGCCAACATTTTTTAAGAACTGATAAGTATATTGATTCAAACAATTACAAAGCACATACCAAAATGTACCTTTATTTCTAATTAATGGATTGAAAATAGGGCATGATGTTTGTAAACTTGAAATATTAAAAAATATTAAAAAGTATAACTTCTGATTTTTTCAGAAAGATGTTCTCTTTTGTTATCAGGGCTGTTTGTCCAATTTTGATCTTCTTTCTTTTGTTCCTTCCTCTCATTAACGAAGTGCCCACTAAGCGTCCAGGCTCTATTCTAGATTGGGTTTCAAAATTGGTTAGGACCTGACCGTGAAAACACTTACATTTTTATTAAAGTCACATCTTACTGAGGATGGAAACGGAGTTTAATTACATGGAAATCTTATCAATCTATTTTACTTTCAGGTTAATATTTTATATATATGAATGTCTAATTCCATGTTATTTTTGTGGAGCTCAAAAAATTATAAACCTTCATCCTTATGTATATTCCTTTGCTACCTAGGAACTTACTGAATTTTAGAGAATGGAGCTTGGTTTATTTCAGGGATCCTTTGAACAAATTGTTTCTGAATTATTTTATTTCTTAATATAGAATATTATATTTAAATGGGTGATAAACTAACCTTTGATCATCACCGCTATATCATATATCTCAAACTACCAGCATTTCAAGTTTCAGCTATTGACAAAATTGATAGCATGATACATCTTATTTTGCAAAAATTGCTCCATAGTCCTAGAAATTGTATCTCATCAGTTATCAACTTTGCTGATAAAACATCAACTACTTACTTTTCTAAAGCTTAAAATTAATCCAATCATAAGAACCTTATGGCTGTGCTTGCATTTTTGGACCTGTCATGCCCACTCTTTATTATACTTTCAGAGGTTACAGAGTGCAGTTTCGGGAACAAGAAGAGCGTATTGTTTCTGAGGAGCGGCCTTTGATTCCATGGATCAATGGTTATTAGAGCTGCAGCTGGTTCACAGCAAATATTCACATCTTAAGTGGTGAGATAGAGAAGTCATTTTCTCATAGGGTAACCCCTAGGGCTGGGGGTAGGGGAGAAGCTCAGAAAGAAGTAACTTGAGTGACTAAGAAGTTTCAAACTGGGATGAGAAAAATAACTTTAATATGGTAGGCAGGCTTATTCATTTCTTAATGTTACACATTTGATTTTGAATCCTTTATTTTCCCAAGACTTTCTGATTATAAGAGCCAATGACATATTCCTTTATTAGATGTAGTTGATTTACATGTTGGTTTTAATCAGATTCAGGCATACTGTGAAAACATTATTTTTTAGTGTGCTCTTTTTAATCCTGAAAATGTTTTCCTAACAATGTAGATCATCCAACAGTCCTTCTCTCCACCTACTCTCCACCTCTCCCATATCCAGGTTTAGGCTAGGATACCAAACATGTGAAGGACCTGCAGTTTCAAGGGATCAGTTCTTATCTGAGCTAAATGAGGCTGAAGTTGCAGATGAAAATAGAAGAGCGGAAAAACAGGTGCTTGAGCAGGTGGGTTTGTGATCTTTTGACATTACACTGGTTCTCATAGTTTTAGAATAATCACAAGAACAACAGAGCCCCCTCTGTTATAGAGAAGTCTGGGGCATCCTCACACCAGGGCATGACCTTACGGGGTGATGAACTTGACTTAGTGGGGGATGACATTTCCCTCTCTCTTTCTAATTTACCCCAATATACATACAAATGCACACACTGCTGTCTCCTAATACAGCCAGTACAGATTTTTGTTTTATCCCCAGAGATCTCTTCCCATGTATAGGAGAGGACACAGCAAAGAAACCTCTGTGTTCTTTGTCAAACCCAGGAGATCCTATTTCCAGGGGAATAAAGTGGACACGTCTCAGAACGAAGGAAAACATCAGGAATTTTGACCTTTTACTTCTTCATTTTCTCAGAAGAGAAACAGAAATATAGAAACAGACTTAGACCTGTCACCATATTGTTTCTCTTATAATAGCTCAAGAATTAGAGGGTTCCATTTTGAGAAATGAAAAATTATTACATTTATTCTTAAAACTGTACCAGCCAACTCCTCGGCAGAGTGCACGGAACTTTGGATAAGTTCTTAAAACAGTGCTTCTCAGCTTTTGATCTACGTGCACATCACCTGGGGGTCGTGTTCAAACCCAGATTGCAAACCTCAGTGGACCAAAGGTAGATCTTTTAGGTGATCCTGATGTTTCTGGTTGAGGACCACACCTTAAATAAAAGCTTACAAAAGGTCTTAACTCAGACAAAAAATGTCACGACCTACCACATAGTTTATCGAACTTTAGCACATTGCAGAATCAACAGGAAGGCTCTTAAAAACACAGAAATCTAGGCCCCAGTCCCAAGGTTTCTGATGTGGTAGGATGGAGGTGGGGCTCAGGTATTTGCATTTTTAACAGGTTTGCAGGTGATGCTGATAACGGTGCAGGGACAACACTTTGAGAACCACTGGTTTTCTATAGTCCACTCACCTGGATGCTCATTAGAATCACCAAGGATGCATTAGAAGAAAACACACACACACACACACACACACACACACACACACACACACACACACACACACCTCTGTTTCTGTCTTTCAGTGACTCTGATGTAACTGGTCGTGGATAGGGCTCAGGTATGATTAGTAAAATCTAACTACCCTCAGGTTATTCTAATTAGAAGCCAGGATAGAAAATTCAGCTGGGTTCCTTCCACAAAAGGATATATAACACATTGGAAAGGGAGAACTAAACCAAGAGAGGAGAGGAGGCAGAGTTGCAAAAGGCCGAAGAAAGAAACCAGATATTGCTGGAGGAGAAAGACGGTAAAGATCCTTTTTTTTTAACATTAATACAAAGTAAAACTTGTGACTGAAGGAGGTTCAGAAAAATGTTCTTAACGCCTAGCATTTGGTGAGCTGCCAGGATTTCACCAACACTGACATCCAGACACTCCTCAATCCATCTTCCTCCCTCGGTGCCTCTCTGCACCTTAGACCAGAAGGGAAAGCAGCCTCTTGAAGTGGCATCCGTAGAGTTTTAGTTCTTTTGGAGCAGATGAGTGTAGCTGTAGACGGCAATTAATGAAATGAATAAAAATGAAATGTCCACACATTTCTTAAGATATTTAAAAATTGTTCTTATCTCTCCAACTCCTTTTAAACGTGAAGAACGAAAGCTTTGTCAGTTCTCAATGTCCCTTGATGACAGTGTTAATAGGGGAACGTCCAAGAAGCAGATTGAGGCGAAATATAGGAAGAGGGTGATCTTTCATAGTCCTTTTTGGTGCTTGGTATCTGTTCTATTTAGAGTAGATTGAGCAGCTGCTTCCAGCTCATCTTTTTTAACATTTGGAGACATGGCCAAAAAAAAAAAAACTTTATTTTTGCCAAAACACAACCTTTCTCTCTACTTAATAAGGTTTCATCATTCAGATATGCTGGTCCCACTTTGAAAAGTCCCAGAACCCACAAATTCTCCTCCAGTATTGTGTCCAGTTCAAAGCAGTCTCTCACTTGCATTTACATGACACATGTAAAGTTTTGTGTCTTCAGATTTAGTATTGAACATTTATTTTATACTTTTATTTTTATATAAACCACTCTATAAGTCATAGAAGGAAGCACAATTAATGGCCCCCAAATCATTGTTAATTTGTTGGTTTAAAAAAAGATACTGAAAATAAAACCTCAGAAACCACTCTAAACTTATTTCTTACGTATAGTCCCACCCTTAAATTCTATTTTCTAGGCCAGAGTTGGCAGTGACATTGTCTGCATTCTCCCACTTCTGATGCTCTTTCTCTTGGCAGACATTATAAATTAATCCCAGCACGTGTGCTTGTGCACATGCAGGTATCACATCTCAACAAAACAGGCCAAATTACCACCGCCAGTTATTTAGAGTTGGTTCTCAAGATGAACTTGTTTTCTGTTCCCTAATTCTTTGCAAATGTGTATGTCTTCACTCCTGGGTTTCAGCTTATAAAGAATGGAGAAAAGGTTGTATTTATTTTTTTATTCTACTCAGGATGTGGTAGAGGGCTTTGTACATAACAGATACTCAATGTCAGTGCATTTTTGTTGAATTTTTTTTTTTTGCAAGCTAGACTAACCTGATGGAAAAATATACTTAACAGAATATTTTTCATGGAGGTTTTATTCTTAATAAACCATGCCTCAACTTAATGGAAAGCAAAATATAGCCAAATAGAATTACCCTTAATCAAGAAAGATTTCTAGCTATTTTGGATACAAATGATACAACTAAAATAAAAAGTGGATTCTCACATCTAAAGTAAACATTCTCTCCCGTGAAATCCTTTTTATGTCGTTATAATTTTCTTTAGTAAACCCTTTTATCAGGGCAAGAAATCAATGGCAACTCTCGAAATTTTCACAAAGCCTGATTTAATGGGGTTTACACTAATGGTTTTTTTCTACATTACTTCCATCATGTTTCAGTAATAAAAAGCAAGTTGCAAAAGCCTCTCTATTTACTCAGTTGTGATATTTCACTATCATTATTAAGGACATTGTTTATTCATAAGATAGCATCCATAACATTCACTTTGAGAAAGAACATTTTTAAGTAGTTAGATGTATTCTGCCCTGATCATATCACAAAGTTTAATAAGAAGGAATTGTTTGTGGCCCTTTATTCCTTGATCATTTTCCCCAAGACAGTACTAATTAATAACTTTGCTGAAAATCTACATAAATCAGGAAGATAAGATAAAGGGAGAAGTAGACATGGAGAGAGAAGTTTGCTGGTTTTTTCAGATGACACAATCCATATGTCAGCAGTTAATGAAGAGTTTGTTTGCTTATGAAGTAAAACACGCCCTTTTTCTTAGTCGCAACCTATAGACTCTGCTTGGGGGGAAGGGAGGGTATATTTTGATGTGGGAGGAAACATAACATCAAGTAAAAAGCTTTCTTTACTGGATTACTAATGGTTTCTCAATAACTTTCTCTAATGTCTTTAGGGATGGGAGGGGGACCTTAGCACCTTTCAGTTTTGCAGCTGTTTTTACACTTTTCTTTCCTCTTCTTTCCTCCCACATTTACACAAAAACCTTCTCGCGTCTCTTTTAAGCACTGCAGCAACTAAATCAATCCTAAGTGGCAACCACTTCTAACAGCGCTGTGTATGACTGTGTGTTAATTAGCTCCAATAGATTATCCCCCGGTGTGCGGCAGGGTGTTGGTGGGACCTTCTCAATGTGCACAGAGTGCTGAGGATTTCATGTTTATTTTCATGTACCGAGGCAAAGTCTCAGTATGACTTCAAATTATCTCCTTGGGGGTGTTTTTCTTGAGCTAATCCTGACAGAATCTTTCTGTCAGATATGCCCATCATCAAGAACAGGAGAACGGTGCACATGCAGGAACCTCTGTGCTCGGGGCTGTATGCAAATTTAATGCCCGGCTCATTTCTGTTTCTCTTACATGGATGACAGACATTTTAACAATGTGTTCCACATTCCCCCCTGGGAATCCGGTTGGATTCCTATATGTATATGAGTGCATATATACATCCATTTGGAATGTGTCTTTGACTACGGCGTTGGGAACATATATACATTCAAATGTGTTTATATATGTACATACAAGCACATTTATTATCAGTAATGTGGATACTGGGATGCATGTGTGAGGATGGGAAAGAGTCAAGCAGCTCTTGATCAGATGTGTCTACATCCCAGGGAGACTAATCAGCTGCTGAAAAACGGATAGGGTAGAAGGACTGATGAACAAATCTATTCCGAATGCACTTCCACAACATTTGGGGTGGGAGTTGCGCCACTATGAAATGATGAGTAGCAACGGCATAGAAAATCAGTTTTGTTTTTCAGCTGTTTTAATAGAAAAATATTGTATCCTTAGAGCTTTTCCAATCTAAATGCCAATCTTTGTGATTGACCATAGATTTGGGACTTTAGTTATATTTTGCCAATCTATTAAATGCTTTCTTTGCAATGCCATTGTTTTATTTTTAGATCAAAATTTCAACCCCAGGGATGTGTCCTTGAATCTCTATCTTCATTCCCTAATGAACAGCGCTGGCATCCTGGAGGGACAAGGGAAGGGCCCATCTTCTAAGCCTAGGATGCATGCCGGAGAGCCAGCTCTATGCTTTTCTGTCTCCTGTAGTACGCTAGTGTCAAAGGTGCTTCTCATATTGAGCACTAACAGTGTGCCAAGCACTTAGACATTTTATCTGAAGTGGCCAAACCTAAGGTGCTACTCTCCATCAACAACTTCCCCCACCCCCAAAAAAGAAAGAAAGAAAAGGGAGGCCACCTCAAATGAACACAGATGCTCATTAAAAACAGCCTGTTTGCCCTGCTGGTGTGGCTCAGGTGGCTGAGTGTCAACCTATGAACCAGGAGTTCATGATTCAATTCCCAGTCAGGGCACATACCTGGGTTGCCGGCTTGATCCCCAGTGGGGGGCGTGCAGGAGGCACCTGATCAGTGATTCTCATCATTGATGTTTCTATCTAACTCTCCTTCTCTCTTCCTCTCTGAAATCAATAAAATATATTTTAAGAAAACAGCTTAATATTCAAATGCAACTTCAAACCTAGCTATCTTTCTGATGGTAATACCACCTTTCTATAAGTTAGGAGGTATTACTATCTAGATTATATTGCAAATACTAGATTATTTTCCTCTAATAGGAGTACTTATACTTGTGATAGTACTCCTATTTTAGAAATGGAAACTAAATCCAATGAGTTTAAATCATTTGCTCAATAGCACATGGCTAGTAAGCCCTGATCAATCCAGGTATCTTCTCTCTCCCAACCCAAAATAAAAAATAAAGATAAAGGAGTGACAGGAAAAGAATGAGAGCCTTATGAAATCTAGAGCAGCCCAAGACTCTAAAAGCCCCAACCAAGTGACCCTAGTAGGTCAAAATATCTTCTCACTTTGTAAGCTCTTCTCTTGGGAGACCCAAGCATAGCTTTTCTCTCACACTCACCTTCCCAGGCCCTTAGTGTTGCAAATCAGGAACAAGAAAGGAGAAAAGAGGATGTGATTTGTCATCTGTTCCTCTCTATCCTAGGCTTCTTAACATCCTGTTTTCCTATTCAGCCATTTACATTCTTAAATGTGAAACAACTCTCATTGTTTTTTCCACTATCAGACTGACTTAGGTGGCTCTGAGAAACCCCTCTGAGAGTTGAGGAAAGGGGGATTTTCCTTAGCTACATTATGTGGGGTGCGGCTACAGTGTTTTGGCCAGGTTTAAGCCTCGGACTAATGAAAGGACAGGGTCCTCTCATTGCCACGTGCAAGTCCCAGCTGGAGGGCAGCCCCTCCCCTGCCCCCCAGCACAATCATAGCCAACAGCTGTGGTTGTAAGCTTGAACCTATGGACCAAACACATGGCCCCACGTGCCTTGTGCTAGAGTTCAGGTGCATGTAGTTGAGTAGGGTTGAAACTCACGAGAATGCTGTAAACAACGTGATCATGCCCCTACTTTGCCTCGTGGCATCTGCTATAAAATAAAGACATGGTTTGTGGGCGCTGTTGTTGTCTCCTCATCAGGGAGGCAGCATCCCACCGAGACCCAACTATTATTCTCTTGTCTGTCTTTTCCTTAATCCTTTCACTCCTCCACTCAGTTTACCTTTGGTCCCAACAACATTATTTGAGTTCTAGGTGGGTGTCACTTTGAACCCAACCCAGTTGTAGCATCTGCAATTCATTTTCAGTGATTCCAGGTTTATTCAAAGGACTTGGCTTTGTGTCCCTGGTGGTGGTCAAACGCAGCCATATTTCTAGTGCTTAGCCTGAGGTCATTATTCTAGATCTCTAATTATTACCAGAGGACATAATTAAGTACTGCATCTAGGGTATAGGAAGTCCTAGAATTTGATGTGTAAATTAATTTCTTTCAATTAAGGAGAATGAATATTTATTGAGCATGTATTATATGCCTGGCAGTGTGCAAGTGTCATCATGTGATCTTTATAATCATCTCTGAAGGAAAGTGCTGTTATTTTAGCTGAAAGAGAAATTTGTCTAAGATCATAGAGTTAGAAAGTGCTAGAGCCAGGCTTCAAATCCGTTGTTTGGGTTTGTATCTCAGTTTTTTCCAAATTCCCCATCCACAGTGCAGGGTGGACACCCAAACCAAGGAGGCCTTCCCTGGGCCTGAGAGAGACCATTGCGAGCAAGACATTTTTTTAACATTATCTTATAATACTTTGAAATAAATATGAATTAGCCATTCCATTCTGAAACATTTTCATTTCATTTTTTTTTTAAATTACTGCCAATTAGAAAAAGAAGTCTCCTATTTGCTTAGTCTTATTTTGGCTTACCTTCAGCAAACTTCTGTGTAAACCCTGGAGGTTTTTTTAGTATTCCAGTGTGAAAACTTTACTACAGGGAAAATACTATATATTGTCTTAACATCCTCCTATTCTGGGTTAGCATGTACAGTAGAATCTGAGAATAAAGGGGTATTTATCCAAAGGCATGGCTAGAGTTGATTATAAAATTTTCTGGATATTCAGCTGTGATGACTGCAACATGTTGATAGCCAAGTACCAATACTGGGTACAATCTGGGTTTTGTTTCCAAAGATTGAATTTTGACCTCTTGCATTTCACTGTGTGCTTGCTGACTATAGGGATGGCATCTGAGAGGAGTATGCATGAGAGGAACACATGGCTTGATTGGTTAGTTGGCTGATTGGTTAGTTGGCTGATTGGTTAGTTAGCTGATAAGCAGGCAAGAATAGAGCTTCACAGTATTCCTGCCTAGATAATTCCAGAGAAATTCAATACCATAGAACTAATTCTAGGAAAAATACTGATGGGATTTTGTCTTGAATCACACTTTTGTCTTAAGTCACATATACTACTTAGAGAATTTGACATTAACAATTCTTAGGATCCCTTTGGTCCAACCAGTCCACACATGCCCCTGCCCTTACAAAACCTGCCATCTTTTTCCTGTCCAGCATCACCTTATTGTCTTTTCTCTATCCCAGTTCATCACATCTGCTCCAAATATATATATACATATATATATACACACACACTCTCTGGTTGTTACAGTTGCCACAGGTTAATTATGCATTTATTTGTCCCCTCAATATTTATTTATTGAGCACCTCCTATATATCTGGCATTATGCTGGATGCTTCGAAGCAGGTCTGATAATCTTACAGAAAATTTCAAATTAAGATGGGTAAGGACTTAAGGTAATGCCCTTAAATGTCCCCACTGCCCAGACTTTTCTAATGCATTTTACAGGAGTTTCTGTAAATAACTTCCCAGTCATTGTTCTGACTCTGATCCAATGTGTCTCATAATTTAGTTGAGTCTTCTCTGAGAACCAAGAAAATGATCTTGGTCCTCCGTGCCTCCCATCTCTCTTCCATATCATAGGAGTTTACAGTTTAGACCAGCCGTGGGCAAACTACGGCCCATGGGCCGGATCCAGCCCGTTTGAAATGAATGAAACTATTGAAAAAAAAGACCGTACCCTTTTATGTAATGATGTTTACTTTGAATTTATATTAGTTCACACAAACACTCCAGCCATGCTTTTGTTCCGGCCCTCCGGTCCAGTTTAAGAACCCATTGTGGCCCTCGAGTCAAAGAGTTTGCCCACCCCTGGTTTAGACTATAAGTTACAGCAATACCATCATGACACTATTATGGACTTTGAGAAACTTTTATGGAGCAATCCTGTGTGAAACAGCTAACCAAAACATAGCAGTTAAGTAACTGTCCTTTTGGAATTAGGGTTGACACCTCTGTCTTAATGAAACTTTTACAACATATAATATTCTGGCAGGAAAGATGCTGGGTAAGTGTAAAGTATGATGATGGCTGCTGCTGTTGCTTGTGTGACATTTGGACAACTTAAACCATATGGCCTAAGTGTAACTCTAGATAAGTGTATAATTTTAGGTTGATTCTGTTTCAGAGAACTTGGAGGTCTGTTTGAATTAGGAGCCAAATCAAATCCCAGAAACAGGTGTATTTCCAAAAAAAGGAAGGGCTATGTGTTGCAGTTGACCCAGTTAACCAATCACAGCCTTAAATCAAATAGTGGTATATAAAGGAATGTTTAAATATTATTGCCAAAAGTCCTGTCCAAGAGCTATGCCTCAGAATGTCTGGCTATCTGACTGACTCCTTGCAAGCAGAACGTAATGTTAAATATACAGAGTAATACTTTACCTTACTTGTGCATGAAGAGTCAACTGACTTGAAGGTGTATGTGTATATATATATATATATATATATATATATATATATATATATATATGTATATATATCTTTACTGATTTCAGAGAGGAAGGGAGAGGGAAAGAGAGATAGAAACATCAATGATAAGAGAGAATCATTGATTGTCTGCCTCCTGCACGTCCCCCACTGGGATCAAGCCCGAAACCCAGGCATGTGCCCCCCACCAGAATCAAACCTGGGACTCTTCAGTATGAAGGCTGACGCTCTATCCACTGAGCTAAGTCAGCTAGGGCAAGGGGGCCTTATTGAGACTCATTCTACTTTAAGAGATGACTTATCAATTAACCAGTCTCCCAATTTCCACCCTCAAACCTGAGGGCTTCACACTTCAGATATTTACTTTTCTCATCCCTCTGACTGGAGAGAAGCCTTAAAGAAAATTAACAAGCAAGCTCAACTCCCTTGTGTGCTTACCTAATATGCCAGGCGTTGTTCTAAGGACTTTATAGATAGTAACTCATTTAACCCTCATAATCTCATGAGGTAGTTAGTTACCCCTGTTGTTCTTACTTTCCATACAGATGAAGGCTGAGGGACAGAGAAGTGAATTAATTTACTCAGGCACACAGAGGTGCTAAGTAGTGGACCATGTACCCGAACAGACTAGCTCCTGTCTTTGTCCTGAGCCACCATGCTCTGCTACTCCTCCAGGGACACCGTGACTCATTTTTACTTTTTTTAAATCACAGAACCTTCCTGGGAAGAGATTAAAGATCAGGTTTTCAACAAGGAGATTTGCTTTTAGAGGGGGAAACACTCTCAGATTGGCATTACTAATAATAATACAGTAGAGCATATTCCCAATCAAAACCTCTTTGCTTCCCGAGATGCAAATGACCCCATAATTTTAAGTCCTTGATTTTTAAACCACAGAGCAGAATCCAATAATTACCTTGCTTATCTTCTTCTTTTGTGTAAGGGAAGCAAAGATGTTATAAATAGGAAGTTGCAAATTTTATCAGCTCCAGTTATTATAAGAAACTAAGGTTGCCACTTAGAACAGAACCATGAGCAATCAGGTGGGTCCTTTAAATCGATTCCAAAGACAAAGACCCAGACTGTGAAATCAAAATCACGAGGGAAAGGGAATTTCATAGCATAAGCCTTCCAGCATTACATCTCAACCCTGAGTGTCTTTATAAAGAATCTAAGTTGATTCCAGCCGCCATGGTAACCAGAAAAGCTCTGGAGACTGGAGGAAGTGAAGAAATATAGTAATGAAAACCCCTCAACTCCTAGAGTGCTTTCTGTCTTTGCCATTCATTCCTCTGCTTAACAACACAATATCATATTTTATGTATCAGTCCTACGTGTGTGTTTTTTCTCCCCAACCAGATAGTAAGCCCTTGAGGACCGGTTAGCACTTGTATACCACTGGCACCTCTCAGTGGCACAATGCAGGCATACAGATGGGTTTGTCCTTTCATTCATTTCTTCCCGTAATCCAGTTTGAGGAACTCTATTAAGGCAAGGGCAAGTGCTTTGACATAAGACAGCCTGGATGTAAATTATGACTCTGCTAAAAATGATTCCAATGATGCTGTGGTTATGGGAGGTCGTGATATCACAGCTCGCAGAAGCAACATTTTTAGTGGGGACATGTGATGGGTCAGGCACCCACAGAGTTAGGACAGAGCCAGGGTTCACACCCAGGCCATTGTAACTCACTTCTTCCTGTTACATTTCCCACCTTTGATAACTTATCTAACCCCTCTGACCCTCTGTTAGCTCATTTGTCAGAATAAGAAAACTCATACCTACCTTGTAGGGTTCTGTGAGATTAAATTAAGAAAACTGGTATCTATCCACTGGACCACTCCCAAGTTTACCTTCCCTCAAAGTCCCCTCCCCAGATCCCAAACCTTCAAATCTGTGCTTTCATAACTGCTAACTAAACCAAGAAAGGTGATGTGGAATAACCTTACACTATCACATAATCCAGTTACTATGTCCTCAAATGAAGTTTTATTTGGGCATAGATTATAGTGTTAGATTGTTTCTGGAAAAGACGAAAAAGCGCTGAAAGAGACAGAAGAGCATATTCCCTGACTTAAGAAACTGGCAGGTCAATGAAAAATGAGTATTGAGCCCTGGTCAGTGTTCTCAATGGTTAGAGCATCGGCCTGCCCACCAAAGTGTTGTGGGTTTGACTCCGGGGGTGCATGTAGGAGGCAGCCAATGGATGTTTCTCTCCCCCTTCTTCCTCCCTCCCTTCTACTCTAAAAATCAATGGGGAAAAATATCCTTGGGTGAAGATTAACAACAACAAGGAAAAAGTATTGAGTGAAGCCATGTTAATGAGATGGGAAGGGACCCCTTTCACAGGCTCCACCCTCCTTGCACTGTGTGGATTGTCACCTCTGCAACCTAAGCTCTTCAACTCTAGAATCAGCTGCCTCTGGATTGCTATGTGCTGTCTCCTTGTTCTTGATTATTGCCACCTGGTCTGAAAATGAATTCAATGCAACTTTGAGATTTTTATAAACAAAAATTACTAAATATCTTAATATCTGAGCCCTTCATAACCCTCATAAGGCTTACAGCAATTAGAAACTAGTACTAGTTTCAGCCTTGAGAAGCACATGTCCAGGGTTCAGTATCTTTCTGTGCATTATAGACTATATATGTCTTGAAAGGATTCTAGAATATGCTAGAAAATTCAGGAAGGACAACTAGCTCTGGGAAGTGTTAAATGTTTTTCTTCCCTCCCCTAAAAAAAAAAAAGTCAACTATCTATTTGTCTGGAGCTCCTCTCTGTTGTTTCTTCACTGTGGACTGGACAGGCAAAATCGTAGTTAGGAAAGCTTCCTCTAGTTTGCAGGGGTGAAACTTTACTGCCTTAAAGCCTACATTTCTTACTTTACAAACTTGTCACAAACTTTCACCATAATGTCCAAGTCTCCCCTAAAGATTGTGCAAAGCGAAAATCAAAATTCTTGCACAGCTTTAATGATGACATCAGTGGTGAGAAAAAGATTATGCACGCACATACACAAATCCAGCTGGCACATGAGCATAAATAACAGTTTGGTGACAGCAGAAAAGTATTGATGCCTTTCAAATTTGATGTCTTTCCCTGAAGAAATTTGCTGATTTGCTGTGTTGAATTTAGGATAGTTCTCTCTTTTCTTGATAAATCTATTTTTTTCTCACTTTCTTAAGTTATTATGCATTCGTAAACTGCATCTTGAAAGATCATAGTTGTCATCACCCACCCGTATTTTTCTTCTGTAGATAATCTAGGGAACTTTTTTAACCTTTATTTTGGCACTTGATGAATAGCAAGATATTAATACATTTAACAGAAATGGGGAAAATAACTTGAATAGCCAACATCAGAGCTCCAGGGGGAAAAAAGTTTTGACAGCACAAACAAAGTAATATTACTGGTAATAATTTAGGAACATGCATATATTAGTATGCCTCTAATTTAAGAGATAATTATCTTTGTTTTCATTCTTAAAAACAAATTTGTTTTTTTTTCATTAAATATAAAAATGGTTCCACCTTCTAGCAACCCCTTCATTAAAACTGTGCAAATAATTAAAACAAAGAAATTACCACATAATTGGGCCATATTATGCATAATTTATTACACTTTTCCAGTCTTTACATAATAGTTTATTTATATAAATAATTTTTATAGTAATCTGGTGTTGTATAGAGAAGATACGGTATCTAGGATTAAAAAAAAAAGCAGTGTGATTAGTTGATGAGGTGTTGACATTGCCTTTATTTTATTATAATATAGTTACACAGGTCGATTAGCATCTGAACATTAGAATAAATCTGCACACAATTAAAGTAAGACATATTGCAGAAAAGGCACTCAGAACTTATGGCCTGATTCAATAAATTCTGGCATAGCTGAAATTTTGCTTTAAAAAAAATTACAGCTCTTCTTTTGCTTATATTTTTTGGATGTGTTTTCTTGGATTGTTTTTTCTTTACCTTTAGAAAGATATATATAACTCTCTGGGGTGCACCATCCTACTGAGATAACTATGTTCTTAGATGCTCGAAGACAAAGATGAACAATTCACTTGTGGTATATGGTTATCTCATTACATCTACCCACACTGTTGTAGGGTATTGCTTGAGCTGCAGTGAACTGTTTGCCCTGCTGGCAAACAAGCCCCTTGCAACTCATGACACGTGTTTTAACTGTTATTTAGGCTAGCTCTTCGCAGTGAGCCTGAATATGCCCTTAGGCTCCCAATGAAGAGAGAGCTTAATGATGTGTCAAGAATTGCACTACAAGGGCCTACAATAAATTTAGACTTTGTAAGTACAGGAGCCAACAGGGCGGCTGAAATTTAAGGTAGTGTTCAGAATCAGACCACTTGTCATGAAGTCATTCTGAAGGCAAGTGTGTGTGTGTGTGTGTGTGTGTGTGTGTGTGTGTGTGTGTGTGTGTGTGTGTGTTGTGTTGTGTTGTGTTCAGATAGCCCAAAGAAAGAGAAGAGAACCTGTGTCAAAATAACTGAGGGAAGAAGCCAAAGGATAATTGGGGACTGTGAGTCAAAGAGGCTAAGAGGAGATTTTCGAAGTAATTTATAGAAGGAGATCTAAATGTTGTCGATCAAAAAAGTCATGGGCATACTTCCCCAGCAAAAATAACCTTAGGTAGAAATGAAGCTGTGAGAGCTGGGGAAGAAATGGCTCTGTCTTCTTGACGTGGTTGTTGGTGGTTACTTGAAAACGTTCTTGTCATATACAGAAGAAAGTAGAGGTAGAACTGGACAACTTTTCTCCTTTGGCAATGGAATGAGGAGTATCCTCTCTTAATTTAGTTTAGAACAATAGCTTATGCAAGGAGGACTGTATTATAAAAACTCCCAAACATTTGTGTAAAGAGATACAGACCTTTTATTTTCCCAAAGCAGTTGTTGAATAATGAAGTCAAAGAGGAATTAATTAAGGATATCACAGAAACTGCAGAACCCTTGGGATTGCCCCAGTTTTTAGAAATCTTTTAATTCCCTAATCAAACATCAGCAGATTCATTAAAGAGACTTTCCTAGGTTGCTACTTGATCCATAAGTATTTCTTCCTTAAAACTTTTCCCTTCTCTGTAGCCTGAATATTATTGACATTAACAAATTTCTTATCTTTTTAATGTTATTTGAAGAACTAAATACCTATATCTGCCACCAGAAAAATGTATATATTCATCCCATGAAATCCTTGTGGACATTTATACTCTTAAGCATCTTAACTCAAGTTTAATTTATAAAGAGGATTCTTATTTAAGCACCTCTGACAAGATGGAACACCATGCTCAATGGCTAAAATGTCAGGTGTCTGTCAGCTGTGAGAAGAAAACTTGCAGTGTGCCCTTAAAAGGACATTCAAAGATTATTTCTGACATTAAGTTTAGGAGTTTAAAAACTAATCAAGGGTCTTCTAAAAATTCTTTGTAAGCATATTTTTATTTGTATATTGTTATAAAAGATAAAATAAATTATTTATAATTTGTTGCAAGTTGGAAGCATATAGCAGTGGTTTAGAGGCTCCTAACCTAGTGATGAAAAACTGAATGAACCTGAACATGCTATGTAGGCCCAATCTATGCTGTTTAGAGACATTCTTGACTTAATGTCATAAACTCTGAACTATATTAGCCTATAAGCATATAGTAGTCTAGAATATTTTTTGGCATTCCTACTTATATACTTAATTCTCAGTCTTTAGTCTACTGACAATGATGGCTGCTTTACTGATATTGGTGTTGAGTAATTAATGTGACCCTGCACTTCAGTAGCATACACTTGAAAGAAGAAATCTGTGGCTCCATGTGTTCCTGCATAATCCAACAGCACTCAATAAATGTTAGCTAATTGGCAGCAGCAGAATGAAAATCCAGAGTCTTTTCTTTTTTTATATGTAGATATGGACCTCGGTCTGGATTTAATTATCTTTAACTTGTTAATGTTTTACCACTTATAAAGCATGTTCACATACATTATCTTCAAAGCAATCTTGTATGATTGGTTGGGTTACAGTTTACCCAGAGTAGCCCACATCATGGGTGGTGAATTTTGGGCTAAACCTGGGACCAAACTCAGTCTTGCCTCACCATTTTATAGTTCCTCTCAGTTTAGAAGAGCCAATGCAAGTTAAGAAATGATCTATCTTGTCTGTGTCTAGAAATCTCTTCAATAGAAAGAAGGAAAGAAGCCCAGAGTGTGAATGTTCACTCTAAACTCACATTTCCTCCATGAAGAACCAACTTAATAAAAACTAGATTTGATCTAAAAAATAAGAGAACTCAAAGAAACTTATGTTTGGAATGTCAAATCCAAATAAGACGTAAAAAAATTAGTAATTATATAGCTTAATTTTCTCAAAGACTATCAGTATGACAGATATTAAATCTTAAAGGTATTTCCAGCTGGTAAATTTACAGATACCTGCTAGTTCCAATGTGAACTTCAATTAAGCATTCCTTAATCAATAACAAATCATTTAAAATTTCATGAAATAAAACCAACAACCTTTATTTGAAAAATAAATCTTAAACATAAAAGTAAAAGGAGGGAAGCTCTTTTCTAATAGAGCAAAGGCTATTTTTAATTTTTTTTGAGAGTTCATTATAAATTCTAATTTTAGGGATAACTTATTCTAATCTATATAAGCCCATATAAATAGGTGTACTTCTTGAGAATGATTTTTCACAGTTACCTTTTATGTCCCTACCTATGGAATGACACTAAAAAGTGATATATTTTGGACGGGCATTAAAAAAACAAAGAAGTTGGTTTTGATTTTGTTTATATGCTTGAATATTCTTTTTGTTTACTTCTATAAATGGTAACAGAGATGAACTTATTTGCAGTGAAAAAAATACCAGGCTCTTTCCTGCAAATTAACATTATGAAACCTCATGAATGCTGCCTCCAGTAGCTCAAATGCAATAAAGACTATCTTCCACTAAGTGGTAGAATCTACTTGGGTTGAGAGCAGAAACACAAAATGATAAATAGCAATAGAGAGTAGCATATATTTGTGCAAAGAATTCTGAGAGTTCAGACAATTAAACATGTTTGAGGCAGAGTTGTGAACACATCCCTTCCCTGTCCTGTGTCCTTCCTTTTGTCTGTTACCTTCGTTTTTTCTATCTTATTTTTCTCTCATCTACTTTTACTTGCCCCTTTACTTCCCTTTTGGGGTATTTGCCCCCATCCTTTTTCTTTCCCCATGTCTTCTTTTATTCCCATTCTATTGTGTCCATCTCTTCTTGTTAATTGATCATGATATAGAGCTAAAGAGGCACATGCATAGTGGTTAGGAGTTCAGATGCTGGAGTCAGCCAGAAATCTGGCTCTACTATGTGAATGTGAGCATTTTACTTAATCTCTCTGAGCCTAATATTCCTCATCTGTAAAAGGGGCTAATACTATAATCTAATTCACAGTAGCTATAATGATTCAAAAAGAAAATATCATGAAATACCAGTTAGCATAGCTCTTAAAACTAAATGGCTAGTAAGTGCAGACTTCTTATTTGAGTTTTATTATATCCTATCTCATTCCAAAAAAAATAATAAAAGTAGGTTACAAAAATATATGCAGTATAACAGTTCAAGTGTAAATAAAGGAAACACGCTGAAGGCCAGAAAGTGGTAGGATATGGTAGTGGGGAGGGTGGCACATTAAATGCGTAGCTCAAGTACTAGACAGAGGAAGGTCAAAATTTGGCATCCAAGTGTCCCAGACAGCAGATTAAGGAAAAATCTATCAGTTACGTGACTCACATATTCTTAATACTTTTATATTAAGCCCATCAGTTACTCAGTGATAGCCCCACTATTTTCAGTACTAAGACCTCAAGAATTCTTAAGAATCTCCATAAACACACACACACACCCCTCCATAAAGTTGACACTGTATAATGTAAACAAAATCTCCAGAGTTAAAACAATGTGGTATTTTATAGAATTCTTTCTTCTAATTCCCTTCAATAGAGGCTGCTGCAACACCAAAATGTATTTTAGTCAAAGCAACTCTAGTTCTGTATACAGAGCATGATATTTGCAGCCAGACATGCTTTGGTTTGAGTTGTGACTCTGCCATTTACTTGTTGGGTAGTCTTCAGCAAATGATTTGATGGGGCCAGGACCACTTCCCCATCTGGAAAACAAAGATATAGCCTCTTCTTTGCATGATTATTTTAAAGATTATTACTCATATATGAAAAAGCACCTAACTCAGTGAGAGGCACATGACCACAAATTATAACTTATTTTGTGATGACATAGCCATGGGGTTTAAGTATGTGTTTCTCAAATGGTTTGGCTAAATCCAAGATAAAGTTGAGAATATCTAAAGGGGAATGTATGTCCTTTAGGCAACCTTCTGTAAATACAATTTATCATGACTGATTTTTGATAGGCACTGGGCAGCAAGCATTCAGCGTTATCCTCTTTTGACAAGCACTTGGAGTGCAAATATTCTGTTGCCAATTAGGGACAGACCAGGCTTTAAGCCTCAGCAGAGATGGGAATATAGTTGACAACTCTTTTAAAAGTTGAGAAACCGAACCAAAACATAAGTCTGTAAAATGCCACCTCGCCTCCACATGGACACAGGCTGAGAATGGGACAAGATTTTTCTCACAAACCTCAAAATTCTATGCCAAAGAGCATGACTGTGATTATTTTAGCCTGCAAAAATGTTAAAGAGAGTGTTATGAAACTCCCACTGCCATAGGCATAAGGAAGGTCCCATTAGAACACTCATAGAATAGCTAACCTTAGAACTTCCTGTGAGTCCTCCGCCTAAACTTATTACCCATAGATGATAAAATCCTGTTTAAAGTGGTTAGCTATAAGTGAAGGAAGTGTTACAGAGCATCTGCCAAAAATAATTATTTGAGTTTTAGCATGATTAATCTTAATGCACTTTTTATAATACTAATTAAATAGTAGCTGTTTTTGTTTTTTGTTTTTTAACTCACACCTATTTTGTGACAAAGAGCCATAACATCAATACATCAATACTTTAGAAAATGCTTTTTCTCTCTCCCCTTCCCTTCCCTTCCCTTCCCTTCCCTTCCCTTCCCTTCCCTTCCCTTCCCTTCCCTTCCCTTCCCTTCCCTTCCCTTCCCTTCCCTTCCCTTCCCTTCCCTTCCCTTCTCTCTTCTCTTCTCTGTCATAAGAAATGCCATTAAGGTACAAATTTAAGAAGTGTGGGCTAGTGTGAATGAGGGTAGAATACATCCTATTTTATTTCAGTGGAAATTCCTACCTATCAAGACAACTTGCCCATAAAACCCAACTCAAGATGACAGAGTGTCAGGTCCTATAGGATCTTTAATCGTTGGAGACCCGGAGGACCTCATGCAGCTTATCCATAGTGAATTCCTGTCCATTTTGAAAAGTCCCAGAATGAACCATCTGAAAGAATGCTGTGTGTGGCCAGTTCCATAAAAAATACAGTTGTCAGTGGTAGCATACTGTGCCTAGAATCTACCTGCTCCTCAGATAAAATTATAGCCTGAGAAGTTTGACTTCAAATTATTATGGGGAAACTAGCCCAGAATGCCTAATGATATAAAAGAGGCTGATCATTTTGGAGAATAAACAGTCACCTCTTTTGAATGAGCTGGTCACATTGAGCCTATTGCCTAAAATTAGATTTGATATAGATGTAAAATCTACAGGGATTAGAAATTACCCTTAAGCAGACCTGAAGGTAGAAAATCTTTCTGGAGAATTTGTTTATCTCAACCTTTTTAAACTGTACTGTGTGAACAGTGTTACTGGAAGCCAATCAGAAACACGGGAGGGTAAATTCAGAGTAATCTCTATTGCTAGAGAATGGGGGAAAGAAACACAGCCATTGAATTGAGATCTCACTCCATTTACACCTCAGGAAGCTCTGTCCCAAAAATAATCCCTTGTCCAGCACTCAAAGAACTAACAGACAAGCTCGCTTCCTTCTATACAGTTTACCTAAAATTTCTAAGACAATGAGAACAATTAAACTTGGTTGTTCTCTTTCAAATTATATTGAACCTGATCATCCCACTTTGACTTGTCCTAGTCAAACAGGTACCAGGAAAGTAAGCTCCCCATTTCCTAGAACACAGAGGGGTTAGGAGGCTGTTTTAATTTACCAGGAGGCTATTGAAAAGAAGAAAGGAGACCTCCCTTTATTAAAGTCTCTCCCACATAATTGCAGTCTCTTCCTTGACTGGGGAAAAAAGGGGTTGGTGGCATTAAAGCTACCAGGAAGAGAATAACTGACCCTCAGCATACTTTATCTGTTTTATAGTCTGTTCTCTGGGGAGCCTCTGGGGCTTTATGTGAATTCTATCCAGGCTTTGATGGTGTTAGAAAAGGAGTGATAACCTTTGATGAATGCCCACAATGGTTCATTAAATTAACTGGTCACCAGAAACACTGCAAGAATAACTAAAAATGCAGATTCTAGGGACCTGCTGCCTCAGATTCTCATTCAGTCAGTCTGGTGGGGGCTGGGAGTGGTGGATGAATTCTAAATTTTTAAAAAACTATGAGAATTACATTGAGATGTTTGAATTTTTGAATTATCATTTTTACCTTCGTGTGTGTGTGTGTGTGTGTGTGTGTGTGTGTGTGTGTGTGTGTGTAGAAGGCTAAATACTTTCAGATAGGTGTGGTAGAGGCTCAAATGATTCAATCAGAGCTCAGCTTCCTGTCATTTCTTGGCCTGGTTTTGGCTGTGTTAGCATTGATCTTAGGCAGGATTTCTCCGAAGTGGTAATCGGCACCACCAGTCTTACATTAGTCTAGCTTTTAGTCAAGAAAAAAAGAGAGGTTCTCTTTTTCAGTAGGCCCAAAGATGCAGAGTTGAGTTTCACTTGTTTTGATTGGCCAGTCCTTGAACCAGTGACTATGACTAGGAGCCAGTGCTGCTCTCATTGACCAGACTTGGTCAAATGTCCATCCCTTTGCAGCCAAAGTTGGAATCCACTCTGTCAGAAACCATCAGATAATGAGAGTGGTAAAGGGTTTCCACCAGGAAATTCAGGGTGCTGAATAAAGAAACAAGAGAAGTCGGCTACAGATTGATGGTGGATGGGCCATCCATCTTAATAAAGACAGTAACCAACAATTATGGGGATAGGAACGACCATGTGTAAATAATAAACGAAGTTAATTTTGGTAGGGCGTGGTGGTCTCTCACTCTCTCCTCCCACCCTAACTTTCTGGTGTTGCAGATAAGTCAGACTCATAACTAGAACTTACCTAAAATTGAGGATGAAGTATAGCAAAAGAAACAATAATGAAAGCAACACCCAAAAAGAAAGCCAACACCGTAATTTTTTAGATATCCAGTGCATCAGGGAACTAAGACCTTTGTAATTTTCAAAAAGATGTGGAATTGAAAGGTTATGATTAAGCAAATTTCAACCACTCTGTGGTAGGCCAGTTACATTTTAGCTGTGCTAAGGCGCTGGGTGAGTCTTGAAGATGTGAGAAGATAAGAGATTTTCAGCAAGGTACAGGATTTCTCTGTTACAGGTTTTCAGTACCAGTTATCAAGAACATTTCTTACCTTTGACACCTTTTATCTTGAACACAGTCTTTTAAGTGGATCTTAAAATCAGAAGGGAGAAATTCTTAGATTAATAAAAAGATGTCTTTAAATCATATAAGAATTTTTTTACCTTTAATGAGTTTTTAAAAATATATATTTAGGATCTTTTTTATGATCTTGAAGAGAGGTTTAAAAAATTGTTTAAAATCCTGTCCAATTTGCCACCTTATTTCTGGAAATAAGATAGTGAGGTAGAAATTAAAAGTTAGGATGAATATACATGCTAGAAAATACTTTCTTCACCCTAAACTCAACTTTTCTTTCTGCAATATGGGAATAAAAATAATTAAAAATTATAAAGGCAAAAAAAAGTTAAATGGTCCCTTAGGGCATAGAAATGCTTAGATATAATTTTACCTTCATGGTAATAATTTTACTTAATTAAAATTATTTAAAGCAGGCTACATTTTTAATTTCTATTAAGGAATAATAAAATTCCTTAACTATATTAATAGTACTATATTAATCCCATGTAAAATTATTACTTTAGAAGTGAGATAAACTATATCATTAAGAGCATTTAATGAACTTTCACATTATAATTGAATTGATATTTCCATTCTACAGTTGAGGAAGAGGGGCCTATAAATAATCACTTAATATTTATGAATACATACTTCTCAAGGAATAAATAAATAAAAGTATAGATAGATATAGATACAACATAGCTATAAATACACACACATGTTATATCCACATACACAAACATGTTCTTTTCATACACACACTTGGTAAATGTATACATAACCTATTTTCCCTGAATGCCGAAATATTTCAGCTGATTTAAGGTTCTCATGCATAAAGTTTCTCAATAGAAAAACAGATTTAATCATTTTATGGGAGAAATAGTAGAACATATTTTTTCAGCCCTTTCGATTTTCCTTTTTCACAGTGTTCCCTTTTTGGCTCTGTGGGAACCAAAACAGAAAGTGTATGCCAGTTACCCTTTATTTTGCACAGATTAGGCATAAATGAGAGGGGAATTATAAACCTGTAGAGACAATCCAGAGAATTTCATGATAGTTTGTATGACACGTGTTTTTGTTTTAAGGGAGTATATAGCCCTCTCTTTGACATCAACCCCAATCCATTTACTTTTGCTGTAATTTGCATTGAGGGGCTCTTTTCTAGTTGATATTTAGAAGCCGTACAACCTCTTTTTTTTCTCCTCAAGATCAACATACCATTTCCTCTCTATTACACTAGTAAACATTGAATCCAGGGTTGCCACTGAGTTGATGTCTTTATTAAAGCAAGAAATGCGACAAACACGCCTGGACAAAAGTGTGGTCAAACATGCCTGAAAGGCAAAGCCGTAGATGAAAGGCGCGCAGAGTTGCCACACCAGTGAGCTTCTGAAAGGTGAGCTGAATTTTGCCCAGTGTCATGCACTTGGAGGACAAAGCCACACCTGTCGTCCTGGGAGATAGAATAGCTCTGTGGCACTGACAGCAGAGCAGGGAGCCCGTGTAGATTGCAGCAATTGATAGAGAAAATGGCTGTAAAAACAATGGGATTCTGCCAGGGTTCACCTGCTTCTCCTTGCTTGATATAATTTAGTTAACTTACGAGCACATGTATCCAACATTGTCGTGAAAAAAAAAAAAATTAAGAAATGTATGTAGCAGTGTGGGAAGATACAGGATTATCCTAGAGTTTTAAAAGTGCTTGAATACAAACAGTTGGAAGCGGTTTTCAGATTTATTTCGCTCTGCCTGCTGTGTTCAGCAGTTTTCATTTCTTTTTTCTTGATGTAATATGCCGAGCAAAAACAAACCCAATCAACCAAAGGGAGCTGCTGACTGGTGCTGACCAGGAAAGAAAACAAATCCCTCCTAACGTTTTCCTGCTATTTTTGTGGGTGGGGGTGGGGGTGAGAAGCTTCCCCTCCTGATAGGTGATCCTGTAGGTAACTTGGTAATAGAGATCCCTGAAGAATTCCAATGAAAGCCTAAGACTTTAGGCCCAGATTAAAAGGCCTCCCCAGCATGATTGCAACGCAAGAGAAAGAATGTCATACTCCGCAGTGCTTTCTTCCGGGCAGAGAAGATGGCCTTGTATGCTCTATTCTCATCCTCTGGTGCTAGCGTGTTCTGTTTTGCTTTATTTGACTTTTTGTCTTTTAGCCAACTGCTCTAAGCCAGTGATGGCGAGCCTTTTGAGCTCGACGTGCCAGCATTTTGAAAAACCCTAACTTAACTCTGGTGCCGTGTCACATATAGAAATTTTTTGATATTCGCAACCATAGTAAAACAAAGAGTTATATTTTTGATATTTATTTTATATATTTAAATGCCATTTAACAAAGAAAAATCAACCCAAAAAATGAGTTCGCCTGTCACCTCTGACACGCGTGTCATAAGTTCGCCATCACTGCTCTAAGCTGTCCTTCCTCCCCTTTCTATTCCCCCGCCCCCATATCTTTTCTGACTGAGTTTTCCTTAGCATTGTTTTTCACACCTTTCAGACATTTCTTATTTTTAAAATTGATCATATTTTTATGGGAATTTAGAACTATTTGTATAACTGTCTCACCTTAGGGTGGGAGCATTTTACTACCATTTTTCATTGCCTGCCTCTAGGAACTTGCTGTCCTAACTATAATTAGCAACGATTGATACTGATGTTTGCTTTAGCTATTTCCTAATAACCTTTGCAAAACTTCTCAAAACTCAAAAGGAGTAGCAACTGCCCAAAAAGTTACCATGTACATAATGTCATCAACTAGGATTTTAAATATTTTGAGAGTGTTGGCAAGATATATCTAAGATCTATGATCATTCCGTGCCTTGGCCTAGATTCTCTCAGTTCTTTGGATTAGAATTTACCTTCACAGAAGTTATTGCTTATTATTTTAACAACTTTAATGAAGTATAAAATATATATATATATATATATATATATATATATATGTGTGTGTGTGTGTGTGTGTGTGTGTGTGTGTGTGTGTGTGTGTGTGTATAAAAGCCTAAGCGACCATCACAACCAAATCGACGGCCGAACAGGCTGCGTGGGGCAACTTGGCTGGCACCAGGGTTAGTGAGTGACGCATGGAGCAACCCTGCCGTCAGGGGGGTGGGGTTAGTGAGGGGAGACCAAATGACAAAACAGCAGGCTGCGTGGGGCGACCAGGCCCATGGGGGGGGGCAGTTGGGGGCGACCAGGCCAGCAGGGTGGGGGCAGTCAGAGGCAACCAGGCTGGCAGGGGGGCAGTAAGGGGTGACCACGCCGGTGGGGGGAGGGCAGTTAGAGGCAACCAGGCTGGTGGGGGGCATTTGGGGGTGATCAGGCCAGCAGGGAGGCAGTTGGGGCAATCAGGCAGGTAGGCAGGTGGGCAGTTAGTAGCCAGTGGTCCCGGATTGTGAGAGGGATCCCGGATTGGAGAGGGTTCAGGCTGGGCTGAGGGCCGCCCATGCACGAATTTCATGCACCAGGCCTCTAGTATACCATAAAATTCATCCATTGTAAGTGTGTAATTCACTGCACTTACTAATTTTTAGTAAATTTACAGAGTTGTAAAATCATCTCAAAAAGATTCCTCATGCCAAGTACAGTCTCTCCTGTTCCCACCTCAATAAGTGATTTACCTTTTCTTGACATTTCACATAAATGGAATCTTACAAGTGTGGTCTTTTACATCTAACACTTCACTTAGCATAATGTTCTGAGTCCATGACGTCATGGACTATGTCAGTAGTGTCTTCTTTTTATTGTTGTGTTCGATTGTATGGATATAGCACATTTTTATTAGCCACTCACCAGTTGATAAACAGGCAGCTTGCTTCTATTTTGGGAGTATCATGAATCATGCTGTTATAAATGAGCATTCAGGTACAAGTTTTTATGTAGGCATATGTTTTTATTTCTTTGGGGTAGATAACAAGGAGTGAAATTATTGTTACTTTTATTTGTTTACCTTTTTAAGAAACTCCAAACTGTTTTCCAAAGTGACTGCCTCATTTTAAGACCTCGCCAGAGTTTGTTTCTCTATATCTTCACTATTTAGAACTTTCTACCTAGATTATGTTTATTATAGTGGGTGTGAAGCAGTATCTCATTGTGGCTTAATTTATATTTTCCTAGTGACTAATGATGCTGACCATCTTTTTTTTTTTTTTAAATATACTTTTATTAATTTCAGAGAGGAAGGGAGAGGGAGAGAGAGAGAGAAACACCAATGATGAGAAAGAGAAATATTCTCCTTCTATCCTCCTGCACGCCCTCTACTGGGGCGTGTGCCCTTGACCAGGCATGTGCCCTTGACCGGGAATTGAACCCGGGACCCTTCAGTCCCCAGCCCGGTGCTCTATCCACTGAGCAACACCAGCCAGGGCCTGACCATCTTTTTATGTGCTTATTAACCATTTGTGTGTTTTCTTTGGTGAAATATCTATTCAAATCTGTTGCTCATGTTTTAATTGGGATTATTGTCTTTATATTAAGTTTTACATGTTCTTTATATACCCTGGATTCAAGTCCTTCATTAATATGTATATGATTTGCAATTCTTTTCTCCCAGTATGTGGCTTGTCTTTTTATTTTCTTAATGATGATTTTTGAAGCACAAAAAATTTTTAACTTTAATGAAGTCTAAATTTTAGAAACATATTTAGGTTGTGCTTTTGGTGTTATATCTATGAATTCTCTGCCTAGCCCAAGGCTACAACTATTTTTTCCAATGTTTTCTTCTAGAAGTTTTATAGTTTTAGCTCTATAATAATTTTTGTATTAAGTTTTGTATATAATAATTTTATTAATTTAAAGGTAGATCCATTTATATGATCCTGCTTATTCCCACAAGTACACCTGAAAGTATCATTGGAGAAGTTTTGAAAACAAGTGGAAAGGGGTAATTTTTCAGTACATCTGACCTAATCTCAACTTGCACTAACTTTTGATTAGTATTTAAATATACTTTTTGAAATCACTACCTACTAATTGCCCATATTTTTCTTTGACAGGACATTAAATTCCAGAGAGCTCCAGAACGCTCCTAAAGCTTGTGAATAATATAACATTGAGCAAAGTATAGCCAATTGAGTCACTGTCCTAACAATAAATATCCAAGTAAATCATCAGTAAGAAACTGATAATAATCCCAAGAGAGTTAACATCAAATTTATCTCATCTGATTATAGGATTCTGCCTCCCTAATTAAATCTTCTTTTGTTTAAACAGAATGCACTATTTAGTTATTTGGGAAAACTGATAATGCTAACACACTACTAGAAAAAATTCAGAAAATCTTGATGAGAAAACTACTCAAAGAATTATTAAGTGTTGGGAATCATACATCAGTACCACGTGGCTGAACAAAATGCAGAAACTCCCAACAGGTCATTTTTATTTTTTTAAATATACTTTTATTGATTTCAGAGAGGAAGGGAAAGAGAAATAGAAACATCAATGATGAGAAAGAATCATCAATCGATCAGCTGCCTGCTGTGTGCCCCGCCCCCCTCCCCGCCCCCCCCCCCCACCCCCGACACACACACTTAGGATCGAGCCCAAAACCTGGGCATGTGCCCTGACTGGAATCAAGCTGTGACCTTCTAGTTCATAGGTTGAAGGCTCAACCACTGAGCCATGACGGCCGGGCCCAACAGGTCATTTTTAGAAGTGAGGTTTTATAGGCAAATATAACAACAAAAATGTCTGAAAGACAATACATGTCAATGCAATGAAAGCTTTTCTGAAAATGAAATGGCCTTCTTTTAGAACTCTGGAATCCTAAACTACCAGACATTTCAGGAACTATTTTAGCTGAAAATGAGATGAGAGATTTTTCTTTTTCGTAATTTTTATTACAGTGGAAATGGTTTTTTGTATTTCTAACAGTTTGACAAGAGCTAATTACAATGCGCTCATCTGTTTTGTGGACTAATTTGAGCCATCGGGCATCAACACCATAGACATGCAGCAGCATTGCAAATGATACGCATGCTTCCTTTGCTCCAAGAATTTGTACTTGCTATAAAAGAAAACAGATTTGGACAGCCCTGAAAAAGTTGGGCTTGGTTTGAAGAAAACATTTCAGAATTACATTAGAGCTGGCCTACAAGTGAACTAAAAATACCTGCTCATCTCAGTGGTCTTGGCCCAGGGCCTTCCCTTTTACTGTAAAAGTCAGGCTGTTTGAACAGTTGGAGTTCGGCTTGCTTGCTGTCTAAACTAGTGTTCTCTGATAACTTCTGTTACCACTGAAACACAAGCCCTGTTGCTTTTAAAAGAATGTGTAGAGGCATGGAAAATAGCCAAGAGAAGTGTATACTTAGTGTGCAAACCTCTAGGCTTCCCATACAGTAACTAGACCACTTAGACCTGTTAAGAAATGGGAGAAAGACATTCATCAGTAAACATTACACAGCAAGGGTAAAAGATGGAGTGGAGTAAAGGAGGCTGTTAAAAGCAGCCTAACATGATTATTTGAATTGCAAAGAGAAATGTTCAGACATAGCTAGAGCTGCTAAACATAACTCTTGAAGTTTTTCCAGAACAGAGGGATTGGGGGAAATGAGACCAGTGAAGGAGAAAATTAGAAAATTATAAGACAGAATGGGAGATGAAGTTTTTCAGAAGCTGGTAAGATAGCTGAAATATATGATATTATTAAGTCTTAAATCTATTTCTGAGGGTGAACCTTTAAAAACATGCTCTGACTTTGGCTCTGTGATTTTAATATTGAAATGAAGATATTAAATCTGGACAAAGAATAACCAGCAGTAACTGCGATGTTACATTATGAAGGATTAAAAAGATCAGAAATCAGTAGTAGCCCAAAGAAGATACTCATGATAAGCTGGATGTGTCTGAGTGAGATAATTTGAGCGGGGATGAATCAGAATGGTACCAACTAGCCCAATACTTGGCAGAGTGCAACCTCCTGCTTACCAGCTACTGTACAAAAAGCAGTCACTATAATGGATCATCTGCTTTTTGAAAGGTGTTCCTCCTGTTCAGTGATATAGAAAGGGGAATGTAAAGACTACAGGACTAATTTTTAAGGTAACTTGTATCACAGACTTCACTCACATGTGTTTGGCTGGTAGCTGGGTAGCCTATTTCCTGGCACAGTATACAGAACAGAGGGAGTTTCCCCCCATGAGCAGCTCAGTGCCAGCTGTTGCTCTAAATATTGTACCTGCTCACCACAGAGATCGCTTTAATGCCAGATTTTAAGCTGAGAGAAAATTTTACGTTTTGTACACCAGTAAACATTGGTGTCAGATTTGCGTGTCTAGACACAGCATTTGCACACACAAAGAGGGAAGTTGATCAATAACCTACTTTGAAAATAGTAATGGTTACAGATCTATTTCTTTAAACATGTAAAAGATAACTATCTTTAATAAGCTCTAAGAAATCTTTACAGAACTTCTAAAGTCCTAGAAAATATGTAGAAATGGTACATTTGCATGACAATATCCCTAAATACAATATCACATTTAACCCAACAATTCTGTTAATTTTAAATGATAGTTTGTGAATTTAAAAAGACATGAAGGGATATTAGAAAATTATATAATGATTGGAATAGAATGGGGGAAAGGGTGATTTTTCATTGGCACTGGAGGCACACTGTCAATAAGATAAAAATTGTGAAACAACATTAAAACACTTTTTTTTAACTCAGAAAAACAATTACAGCATGGACTGCTTCTTACCTATACTAGTGAGATGGTCATGGGTCCTTCCAGAACCTGTTGGATTCTGGAGAAATGGGAAACCAGAGAAACACAAGCTCCAGTGAGCTTAATAGCCTTAACTCATCCTTACGTGTTTCTTCAATGTAGCCCTTAGGTGTTTTTTTAAGAGGATTTGTTATTTGATACCAGCAACCTCTTCATGAGCCAAGTAATACCAATCACCAATTCCACTTAATTGTCCATATTTGGTCATTTATAACAATAAATATGTGTTCATCTGTAACCTGCAAAAATGATTTGGCATGCAACCTGATTTTGAAAGCAGAATTTCTATGAACAATAAAGCTATTAAAATGAAAAAACATAACTGTGTTTGGTACCATAGTAGGCATGACAAACTTCTAGGTAAAGTACTAATTTCTAATAAAAGGGACCTCAGAGAATCAGCATTCTCTAGGCATCTATAAGCATTTGTAGCTTTCATTCTACATCCAAACTTTGACTAACATTGAACTCACAGCATTGCAGGGATTTCTTATCAGTCATTCATATGTGGTTAATGTTCTCAGAGCAAAGCCAGTGCCTTTCTTCTCTGACTGATAAAAAATGACACAAAATATCAGTGCAACTTGTAATCTGAGTCAGAAAGATAAAATATCTAAATAAATAAACAACTTCCCAAGCCTTCTGGCTGGCAGATTCTATTGATACAATATTTCCATCAAAGAAAATAGTGTGCATTATGCTGTCATTAGCTGACAGCACCATCTTTGAGGGTTTTTTGGGTCCATTTTGTTGTGGGGATTCTTCAGTAGGTGTTTCCATGGGTCATGAGTAAGACATCTTCAGATGAGTCCTATCTAATTGTCACACTTGCTTCTTTAATAGATAGAGTCAAGCCATATTTTTTTTAATTAAATGTTTATTGTTCAGATTATTACATTTGTTCCTCTTTTTTCCCCCCATAACTCCCCTCCTCCCAGTTCCCACCCCACCCTCCACCCTCACTCCCCACCCACTGTCCTCATCCATAGGTGCATGATTTTTGTCCAGTTTCTTCCCGCCTCTCCCACACCTGTTGTAAGTGTTTCCCTCCACGTCCTGCGTGGTTCAGGGTTCGGGTCTGGAAGAGGAGCCGCACAACAAATGAAAAAGAAAAGACACAAGATAATTTGGGAATATTGGGGGACCAGGCGGGACCAACTCAAGAGGAAGTCTCGCCCGCCTGGTTCCCCAATATTCCCAAATTATCTTGTGTCTTTTCTTTTTCATTTGTTGTGCGGCTCCTCTTCCAGACCCGAACCCTGAACCACGCAGGACGTGGAGGGAAACACGACACACACCCCTTTCCCCCCAAGAATAGTCAGTCCATTCCCTTTCTATGTCCCTGATTCTATTATAATCACCAATTCATTCTATTCATCAGATTATTTATTCACTTGATCCTTAGATTCACTTGTTGATAGATGCATATTTGTTGTTCATAATTTGTATCTTTACCTTTTACTTCTTCTTCCTCTTCTTAAAGGATACCTTTCAGCATTTCATATAATACTGGTTTGGTGGTGATGAATTCCTTTAGCTTTTCCTTATCTGTGAAGCTGTTTATCTGACCTTCAATTCTGAATGATAGCTTTGCTGGATAAAGTAATCTTGGTTGTAGGTTCTTGGTATTCATCACTTTGAATATTTCTTGCCACTCCCTTCTGGCCTGCAAAGTTTCTGTTGAGAAATCAGCTGACAGTCCTATGGGTATTCCCTTGTAGGTAACTGAGTTTCTTTCTCTTGCTGCTTTTAAGATTCTCTCTTTGTCTTTTGCTCTTGGCATTTTAATTATGATGTGTCTTGGTGTGGTCCTCTTTGGATTCCTTTTGTTTGGGGTTCTCTGCGCTTCCTGGACTTGTAAGTCTATTTCTTTCACCAGATAGGGGAAGTTTTCTGCCATTATTTCTTCAAATAGGTTTTCAATATCTTGCTCTCTTTCTTCTTCTGGCACCCCTATAATTCGGATGTTGGTATGCTTGAAGCTGTCCCAGAGGCTCCTTACACTATCTTCGTATTTTCGGATTCTATTTTCATTTTGCTTTTCTGGTTGGGTGTTTTTTGCTTCTTCGTATTTCAAATCTTTGACTTGATTCTTGTGCTCCTCTGGTCTGCTGTTGGGAGTCTTTACAATATTCTTTATTTCAGTCAGTGTATGCTTAATTTCTAGTTGGTTCTTTATCACAACATCAAGGGTCTCATTAGATTTCTTGAGGATCTCAGTGTCCCAGCAACCACTGCAAACCTCGGAGAGAAAGCTGCCCTTGAGTTCCGACCGATGCCAGACAGTCTCGCTTCTCCCGTTTGAGTCTGGGTCCCCAGAGACTCGCCTGGAACTGGAGCTCAGAGCCTGAGGCTCCCTCCCGATTGAAACAGACAACCTCAGCTGCCAGCCTGCTCCGCATGCACCTCCGCACCTTTGTATTTTACTTCTACACTGCGCCTCCTCTGAGTCTCGGTATGCTTTTCTCTTTCCTTCTAGTTGTAGAATTTCCACTCAGCCAGCCTTCCTGTGGTTCTGGGTGATGTCCATTCCGTCTTTTAGTTGTATTTTTGAAGTGGTTGTGTGAGGCAGCAATCTCCGGTGTTTACCTATGCTGCCATCTTGGTTTCTCCTAGTCAAGCCATATTTTTTGAAAAGGCATGAATGTACTAAGATTGTGGACTTTAATTTTCAGATAGAAAATTCAAAAATGCAATATAGAATTTCACACAGTAAGGAATTGGGACTTTCTGATATGTATTTTATAAGTAGTCTCAGTAAATCTGAGTATACAATGATTTTTAAACACTATCAGTAAATAAATGAGCTGAGTTATTGTATATGCATTTGATTAAAGGCTGTGCCTTTGAAATCAACCCATTATTTCATTTTTTCTAATCCTAATCATATACTCATTATGTCACCAGAACAGGCATAGATGGTTCTGCTGACATAATTCGTCTAATTAATATAAGGAATCATTTGGTTGAGAATGTACTTTGATTTTATTTTTCTCTAAACACATAAACACCCCCCCACACACACACACCCCAAAACAAAAGTCTTGTCAATTTGGTGTCTGGTTGAAACTACTCTAAAAGCAAGCAGCAGAGGGAACCATGTCAGTTCTCATCCGATATAATAAAAGGCTAATATGCAAATTGACCAAATGGTGGAATGAGCAGTCGCTATGACACGCACTGACCACTAGGGGACAGACGCTCATGTAGGAGCTTCCCCCTGGTGGTCAGAGCACTCCCACAAGGGGAGCACTACTCAGCCAGAAGCTGGTCTCATGGCTGGCGAGCGCAGCAGCAGTGGTGGGAGCCTCTCCCATACATGAGGCAGCGCTAAGGACCCCTCGGGGGATGTCTGACTGCCGGCTTAGGCCCGATCCCCTAAGCCAGCTGGTGGATATCTCCTGAGGGGTCCCGGACTGTGAGAGGGTGAAGGCCGAGCTGCATGAATGTCGTGCACTGGGCCTCTAGTTCTGAGAGAGGAGAAAAGCCACTGTATATGAACATGTATATGAGCATGATAGGCTCCATGGGGCATGACCACAGGAAACAGCAGAACAAGTTGGAGTGATCTAGTGGGTCTCGGGTTGTCACCAATTCCCTGCTGCTGTTTATTTTAGAAAATTGTCCAAGCAAATCAAAGCCTCTCTTCAAGAGAGCAACATGTCAGCCCTAGCTGGTTTTTCTCAGTGGTTAGAGCAACAGACCATGGACCATAGCGTTGCGTGTTCAATTCCCAGTGAAGGACACATACCTGGGTTTCAGGTTTGATCCCCAGCCCCTTCCACTCTCTCTAACAATCAATTTAAAAATATATCCTTGGATGAGGATTAACATCACTGCCACCACCACCCCCAAAAAAGAGAGCAGCGTATCATACTTTAAAATTGCCTTCATAAGTCTATCAAGATATATCATGATATTGGAACTAATCAGGTTAATTTGCCTATCTTCTCTCCCTGTTGAATGGTGGTAGTACAGACTTTAGAACAGGTGGTGATGCCATCTGGCTATTTAAATCAAGGTGAAACCAACCCCTTCCTGAAGGTGCAGTTGTGAAAACTCTAATGATGTGTGGAGCTTGACTTAATCTAGAGGGGAGTAGATGGCAGAGAAGGTTCACCTCCAGTTCTTCTTTAGGCGCATTGTTAAGAAATATTAAACATTAATAGATGGAAAAAGAGAATCTAGTGCAAATGCTTATGAGTGAGCACAGTTTTCCCCTCTAATACTGTTTTACTCTAAATCCTTAAGTCATAATTCATGTCATCATCTAGGAAATATATCTAGCCTTCTTTCTTCTAACTTGTATATATATTCTTTAAGTTAATTGTAGGATTGTCTATGTGAGAAATTGTCAATGTTTCTCAAAGAGGAGTGTTAGCATTTGGACAGGAAAATTTCTCCTTGTAGTGGACTGTTCCATGTGTTTGAGGGTGTTTCATACCCTGGCCCTACTCACTAATTGGCAGTACCTCCTCTTTCACACCATGCATTAGGACAACTAAAACATCCAAACGTATTTCCATGTGCCCTTGGGGAGAGAAATGTCAGCACAGCTTTCAAATGTTTGAAAGTTGGCCCTCTTCCCTTCCTTCTCTCCTTTCTTTCCTTGTACCAAAAGGGTTTAAGAAGGCCATTGATAGGATTAATTCACAATAGCATGTTCATTTGCTTCTTAATATGCTCTTCAATCATGTTTTTCATTTAGGAATTTTACAACCTCCATGATGGCTTTGTCCCACCTATATTTGAGGTCCCAGTTGACATTCTCTAGCTTTCATCTTTAAGGCTAGTCTCATTGGTAGAGGTGAAATCGTTTCCTTTTAAGGATTGATTAATTAATTAGTTAATTAATTAATTAATTAAAAATAACATATTTTTATATATTGCTAGGTAACTTTAAGTTTTTATTTTTTAAAGCATTGTTTGGTTCCCCCAAAAGCAAATACTATGCATTTATTATCTTTCTAATTTGAGGTCTTTCTCACATCAGAGAATATATCTATACCAAATGTTCTCTGTTAGGTTATGCATATATGTATTTTTTCTATATTTCCTCATTCTATTTTGTCCAAAAAAGGTATTTCTTCATTCTATTTTATCTGAAAAAGATATTGTTGAATAATGAAGCAGAGAAACCTCAGAAAGTGAAGATTGGGTGAAAAATGGGTTAATACTGTGAAGGCCTGGGTGTAAATGTGTTAAGAAAAAAAAAATGAATTGAAATTAGGGAGGAAAAAGATTTTCTAAAAGGGCCGTGAAATAATTAATTGTTTTGTAGGAGATGGCCTTTCCATGTAGGCAGAGAATTTTTTCTTCACTTCTTTCTGAAGAGACAGTCAAATAGAGAATCTCATCTCTTAATTAGAAAGAAAAATACTCATCAAACACATCTCATCACTGGAGAGCTAATGATCCACAGCTGTTAGTCTGAAAGGGCAGGCTTTTTCCTGAACAGTAGGAAGTGTTAATCATTTTGGATGAGATTTCTTTTTAAAATATACTGTAGTTTGCAAAAGAATAGGATATTCAATATTCCAACTTAAATGGTTTTTTTGAAGTGCGCTCCCCTAGGGATACTGTCATATGTCGCACCGAATGATCATTGAATGCAGGCGTCCTCCACTGGACTTCAATGAGGCATCAATAGCTGGGACAATGTGAATGGCCGTGCCTGTCTGGGACACTAAAAACCCCAGACTCAAAGAAATAAAAATCATGCCTGTCTTGCACCTACTAAGAAATGTTAAAAAGTCTTAATATTTCAAATTGTTTATGTACTTTGTATATTTACCTGGTTTAAACATGAGTGAGAAGCCTTAGCCCACCTTAATTAGCTTCTGAGTAGAAAAGGTTTTTTGTTTGTTTAGTCTTCATGAGAAAAGGGCTTTTTTTTTTTAATCTGTAAAAATATAATTGGCTCATTCATTTTATAATCTTTGCCTTTACAGCCACCTTGCTAACCCTCTTCCAAACATTTTGGATAGAAGAAAACCCCATTTAATAGAAACTTTGTGAATAGCCAACTTTTGATTATTCAAAGCCAAGTGAGAGAATGAAAAAAAAGGGGGGGGGGAGGAAATTGGCTTCACAAACCTTATTTCAACCATTAGTTTTTGACCTCTTTTCCATACCAAACAAATTTTACACAGGAAGTGGTATTCCATTTCTTTCCACTAATGAAAAAGTAGATATCCCAAAGCAAGATGAAGGAAAAGGAATAGAGGAACAGAAATCTACAAATTGAATAATCAGCTCCTAAATAATTGATACCTCCAGGGCATCGACATTTGCTGTCAAATCCTTCACCTTAGAAGCAGCAGAGCATTGTGGGAAGAGCACACAGGTTGGGAATCAGAAGACCTGGGCCTGCCACTCTGCAGAGGGTCAGCTTCCTCATTTGTAAAATAAAGATAGTCTGCCTTCCCAGCCTTCCTCTCAGGACTTCTTGCCTAAAGTTCATTCTGTGCAATGTGATATATGATACATGATAGGACAAATTATGTTATTTACCTTTCAGTACATTACAGATTTTCCAAAAAGCCATTCTGAGTCATTATGATTTAAATGTAGATTGCTCATAAAGCCTGGCCCAAACAGATAATGAAGGATTGCATTTTGTGATGTTGATGCTAATAGCATTGGCAGGATAACATTAATTTAGATAAAAGGTATGTAGATTTAAAGTGGGAAAAAAATTATAGACAGGAATTGACATTTATAAAACCACTAGTTCAGAACAAGATTCTTTTATATCTAGGGGCATCCGGTTGTTAAAATTTGTTAACATTTAATAACTTAATTGTTTCGACTTCAGAGTTCACAAAATCCACACTGCATGCTAATGCCATTGACTAGTAATAATGAGTTTCTGTAAAGATCTGGGGTTTTTATTAGTAAAAATTTTAACTGCAGCCCCTGTGTTTAACACATATGACATCCTTCCAACAAATTCCTTCCTCCCCCACCACACGCATTCCTCTAAGGAACACCACCCATCCTCTTTAACTGCTCAGAGAACAATTATTATACTGACTTAACTTGTATTATTAGTTCATAAAATCTCTGTAATTTTTCAGAAATAATTTTAAATATGGAAAACATTAAATTGATAGTATTTGCACTTATATAGTACTTTGAGTTAAAATATTTTCACATATATTGCATCACCTCTTTCCTACAGCCAACCTGTGAAGTAAGCAGGGATTATCATCTCCATTTTACAGGTAATAGACTAAAATAGAGGAGGATAACTGACTTGCCCAAGGTCCTATGATGATCAAATAGCAGAAATAAAATTAAAACCATTTTTTCAGGCTTTTGGTCCATACCACATTGTCTCCTTGGAGAAAGAACCTGTATCAGCTAGCTTTTGCTTTATAAAACAAAAACACTCCAAATTAGTAGTTTAAAGGAACTACCATTTATGTTGGGCTGATTCTTTGGGTCAGCAATTTGGACCAAGCTCGGCTGGCATTTCCTCTGTTCTCAGCAGGATTAAGTCCTGAATCTCTAGTCAGCTTCTGGCCAGCGAGGCAGCTTTACTTCTGGATGCTGTCCGGCTCTCACCTGGGGAGATGGAGGTGACTGTGGACATGTCTTTTGTCGTGCAGCAGGCTAGCCTGGGCTCATTGACATGGTGGCTCAAGGTTCTAAGAGTGCAGAGGGCAAGGCGTAGTGAGAAAGTGCTTTTAAGTCTCTGTGTTCATATTTGCTAATTTTCCCTTGGCCCAAACAAGCCATATGCCCAATCCCAGTGTCATTATGGGAGGGCATTACAAAAGGCATGTACTCAGGGGGACATAAACAAATGGGGTCATTATTGCATGCAGTTACCACAAACTAAATATAAAAATACTGAAAATGGCACTCATCACATCATCTTTTCCTGCTGTAGCTGACATGGCATCTTTACCTTAGCTCTTATGGTTGAAACAATCATTATCTATAGATTCTAGGGAGATATAACCAAAGTGATGAGTTGCAAAAGGGGCCCAAAGTTTTATATGTAGTATGAGCCAATATGTTCCTGCTTATCATAACACCTACTGCTCATTGAACATCTTCTAGGTGTTAGGCACTAGGCTAATTCCATCTCAAATCTTCAAAGTCAATGCTATAATTTCCATTTTTTCAGATGATAAACTAAGAGAAATCTAGTGACTTGCCCAAGGTCACCTAGCTAGTGACTAGAGAGCTTGGATGCAGACATGGGCCTGATGCAGACATCCATGCTCTTTCCGCTACACCACGCTGCAGCAGCTCCTGAGAGATCCTGTGGTCAGGGCTGGAAGTCCAAGGCAGATTGACAGAGAGCTTCTAACATCTGGGATAATGGGTAAAACTCTCAGTATCCGTTTTCTAATGAAGGAAGTTATGTGTACTTATTACCATTTGACTAATGTCTCATGAAGATTTTCTGCTGTAGATTTCTAATTGTATGTTATAACAGCTACCTTGTGATTTCTAAAAGAAAACCACCAAATTTTTGGAATAGTTTTAGTCCATGTTGTTGCTGATTACTAGATTTCATTCTTTTTATTGCTGAACAAGGATAACTAATGTAGGGCTAGGTGTTTTATTTGGAATGGGGGCATGAGTTCCATTAAAGTAAAATGTAGGTAGTGCTCTGTTTACTTATTAAAAGGATGGGGAGAGAGAAGAAAGGTGGGAAGAATATGACAGAGAAAGAAAAAATAAACAACGAATGCCATGGTGATGGAGTCAAAGGAAATTAAATACTGTACAAATGAGCAAGAGTCCTTATTACCTAACTTAACAATGAGAAAATTTAGAATCATCAAGTTCTCTTTCCATGTCCCATACAGGCAAAAGGGGGTTCTGAAAGTATTAGGTCAGGATAAATGCTAGGCATTTTATGGTTTTTATCTATTCTATGGATATGTCAGTGATTTTGTTTTATATCTTTGATTTTTTAACCTCATTTTAGCCCATTATATCCAACCCCCCCCATCCACCCACCCATCCAAATCTATGAAAAAGTATAATCAAGGACATCCTGCATTTTCTTGGCCTTCCTGGTTTTCTCTGAGCTGCCCCTTTCTCCTGTGGCCCTAAAAGTTATCTTGGCTTTTTGTAAGAAAGAGGAGAGGATCAATATTAGTGCAGGTGGGGCCCAACGAGAAGAGAAGCTCAGTGTGGAGAGAATTAACTAATCAATGCTCTTCTTTCTCTAAAAGTTCTCTTTGTTAGGAGATCACCCACCCACCCACCCACTACCACGTATGAGAAACACCACTAATACTATAGTGAACGATTGTTTTTTTTCTTAGTGATTCTTAGCAATCTGAGACTAGAGACCATGTCATTTCTTAATTTGAACACCCAGTATTACTTAGCACATAATACGTGTTCAATAAATTCATTTTATTTTTAACATATGAACTTTTGAAGTCTGCAGTTGGATATTCAGAAAGAAAAAATGCCTTTGTATTTAGAACTTATTCAAATACCTTGTATGTATGTATGTATGTATGTATGTATGTATGTATGTATTCATTATGTTTTTATTCCTATCCCACTATCACTTCCCCTTAGGCAACTATAAGCTTGTTTTCTATGTCTATGGGTCTGCTTTTATTTTGTTTTTCAGACCCCACATGAGAGATCCTGCTGTATCTGTCTTTGTCTGACTTTATTTTAGTTAGCATAATACCCTCTAGGTCCGTCCATGTTGTTGCCGATTACTAGATTTCATTCTTTTTATTGCTGAATATTATTCTTCTGTATATGTGTACCACATCTTCTTTGTCCATTCATCAACTGATGGACATCCAAGCTGATTCTACATATCTTGGCTATTACTATTAATGCTGCAATGAATGGGGGTGGGGTGTATGCATCTTTGCAAATTAGTGTGTTTTTTTTTTTTTCTTTAGATGTATACCCGGAAGTGGACTTGTTGGGTCATAAGGCAGCTCTATTTTTAATTTTTTAGGAATATCCACACTGCACTAATGTACAATCTTCTCCCATTCAGTAGGTTGTCTTTTCATTTTGTTAATGGTTTCCTTCACTGTGGAAAACTTTTAGTTTGATTTAGTCTCATTTGTTTATTTTTTTTTTTGTTTTCCTTGCTTGAGGAGAGATATCCAGAAAGACATTGCTAATGTCAGAGTTTGCTGCCTAGGTTTCCTTCTATCGTTTTAGGTTTGACATTTAAATCTTTAATCCATTTCGAATTTATTTTTGTATATAGTGAAAGAAATCAATTTTTTTTTCTTTTTTCTTTTCTTTTTTTTTTTTTTTGCAATTACATGTCCAGTTTTCCCACCACCACTTAGTGAAAAGACTATCTTTATCTCATTGTGTATCCTTGCCTCCTTTGTCATAGATTAATTGACTATGTAAGTGGGGATTTATTTCTGGGCTCTACTCCATTGGTCGGTGTATTTGTTTTTTGCCAATACCATACTATAATGATTATTGTAGTATAGTTGATATCAGGTTGTATGATACCTCCCACTCTGTTCTTCCTCAAGATTTCTTTGGCTATTCGGGGTCTTTTGTGGTTCCATGTATATTTTAGGATTAGTTGTTCTAATTCTGAGAAGAATACCATTGGTGTTTTAATAGGTGTTGCATTGAATCTGTTTATTTCATATAATAAGGACATCTTTAACAATATTAATCTTTCCAATCCATTATCTAGGTATATTCTTCCATTTGGTTGTGTCTTATTTCATTTCTTCTTTGTATCATAGTTTTCAGAGTATACACTTGTTTTTTTAAAAGACATTTTCAACATCATGTGCTCCCTGCTTAGTTGCCTAAACAGTAGATTCTTAAAGAACACACAACAGGGAAAGAAACTATTTTTGCACTGCCAGATCCATAAAACTAATGCAGCTTCTTCCTTTGTCTCCCTCCTATATTTTTCTCCATCCTGAGTTCTAGTGCTCATGTTGTGAGGGCATATCAATAACCTATGGTTTTCATGAGAAGTGCTGTGTCTGTTCTGAGTGCTATATTTTAAGAAAGCTACGGATGTATTGATTTGGATGTGATGAGAAGACATCTGCTATGTAGAATGTCAGAAACCACACTTTGTAACTGGTAGTTGAAGCAACTAGCGATGTTGAGCCTAGAGAAGAAACTAACATGACAAATGTCTTGGTTTCTTATAGGATTATCATATAGAAAGTTTATTCTATGCACATCTAGCCTACATCTAACACCAATACATGGACACTACAAGGAAATTTATTCTGAGCAACAACAGGCCTCTATCATGAATGAGTAGACATTACAAGGGGATATATTCAACAGGTTAACAATTATTAGGATTGGCAATACTTAGCAATGGAATCATATGAGGCCAAAACACACTGAGTCAAGTGACTGTCCCCAGAAAAAGCAACCATGTAGGAAAGACTGTGGTCAGTCCATAATACACAAGACAGTTTTTGCCTGCATTGAAAGGATAGGAGAATCTTTATGTGCCTCAGAGAGAAATTTGTTAGTGGCATTCCAGGTTATAATTCTTTATATATTTTCTTGAATTCACTTGATTTTATACAGTGGCTCTACAGTACCTTTACTAATACAAATAATTAAGAAGACTTATGTTAAATGACTTGGGAAACTCAGGATCCATTTATTCATTAATTCAGCAAACATATTTATTGAGTACCCATTGTGCCTCAAACACTACTGTTCTAGGCTCTGGGGATAAAACTGAGAATGAAAATGTATTAATCCCTACCCATAAGAGCTTATGTTTTAGTGATTACCTAAAATTTATAGATAAATGTGTAAAGAATTAGTATGAATTCTAACCAAAAATAATTTCTCTTTACATGTGTTGATGATGGCCAAATTTGCCTTAATTCACTACCTGAATAAATAATTATCTCTTAAAAATACATTTTAATAGAATCATAGTCATCAATTATAATTATATCATCTTTATAAATATTGTATCAATTTCAAAAATTAAAGGGAAATATTTCCTTCTCTGGAAGTCTTTTTACTTTTCTGGTGAAAGAAAAAATATGGCTCATATTTGATGCATTTTTTTTATTCAGGAACTTGAATCTATAGTTACCATGTAATTCTGTCCAAAATTTATTTCTTGGGTTACTAAAGCATTATTTATGCTTTTGGTGTCTATCTGGCTCATGAATATCAAATAATTCAGTAAAATATATAATTTTCAAAATGTAACATTTGAAAAACCCTGATGGATACAGTAATATCATAAAGTCACTTTAAATATTAGGGAAAGTATGTTAGAGGTGGTTAGATCTATAGAACTCTGTTTAGACATGAAAACAGTGAGGTAGAGTGACTTTCCAAGGCTCAGAACCTGTCTTCTGACCTTTAGGGGTCTGTCCCTCCACCTCTCCACACAGGCTCTTTTTCTCTGCCATTTGAATAGACTGTAGACTTGCTCAGGTTTATTAAGAAGACTGCAAATGGCCTGTGCTGTTGTTCCCGACACTAGTGTTCTCAAAGTAAAGTTCCTACCCCTTCAGGTCTATCAAATACAAGGTGTCTGTGTTACCATCTGGCTCAAGTTCCCAGTTCTACTATGGTGCAGCTAAATCCTAGCAAGCAGATGACTTTCTAGTTTTCACTATTAAAATATGCATTACCTGAGGACCTTAGTCAATAATTAACTTTCTGAGTTTTGTAAGGTATTGATCTCACTACACAATAATGTGTTTTGAGCACTTACTGGATGCTAAGCAGTGTGTTAAATCCTTAAAATGTTTCAGCTCTTTAATTCTGACAACCTCTCAAGTAGATCCTCTTGTCATCCCCGTTTTACAGAGGAAGAAACTAAAGGGAAAATATGCATGGCGCCAAAGGTATAAGGCTAGTTAGCATCAGGAGTAGGATCTGGCTCTCAGCTACCATCTGACTTAACAGGACCTTAATGTAGCAGCAGCTGCCACAGATCCAGAAACATCACTGATCTGTCCAGCATTATAAGAGCCTGGTGGGGATGTGGGAGAGTCACACTATATAGCCAATGCTAGTTATTTGCAACGCAAATGCTCTTAGAATGGTTCCTTCTGCCCATCTAGGTGAGTTCTTAATCTAAGGTGTCTCATAATTTAAAAAAAAAAATCATTTATATACTTAGAGAAGTAGGTAGTTTTACAAGATAATAGAAATAGACATTTAAAAAGTTTCTCTGGCAAAATTATTCTTTTTTTTAAAAGAGCTTTTTGATTTCTATGGTAATGCTGAATGGTAAGCCAACCCTTTTTTTACACTTGTTGGTAGCAGTGCTTTTATTCATAATGTGAAATCTTTGAGGTTCTCTTGTATAGACTTGGTATTTTCATCTGCCTATTATGCTTGTGTCATTGTATTATCCAAGTGAGATTTTTTTTAAAGTCCCTGATATTAAATAGGGATTCTTTCTTTATTATCAAGGCAGCTAGACCAGCTATTTCTTACAATGTAGTCTCATTTTGCTGACTTTTTTTTAACTTTATTTTGTTCAACCTAACAATAATTTCACTGAAGGAGAAAAATTAAAATTGCCTCATTGACAATGTAATGATATCAGTTTTTTCTTCATAGAAATGAAACAAAGTAAAACTCTTACCTGTGACTTTCCAGAGGTCACTTGTGCTTTTAGAAAAATGCCTACCAAGTTTTAAGGCTTTGTTTTCAAGATAAAATTTCCATTCTGAAACATTTTGTTTGTTGTGTGTGTGTGTTTTAAAATGGAGTATTGATAAGAGAGTCCATTTAATGGAATTTAGAGCTGACTCATCTTTTTTTCTCTCTTCTCTCTCCTCCAGCTCTTCCTCTTTGTTGTGTGGAACTTTGAGCTCTACATGATACCGCTGGTGTTGTTGTTACTATTGACATGGAACTACTTCTTGATAATATCAGGGAAAGATAACAGGCAACGTGATACAGTAAGTCTCTATTTTCTTAATTTGTCTGTGCTTTTGTTCTTATTCCTAGTCTCTCTGATAAGATTAACATTGAGTTTGGTTTTACAAACCAGAAATTCTGCCCATAAATACTCAGTTTGGAGAAAAGTTTTTATCAGTTCAGAACTAACAACTCTTTGGTTCTAACACAGTAGAAAATATTCACTATTTCAACATTACTCATCTTGATAGGAACAAAAGTCAGGAGCACACCGAAGGATGAGCTATGATTTTTAACTATAAATGAGTTCTTCCAAATGATTATTTCTTTCATTCTCTTTGTTGTTATTTTTTTGTCTTAATGAATTCTGAATTAAGACATAATATCACAAAATTACTAGTGACCAGACCAAATGAAATGTATTGTATTTAAGGCATTTCTCTGTTGTCTGTCATTGGAATGAAGGAAGGATTGATGATGGTTGTTGGCCTGGAAAAATACATAAAGTACCTAAATTCAATAAACATTCACAGAACTATAGAAAACATACTTCTCTGTGTCAGAGTGTATCAGGATTCCTGCTCAAGGATAAAGAGCTTTCACTTAACTTAGGGAAAGTTATACTGAACCCCTGCCCTCTCTAGCATTTTTGAAAGTTTTTAGGATGTGTGAGACTACCTTCTTTCTCTGGAAAAGAGTTTTAGCTGAGAAGCAGAAGCTAGCCACATAATTATATTTGTTCTTCTGCCAGCCTTCATTCCTCTTAGATTATCTCAGTCGCTATATCCTTAGCAAACATACAACTTCAAAAAGCTTTCTCATATGTAAATGGGGGGGTGCTACTTCTCCAAATAGGACATTTGTAATTTGATAACTCCATAGACAACTATTGACAAGAATTTATAGTTTTGTAAAACATGAGAAAACTTGGTAGTTATATGTCCTCATCAGATTACATAGATTTTTTTTCACTTGCCATCAAGAGTCTCCATTTGATTTATAATCAGGACTTTTTGCCAGCTACTGTGTCCATAATAATGCAGAATAGTTATTTGATCATCAGCTTAATAGCATTATGTGATATCTATATGTATAAAAGCCTTAGCAACCTTTACAACCAGACAACCGGATGACCAGCCAGTAGCTATTATGTGCACTGAACACCAGAGGGCAGATGGTCAATGCAGGAGTTGCCCGCTGGTGGTCAGTGTGCTCCCACAACAAACCTCCTGCATTCCCTTCCCCCTGCCAGCAGGCCCAACCAGGCCCTGATCGCAGGTCAGGTTGAGGGACCCCACCCATGCACAAATTCATGCAGCGGGCCTCTAGTGTTATTATGTTAGCACCATAATGGTTACAACGACATACCTGTGACATAAAATAATTTCCCTTTTAAATAACACAACAAAGCACACTTTAAATTATAACACAAGCAAAACATACTTCCAATGGTAACACAAGCAAAATATACTCTGTAAAATAATTTTCTTTATCAAAATAAATGAAAAATCCTGATGCACAACCATCAAGTACATGGCAAAGTCCAACAGCACCATTGTCTGTATATCTCACTAGATTATAAATGTGAGGGAGGACAGTCTGTTCATCTTTGTACTTGCCACTGTCTCTAGCACGTGTTTTGCAAATTAAAGATGCTCAAAACATTTTTTATAAGGTTTAACAAACTAAATGTGAGGTTGCTAATAGAGATTTTAATGGATAGACAGCATCAACAGACAAGAAGTTATTATTATTGGCAAGGATTTTATGGATATATTTTTAAATCGCACACTGAGAGACAAGCCCCAAATGCCATAAGCATTGGTGTCATGGGGACTCAGATACTTTGTCAATTAATACGGGATGTTTTCTTTAAGAAAATAAGACTGTCTCAGACAATTGCTTTCTTGTCCCATTTATTTCTGGGAGATTGTTGAGGGAGAAGAATAACTACTTTTCATTCAGTTGCCTTGAGACAAATTTGCAAATAAGATTATTTGCAAATAGAAAAAAGTGGTAATTTAGTTTCAGCTTCCTAATCCTATAAGGGGGCATATCTTCAATATGTAGTCATTAGTTTAAGTATTCTTGGTGAAAAATTCAGAAACTATAGACTTTTCTTGTTATTTTCTCTTGAATATACCTGCTCTAGCTGGAAAGGTTCACTTCTAGAAGTGAAATAATAATATATAATGTATCCCCTTGTACTTAAAATTCCCTAAGAATTTTTATAAAGCTATTGAGACGTTATATATTATGTAAGTTTTTTTACTTCCTTTCTTCCCCCAAAAATATAACTCCAAGATAGTATTTGTCAAACCTTTCCTTTTAGGCACATATCTAACAGATTCCCCCTTTAAGCCATGGACGACATTTTATTCCCAGCACAGCCCACTGCGAAACATTGAATAGTCTAACTTTCATGGAATGCCAACTACACCCCATAACTCCCAGTAATTGCCTTTTATTTGCCCCAAACACACATTTCCACATATTCTGTTCTTTCAAGGCACCAGAGCAGCAATCACAGAGTTTCATTCAGCTTCTCATTCACCAGCTCAGTTGAGACCTTATGTAACTCTTAAATCCAATTTGTCTAATTATGTGTTTCTGCCATACCCAGCTGTGCATTTGAGCTGGTTGCTCCTTTTGAAAAGAAACCTGGATTATACTTTGTCGGTTACAGATTTTATACACGTACACGTACACGTACATGTACACGTACACATACACATACACATATACACGCACACATATTCACATATATTCACACATCTGTAAATTAAGGTAAAGTGTTTGTAGGGTTGCCATGCTGTGCTTAAGAGAACCTCCAGCACAATGCATAGCCCTGGTAGAATAGTATTTTGCCCTAAGTCCTTATTGGTATCCCAAAACAATGCAGAATTTTTTCAGCTTGTGTGAAAATTTTAGGGAATGTCTGAAGTGCATTAGTCATACTGTTGGCTTATTCCAAACTATGAAACTTTTTTGGGGGGAGGTGGGAAGGGGTGGGAAGGTGGTAGAGAGAAAGAGAATATGAATTAATTCTAAATGAATTTTCTGTCATGAAAAACAAAATCGTCTGTACATTCAGCTGAGAAAATTCAATTAGGGTGAAAATTGTAAAAATATATAAATCAAAATGACTTTCTGGTTTGTATAGCAAAGAGAGAAAAGGAAATATTTCTTACATAAGAAGTTAAAAAGAGAATAGAGCCCTCCCTTGAGAGAGGAGAATCCAGTCTCAGAGAATGAACGAAATGGGTTAGCCAAGCAGAGAGGGGTCCATTGCACCCCCTATGAGATGGGTATCACTATCACTACTTTACATCCAGGGGAACAGAGTAGAGAGATTAAATACCTTAGCCAAAGGCACACAGTTAGAAAGTGAGAGAGGGAGTGTTAGGACCTGTCAATCTGTGTGATGTGTGCACTGTACTCCTTACCACCAGTCAGTCCCATCTCCTCTTGGGGTTGTGGTTTGGTACATCCTAGGTCTCCCTGGGCACCGTTAGAGCAGGTTTCTCACTGAAGTTACAGAAAAGCACTTACTCTATCTACCTTGAAGCAGACTGATGGAAGGAAAACCCTTATTTCCCTCACTCCACCACCCCATATCCTTCTTACCTCTCGTACAGCGAAACAGAGCAGATATTTGTTAAGCAACTTTTATGTATCAGGTGTTCTACTAAGCCTTTTAGAGACATAACCTCTTTTTTTGTTTGTCTTTCAATTTTATTTTTAAATGTATTTTTTATTTTATTCATCACCATTTATGCCCTATATGCCCTTTCCATCCGGATCTACCACCCACCCTGCAATCACCACACTAGGAGACATCATGTCTTTTTATTCTTTACAATAAGTGTATCAAGTAAATTATTCTAAGTGGTGTTATCCTCATTTTACAAATGAAGAAATCAAAGACGATAAAGAATGAACTCCATAGAGTAAGTGGGGATGCCATGTTCTGAAACCCTGGCTATTCCCATGGTACAGGCTTGGGCATGACTTTCCCAAGGGATCATTTTCTAAGTGTCCAGACCTTTACATGGAATCCCAGGTTTCCTGAAATTCCTTTTTATGAGGTACCCAGTGACCTCTCAAGAACTAGTGCTGGTTATCTGTTTGATCCCAGGTGACCCCAATAGTTTCAAAAACATTCCTGACCTGGAGGACTACCTTCCATCCACCCTGGTGATCATGGGAGGAGTAATTAAAGTTGAATCCTTCACATTAGTAAAGGAAGTCTTTGAATATCTCTGACAAACAAACATTTTTCAACAGCACTTTTAAATTACACTTCAAAGGAACATTCATTTTTAACTGTTATGATATTCTTCCCACATAATCTCAGTTGCCTAATCAATGAAGGCATTAAAACTGAAGAGTAGGGTAGATCAATGAAATCATTTCTGACTCAGGATCTGACTGTGACACAAATTGAGCCAAAGTCTGCTTGCTAAAATACTTAGTAAATACTGGAGGGTTTGCTAGCTCCCTCAAATGCCAGAAACCTTGGTGCTGATTTTCTCTGCTTGAGTATTGTTTTTTGTTGGATCTGTTCCAATTAGGACCAGAGCACTTATCTCTAGAAATGCATACAGCTTATAAGAAGTAATTTTTTCTCTTTTAAATATATTAATTTAAGTATATTAGGGTAACTTTGGTTAATAACATTATATAAGTTTCAGGTGTACAGTTCTATAATACAACATCTGTATATCGCATTCTGTGCTCACCAGCAAAGACTCTAATCTTCTTCCATCACCATGTATTTGAATCCCTTTACCCTATCAACCTCCCCTTCCTCTCTAGTAACCACCATACTGTTGTGTGTATCTATAAGGATTGTACTATTTGTTTGTTTGTTGCTTTCTGTTTTATAGCCTATGTATGAGTGAAATAATATTTTTCTTGCCTTTTTCCACCTAACATTTCACTTAACATAATACTCTCAAGATGCATCCATGTTGTGGCAAATGGCAATATTTTGTCTTTTTTATGACTGAGTAGTATTTCATTGTATATATGTACCGCATTTTATTCAATCATCCACTAAAGGATACGTAAGTTATTGCCATGTCTTGGCTATTATAAATAATGCTGCAATGAACATAAGGTACATATATCCTTACAAGTGTTTTCAAATTTTTCTAGTAGACACCCAAAAGGGATTGCTGGGCCATGTGACTGCTCTATTCTTAATTTTTTTAAGAACCTCCATACTGTTTTCCATAGAGGCTGCACCAGTTCATATTCCCAGCGGCAATGTACAGGGTTCTCTTTCCTCAACAGTCTCTCAAGCATTTGTTATTTCCATCCTATTGATAGTGGCCATTCTAATAGAAGTAAGATGTATCTAATTGGGGTTTTGATTTGCATTTCCCCTATAGCCAGTGAGGCTGGGCATCTTTTCATGTATCTGTAAGTCTGCTTAGGAAAAGTATCTGTTCAGGTCCTTCGTCCACTTTTTAATTAGACTGTTTTTGTTGTTGAGTAGTATGAGTTCTTTGTATATTTTGGGTATTAGCCCTTTATTGGAGGTATTGTTTGTAAATATCTTCTCTAATTAGGCTGATCGCCTTTTTATTTTGTTGATGGTTTCTTTTGCTGTGCAGAAGCACAGTTTGTTGTAGTCACAATCATTTATTTTTGGTTTTAATTCCCTTGCATTTGGGATCATGTTCACAAAAATCTCTGAGAACAAGGTCCATAAATTTAATGCCTATGTTTTCTTCTATATATTTATTGTTTTCAGGTCTTATATTCAAGTCCTTAATCTATTTTGAGTTCATTTTTGTATATAGAGTTAGATAGCAGTGTAGTATCATTTTTTGCATATGGCTTTCCAATTTTTTCAACACCATTTATTAAAAAGGATTTTCTTTCTCTGTTGTGATTTTGGTTCCTTTGTCGAAAATTAGTTGCCCATGTATGCATAGGTTTATTTCTGGACTTTTAATTCTATTCCATTGGTCTGTATACCGGTTTTTCTGCCAATACCATATTGTTTTCATTATTGTAGCTTTGAATTCATGGAGTGTGATACCTCTGGCTTTGTTCTTTTTTCTCAGGACTGCTATGGATATTCAGAGGTTGTTTTTTGTTTGTTTGTTTGTTTTTTGTAGTCTCATACAAATAGGATTTTTTGTTTTATTTCTTTGAAAAATACCATTGGAATATTGATGGGGATTGCATTAAATCCTGTATATTGCTGCAGACAATATGGCCATTTTAACTATGTTAAATCTTCCATGAACATGGACTATCTTTCCATTTCTTTGTCTCTTCTTCAGTTTCTTTTAACAACGTTTTGTAGTTTTCAGTGTATAGATCTTTCACTTTCTTAAGTTTATTCCTGGTAGTTTATCCTTTTTGTTGCAATTGCAAATGGATTGTGGGTTGTTGTATTTTTCACATTTTTTTCTAATAGTTCATTGATGGTATATAGGAATACACAGATATTTTTGTATATTCATTTTCTATCCTGCAACTTTACTATATTTGTTTATGTTTCTAATATTCTGTGGTGAAATCTTTAGGGTTTTCTATATAGAATTATGTCATCTGAAAATTATGACTGTTTTACTTCTTCATTCCCTATTTGGGTACCTTTTATGTCTTTTTCTTGCTCTAGCTAGAACTTCCATTACTATGTTGAATAACAGTGGTCAGAGTAGGCATCCTTGTTGTGTTCCTAATCTTAAAGGAACAGTTCTCAGTTTTTCACAATTGAGTAGTGTATTACCTGAGGTTTGTAATATTTGATGAGGTACTTTCCTTCTCTATCCATTGTATGGAATGTGTTCATCATAAATGGGTGTTGTATCCATGGTGAAATACTTGAATAAATGAATTATTGAATAAGTGAAATATTCCTAGCAGAACCTAAAGAGACTGGCCAAAGCTGAGCTGAGAAGAGAGGACTCCTATGTAAAGCACTTTGGATGTACAGTCAGACCCTCTGAGCTTCATCAGGGCTTTATCATTCAGAGATAGTGGCATAGACCACAGCCTCCTGTGTTTGCATCTCAGTACCAGAAGAGAACACATACTCACTCTTAAACAGAAGCAGCACTGAGTCATACAGCCTGTAAACACATCTAAAAATGGATGATCACTCTCTTCTTTTTCCTGCTTATTCCAAGAGCAATTTTCTCAATTTTTTCAGAAGGTCACCAGCTTGCAAAAAATACGAGGACATGAAAAGAATCAGACCTTTAGCTTTCCAACAGAATCACTAGCATAAAGAAGTAGAAACCAACAGCCAATCAGATGTCAGCAGAAAAGTTCATCTGCTGTGACCCCTTTCAAAGCTGTTCACCAACTGCTTAGCTATGCCAACTGCTCACTGTACAGATTGGTCTCCCCACACACTGATGACCATCACCTCATGTCCCTGGACATGGACCAACAGGCTTTCCACATTTTATCCATTCTTCACCACCACCATACTACCATCCTCCCTCTCAGTAAATGACCAGGCCTTCTACTTTACAAAATCCCCTCAAACTCCAGCCCCTGAAACCTCCTGCATTTGTCCTTAATGTAGATTGCCTATAAACCTATTTTTAGCAAATAAAAATTCAAATGCCCTTTTAAGTAAGAATTTCAGATAAACAATGGGAGATGTTTGCCTATACTACAATAATAGTCACCGGTTATCTGAAATTCCTCCTGTATTTTTTCTGGCAACATTACTCCAAATTATTTGCTCCTGTATTCCTACCTCAATACCTATAGGAAGATGGTAGTTCGGAAATAACATTCTGACTGTCTTCATCTGCTACTTTGGTCTTTCCACAACACCTTCAACCATTACATAGAAGATTCCTTACGAACAGGCTCCAGCCAAACCATAGCTGCAGCTTTATCTCACCTGTATTCCAGGAGAATCGTTTGCATGTGTTTTGTTTTTTAGTCCAGAATGAGCAAAATGTGGGAGTAGTAGGAAGACAGGAGTGGGAGAGAAAACTACAGAAATGAACCAGAGGGTGCCATGTTCTTCTGTAATCTCTTTCACCTGAAATCAACCATTCATTGATTGGGAGAGCATGAAACCAAGACTCAGATAGGTTATGTCAGCTGCAAAGGCTCACACAGCACAGTGTGACCTAAACCCAGTTCTAACTGGTTCCCAGATGAGCGCCCATTACACAGGCTCCACATAACACAGTAGGAAGCAGAAGAGGACAGATGCTTCTCTCTTTGTATTGATGGGGAAACTGAGGCCTAGGATAAGGCAGTAACCTCTGGAGAGACAGTGATTATTATGGGAGTAGCACTGATTGAGACACACATGGTGGCCCAGGGAAGGGCAGCACAGCCTGGGTCTTAAACTTGGTGGAGGTGCACGTACTGCACCAGCTCTGAGCAGTCCTGGAAGCCATGTGGGCCCTGAGGGCAGACAGTACAGTTGCCCGGCCTCGGCGTGGTGTGTGGCACCATGCTGGACAAGTGGCTGGAACACTTGAGTCCTTGCTGTTGGAGCCATACATTACAGTGATTGAGGTCCAGCCAATACAGAGATTGAGTGGCCAGTGGAGGCTCAGCTATCCTGGGGGCACCTTCTCAACCTGCACTGTGAACTTTTAGGGGACCCTGGCTTTGATGAGCAGGTGTTGGCTTCTATTAGCCATGAGGGTTAAGGCCTTTCCATAGAGGAGGGGGTGAAGGAGGGGCCTTCTGTCTTAGAAAAAAGGAAATGTGGCACACCCTGTGTGCCTTTTATGCTGTTCTTTAAAAATTTGTTTATGAATCTAGTGTCTATTTCTTGCTTGACATACATATTTTGTTTTGTCAAAATTGAATTATATTAAATGTACTATTAACATACCTACTTTTTACATTCAGCAATATATATATGAAATATTCCTCAAATTACTGGAAAACCACATTTTGAATGTTTTTGCCGCCCATAATGTTTTAATATTTTATACATATATGCTTACATAATTACCAGTTATCGCTACCATTTTCTCTGGAGAACCATCCCTGACTTCCCTCCCTACCACCAGCCCACCCTACCAACACGCTCTCTAACAGGTTAAGTGAACTCACCCCTCTGAGTTCCCATATCCCCCTTGCTGTATTTTAATAATCACTGCTGGTCTTCCCCACCAGCCCAAAGTTATCCTAATTATATCTTCCATTTCTGTATCTAATTCCAGCACAGAGCAATATGTCTCAGACATAGCAGGATACTAGCTGCTCAAAAATTGTTTGATGGATAAGTAGTCCAATCTTTCTTTCCAAATAAAAAATTGTCTAAGTTTTATGCCTAATTATTTCCATTCAACAACAGTTTATTGAACATTACAAGGCACTGTGCTGGCTGTTGTTCAAAGATGATTAAGCCCTGGTTTTGCTCATGATAGTTTGTATTGTAGTGAGGGAAACAACTAAATCGACTACATGAATAGAATAGGCACAGTGATAGAGGGCTGTATATAATATGCAGAGTGTGCAGCCAAAAGACATGCAGATCATCCCAGATATATGTGTGTGCTGCATATATAAAGAAAAGGGGTCTAGCCCTGACCGGTTTGGTTCAGAGGATAGAGCGTTGGCCTGCGGACTCAAGGGTCCAGGGTTCGATCCCGGTCAAGGGCATGTACCTTGGTTGCGGGCACATGACCAGTGGGGAGTGTGCAGGAGGCAGTTGATCGATGTTTCTCTCCTCTCTATCCCCCTCCCTTCCTCTCTAAAAATATCAATAAAATATATTTTTTAAAAAAACAAAGAAAAGGGGTCTAGCTATCTGCTAGACCACAGCTCTTATTCCACACGTCAGTCTGTCCCTTTGACCCAGTAACTAACTCCATGTTTGCCTTTAATACTTCTTTGGTTTATTGGCTGTTCTTTTACTCTATTCTCAAACTGCAGTTAAACTTTAAATGGAAAAGATAAAATTGTGGGATGGTAGAAGATGAGTGTTACCTGTACGTGACAATTCAGTTCACATAGAGAAAGATGTAAAGATAAACACTTCTATTTTTAAAAGTCAATTTACTAAGGACTTTCCTCACAGGAACGTAAACTTCTTGCTTTATATCTAATAGGGCTCAGGAAAGAGACTTAGAATTTAAAGTTAGTGATAGCTGCCATAGAGGACGTTTATAGTTAATCTTATATTTTTGTTCCCCACGATCTTCCTGAATCTCTTCCACTTTGCTCAGATTCTCCAAAGATCCATATGAGAATATAACAAGGTAAAGAGATGCTCTTCATTTTTTTAGAGGATTTCTGCCTTGAAACCCAGCTTCTTTTCCACCCAATAAATTATCTTTGCCATCTTTGAAGGCAACCTTAAGATCTTGCCCCATAAATGGCTGATTGTCTCTTATTTGAACCCTAGTTGACCCCTGCAGTTCAGGAACTCATTGGAAAACCAACTTCTTAAACTCCCCTCAAAGCCTCCCATTGATCCAAAGAATTCGCCATTCTAGAATGGTTCTCTAAATGTCCAAAACAAGCATTTATCCATATGTCGGCCATTTTTTTTTATCTCTGTTACACTTCCTAAAGATCTGCTCCCACAATCTTGTGAATTCTATAATCAAAGAATGTGACTTAGAAAAGGAGAAAAAAGGATACCCGCAGTATTGTTCTCAGTTCTCAGGATAGATGTGTTATCCTATCTATTTCTAGTGATGTCCTGTTTGTTCTTTCTGAATGACTTTGCATACTGCTCTTTGCAGGTAGCCAAAACTCTTTGCAACTTTATGGTGAGGAAGGTAGGATGTAGGGCCAGCAGAAGCACTTTCTTAGTTTGCTTCACTAGTGTTGAGCATCATACTCTGTGTGGTGGGTACTGTTGGCAGGTGGTCTGTTATCCTATTTGTGTAGAGTTATTGCCCCTGGTTTGGAAAGGTGACAGGAAATTGCAAGACCTCCATCAACAAACCAAAAGTGGAAGCCAAATGATATGTCTTTATCTGCATGTGAAAAATGTTTATAAATCAGAACTATTATTAGGAGTCCAATAATCCTGAGAGATTTGTATTTATTAATCTTTTTAGTGTTGCCTGAAATACAACACTAAAGTCTTTAAAGCCTTTCCACCCCAGAACTGGAATAGTACACATAGGTAGCCCAACTTCAATATGCCTTCAAAGGCATTTCCGTCATTTGTTACTGAACTTATTTCATCATTCAAAAAATAATAATTACTATATCATATCGTTTATCTTTTAAATTATCAAATATTTTGTTAGCAAGTTTAAATAAAAGGAAATTTTCCTAATCAAATTTTCTAAATGAGTTACATTCAGATGGGCAAAGTGAAACATCTTTAAAAGGAGTGCTGTCACTACACATTTCCAGTTGGTAGAGGAGCTCAAACTGTGAAATTAGAAAGACCTGGGATTAAATCCCAGACATTCTATCTGTTACCTATATGAATTTACTCATTCCCCTAAGCCTCAGTTTTCTTACCAGTTACAAGGTTGATAATGCCTACCTTGTCGAGGTCTTATGATGATTAGAGACAGTTAACATACTGTATCAAGCATATAGTAAGTGCTTAATAAATGGCAATTAGGCACACAACCCTATATAAAATAGGACAACCCAGTGTGAGTATGGAGTTTAAACACTATATAAGTCACTACCTTCCTTGGAGGGTTGTTCCCTTGTAAGTACTATTGGAGAGGATGGATTTCCATGGTCATTAGTCTTTCTTGGTTTTGAGGTTGTAGACAAAGACAATAGCATTGTCACCGAAAGATTTCCTGTCCAGCAGGCGTAACTCAATGTTTAAGCATGAACCTCTGAACCAGGAGGTCAGGGTTTGATTACCGATCAGGGCATATGCCCAGGTTGTGGACCCGATCCCCAGTATGGGGCATGCAGGAGGCAGCCAATCAATGACTCTCTCTCATCATTGATGTTTCTATCTCTCTCTCCCTCTCCCTTCCTCTCTGAAATCAATATATATGTATATATGAAATACAACACTAAAGCCTGAAATACAACACTAATATTATATGTATATAGTCTATGATCCCCCTGCTATGTACATGATAGTCACACAGGGACAAAAAAGTAAATTTATCAACAGAAAAAAGCAGATGCAGATATTTGACCAATTTTCTACAGATTAAAGGTTCTTAGAAACTGAATTTTACAGAAATATTAGAAACATATGCCATTTTCACAGATCATGTCTATAAATATTTGAAAGAAACATTTTCTTGATTATTGTTATACAAATCTACACCATGCACAATGCATAAACACAAAGGCTGCCTCCCCACCCCCAGTGAGTAAAAACAGGGCATTTCCCTGAAACCATCACTAAATTTAAAGCAAAATACTTCTTCCTAACAGTCCTACTCTGGACGCCAACTAAGAGAAGGGGAAAGGTAAACCTATACTAGTGTACCAGGCCTGGGCTCAGGGACTAATTTTAATAAATCAGAATAGGACATGAAAATGTCAACTTAATCAAGCATTTAAATTTTATTAATCAAGCCTAATTTTTATGAGTGCAAATAATCACTGAAGCTGGACAAATTTGTTCTCGATTGCATCAGAAACATAATTTTAATATTTAATGGACTGATGAATTTAAATAGAGAATTATCTTTATGAAACATGCTCTTCATAATTTGCCATTAAATGAGAAATAAAAAAATCAACATAAATCTTACATAAAGGTTATTTAACTAAATGTTGGTACTATAAGTATTATAAATGCATTATGCACTAATTTAGCAATCACACAGTACACTACATAAAGCCGAAATGATAAGTGGACTGGGCCTGCTTTTCCTGGAATGTAGAGCTCTTGTGTTGTATTGTGGGAAGCTCACGATAAAATGGGTATGGAGGTTTTGTGTGAGGTTTCATGAACATTCTTTTCATTCAGGCTTTTATGCTACAATTCACCATTCACCACAGACATTCTTCCAGTTCAAATGTAGGTCCAAGCCCACAAGGGCTGTCCTTTGTGAAGTGATTATTCTTTACAAAGAAAAAGGATAAAAACTATTTTTCATTATTATTTATAGAAAAAGGATATAAGGGGGAAAATGAAGTTTTCTGACTATATGATTTGTGACATTCAAAACATGCTTCATTTTTGAAGTTAGATTTTTTGACAATATTCTCAGGCCTCAAAATATTCTAGGCACAAGAAAAAAAATCAAATTAGCATCAGAATATTTTTCTCTTCAAATGTCCACCGATTCCCCTGACCTCCTTCACTACTTCCAATATATTCTTTCAAATAGGCAGTAGCTGTGAATTTTTGTAAAAAGTGAATCAAACCTTATAAATTTTCCTAATGTTAATCTCCAAGGTAAATGATTTTTTTTTGGTTTTCCAATCCTATTCTTTAAAGGTCCCTGATGTTTCAAAAGTGTAGCATTTTCCTGCATTGCATGTGCTAAACTATATATTTACCTGACAAAGAACTTCTTGCCTATTGTGGCTTTAATGCTCCCAGAACATATAAGATGGGGTTAGAGCAAAGGGCATCTCTGGGAAGACTGGGGATTGGAGGACATGGTGCTCACAGAGGTCAGAGCAGCTCCTCTTGCTTTGCAGAAAATGTTTTACAAAGGCAATGCAGACTCTTCATTAGACACAAAAAATAAAATTCCTTAGGTTGTTTTTAACATTTAAATATTTCAAATTATGCCCTTTTTTGTTACAAATTGGTGACTCTGGAGTGGAAATTTGATTTTATATAGAGAGGCTTAGATACATAAATTTCCTTTTAATTTAAATATGTTTATTATTAATGGAAAAATGTTTTGCTTTACAAATATTAAATTTTATAAAAACAGATGACTTATAAATCTAATGGGTATCTTTTCATTTCATTTGCAAAGCACATTAAGCAATTCAATAATTTGACCTTTTGTGTACATTTTTAACCTGAAAAATAATATAGTTTCAAGAAAGCATTATTATTTAAAAAGCATACTGTAGGTTAATAGTTGACCTATTTTCCCCCAACTGAATTGAATTAATATGCAATATCCTAAGAACAATCAAGATTAGAATTTCCCCTGTAAGCAAAAATACAATACATTGTGAGGCCTTTAGATGGAGACATAGTTCAAATAACCACAAGAATTCAGTTCACAGTGCTTTGTGTAAGTATAAGAATGAACATTTAAGAATGCCAAGAAGGAAATACAAGAAATTCATTTAAGATGCTTATACTGATCATAGAATTTATAATATATTTAGCCTCTCTGAATGGAAGGGTTTTTTCTGTGTATTAGGCTGACACTTAAAAAGTAAAAGGTTATGTACTCTTGGCCAGTAAAGTAAATTCACTGTCCTTGCATCTTACAGCAAAGCATATTACACTGCAAATAAGAATGCTATTGTTGATGATGCAGAATACAGGCTGTATGTAATCAGTGGCATGCATCAAAAGTCACCTGATAGCCACATTAAAGCCACATTTCCTATTAAGAATCAGACTAAATTACAACATGGCACTTCCCAGAATGAGCCAAGGAAATGCATTCTGTAAGAAGAAATAATTGTGTTTGAGTGTCTCTGTAAAAATCGGGAAGTCTTTTAGCAGTAAGTAATAATGCTTTTCTTTTTAGTCTGCCTTCTTTTGGACTACAATATATTCAGCCTCATAGGCAAGTCTACCACACTAATTATTATTACATCTAGTGGCTCAGTTATCTTGATGACAACTATGGCTGAAATACTCCAAGGTCAAATTCTTAACAGCGTGAATCAGACTAAGCAGCCATCATATAGGCATTTGCTTTTGAGATATGCTCGATGAGACAGTATATCCCAGACCTGTTTATGAATCTTACTAGTTTTTTCAAAAGTGGAGTAAATTATATGTACACACCATTCATTTCGCAAAAGTTCCTCCTCAAAAATCTCATGAGAAGCACATGTCCTGTTCTGAAAATGACAGCATAGGCTCACCTACAAAAGTGTTCAGCTCGACCTCCAGTGCTTTTAAGAGATCTGAAGTAATCTGAGCGATTATATGCATCTTCTCAGTCCCTGTGATACTTAACACATGTAATAAATCCACTGGCACACAAATGCATGCTCTGCTTGGATTCTGCACACACGGAATGGAATAAATGGACTCCAGACCATGTTGAAGGATGCTACTCTCCCCAGATTCTTCCACATCTCTAGGGTGGAAATGGGCATTTACTTTGCAGTGTATCCAAATAGCATGTGTGCACATTTGGATGTTCTATGAATATGAAATTAAATATGAAACTTCTTCCTTTTGTGACAGTTTTCTTTTTGAGTTTTAACATCACAGTTGCACATCAGGACAGTAGTGATTTCTTTAACTTAGTATGTTGCTTTTTTTATAGACTGAGTAAAGCGATTTGAATTGTGCAACTGTTCATTCTGAACATAGCAAAACATCTACTTAACTCAAAGATTATTTCCTAGGAGAAAAGTAAACATACAAAAGAAACTGGTTTGTGTCGGCTTTGGCTTTTGAGGGTTTTGGGCTTTGTGGTACTCAAGATAAGGGTAACATAACCCAGATTCTTTGGGTTCCTTTTTGTTTAAAGGGGTATAAATTAGTGGAAGGCTTTATCCCTGGGAAAATCATAATATGACATGTTTTAATACTTATTCATGGAACTTTAACCCCCCCTTTGAAACTTTAGTCTTAAGACTTGCAAACTAAATTGATGTTAAAAAGCAATAAGTAGTACCCACTGTCCCATAATGATGTTAATTTGAAGTTTACCGAATTCACTTTTCCTCATCCTTTCACTGTCTTGGTCTTCCTTCTCTGCATCCGTCTGGTTCCTCACTTATACATCTTTGTCTGGTGGAATAATTCTAAACATGTCATATTTTTATTCAGATTACCAACATTATTATTATTAACATTTTCAGCCAGATAAAATTTATTTCCTTGTAAATCATAGTGTTTAGCTATATTGAATTATAATTAAAAGTCATAATGTTACAAAGAGCTGCCACACAATGATATAAAATACATAGATTCTACAGATGCAGTTTTGTTCCATTTTGAAAATAGATTTTTTTCAATGTACAGCCACATATTATATTTTATATGCTAATGACAAATGTCCAGCAAATATGGACTAGGAAAGGAGAAATGTGCTTTTAAAAATAATGTTATCTGCTTATTCTGTGGGGCTTATTCTGTGTAGCTGGCATGCTGCATTTGGGGCTGTCTACGTGTGTTTTTTAAAATGTCATCTTTATTAGTATTACATTCAAGGAATAGTACCAAGAATCAGTTTCTTTCAAGACCTTCCTCCAGTGTGTGGCATATAAGTCTGTGACGAGCGACATTACAGAAGGTCATGTCACTTTTAACTGCTTGCATTACATCTTTCTGATTTCCCTGGTGCCCTTCCTTTGTTTGATTAATACTACTTGTTTTCAAGCAAGGTATCAGAAAGCATAATTTGGAAAGAGAATTCTAGAGACCACCTAAGTTATTCCCCCTTAAGAATAAGAGCAGGGGGGAAAGAACAACTACTGTAAAAATGTATGTTTTCTAACCTATGCATTTTTCTCACTCTTCATTATTTTCCTTAAGGAAATATGTATTGTTATTGAATTATTGCTGACAAATATTTGGGCAACTGGACTTTGTATACTTGAAAACAAAACTAAGTAGTCATTTTCTTTTTTATTTGGAGAGAAAAGGCTGGAATTTGACACTAGGACTCTTTTATTTTATTTGTTTTCCTTAGTTAAGTGTTAAACTCTAGCACTCTCTTTCTAAATAATAGGTGTTATTTGAGTTCTCTGGAAAATGTTGCAATTTTGTGCAGTCATTAAATGTACTTCAGTGAAATATACAGTTTGTTTTTAAAAGCTGTTTGCAGTTTCTATATTCATTGTATTTGGCCAGGGCTCATGTCTTAAAGCACAGACTAGCTTCTGAGGCACTCTTGCCTTCAAAGCCATCTATTTCATTGGACCATTAAAGCCTGAAAATTAGTTGTGAAAGCATTATCATTTTAATTGGAATCTTTATCCATGCCTCTACCTGTGCCCTTCTATGTGTTTTTTAATGTTAGTAAAACATGAACTGAAATTTTGAATGTGGTTAAGAACACTGAATATTTTTCCCAGAAAAAAAATTTAATCTCAGAAAATAATGTTTAAAATATTATTAAATTAATATTATTTTTATTGTTATTAATAGCAAACATTGTTGAGTACTTCAATACAGAACTTTGCTAAGCACTTTAAATATACTATCTCATTGGATCCTTGATTAACACGTGGAATAGGTGCTATTATTATCTCCATTTTTCAAGCCACCTTAAACTTCACCTTAGCAAAATAGTGGGATACATTCTGAAGCAACTTAGAGGCATCGATAGGAAAGCCACCTGTATATTATAAATCCTCACTTGTAGATATTTATGGTGTAACATTAAAAGGGCGCTGGAGGAGGGGAAAGCCCTCACTAGAGCACTAAACACAACACAAAGGCCTCCTGCTAACACAACACTCTTCTGCCAAATGTAAAAGCAAATGGTTGCATTGGGTTGTTCCGCCTGCACATTTGTGGAGCAATTGTGCATAACCAATTACCCACTTGTGAAGGGTAAGAACAGTTTTGGTTTCACAAATGAAGAGCCTGAATCTGCAGATCACTTTGAGTCATTCTTGAACATAAGATTTGCAGTTGATTTGTAAAATGTGTAAATTAAACTTTTGATTTTTTTATGGTTCAGTAATACTTTGAATTTTTGAAAATCAACTAGAAGATGCTGGAGATTGCCTACTTGGTATTGAGCAGTGGTTGAATCAAGCCATGAACCAGGGGGTCATGGTTCAATTCCTGATCAGGGCACATGCCCAAGTTGTAGGCTGGATCCCCAGTACTGGACAGGCAGGAGGCAGCAGATCAATGTTTCTCTTTCATCATTTATGTTTCTATCCCTCTCTCTCTCTCTCCCTTCTTCTCTCTGAAATCAATAAAAACATATTTTCTTTTAAAAAAAAGATAGTAGAGGTCTCCAAATCTTAAAATGAAGGTTAAATATTCATGGATTGTATTTCCAGGCAACTATTCCAACCATTTTGAATATTTGCTTTTATTAATCTACATCATTGATTAGGTATAAGTCTTCCCAGGCCAGCTAGTTCTTCTGTGGGATAAATGATAGGCACTTTACTGAATTGTGTTCAAGGATACGAAGAATAGATGATGCATTCATCTATTCACTCTATCAAATTTCTTGAACACCCACTATGTATCTTGCCATCTGCTAGGCACAATTTAATACCACCATTCTGTCTTCCTAGCACCTGCAGGATGATAGTAAGTACTAAAGAGGGGAGGCATATAATACATTCTTAATAACTTTTAAAAATATTGCTGGAGTTTGTGCACAGGAGTAAAAGTATAGTATTTATTTTATTTTTCTTAAATTTTTGATAAATGACTTTGCATGGGTAATTTTAGTAAAAAAAATCACTTAATCTAATGTATATCAAATCATCGTATGGTGTGGGTCAGTTGGTTGGAGTGTCGTCTCATACACCAAAAGCTGGGGGGTTAGATTTTTAGTCAGGGTACATACCCAGGTTGCAGGTTTCATCCCTGGTCAAGGAGCATACAAGAGGCAGCCAATCAATGTCTGTCTGTCTGTCTCTCTCTCTCTCTCTCTCAAATTAATTTATAAAAATTATGTTGTATACCTAAAATATACACAATTTTTATTTGTTTATTTTTATAATAATTTTTTTAATTTTTCAATTACAGTTGACATACAATAGTATATTAGTTTCAGGTGTACAAAATAATGATGAGACATTTATAGTCTAGTACCCAGCTGATACCATACACGTTATTGCAATATTATTGGCTATATTTCCTATACTGTTCTTTACATCCCCATGACTATTCTGTAACAATCAATTTGTACTTCCTAAGCCCTTCCCCCTTCCACCCATCCCTCCAACCCTCCTCCCATCTGGCAAACATAAAAATGATCTTTATATCTATTAGTTTGTTTCTGTTTTGATTATTTTTTTAGAGTCCATATATAAGTGAAATCATATGGCAATTGTCTTTCTCTGTCTGGCTTATTTCACTTAGCATAATATTCTCTAGGTCCATTTGTGTTGATGCAAATGGCAAGATTTCATTCTAGCTTATGGCTGAGGCGTAAACTTTTTAATCTATTTGTCTATCAATGGCCACTTAGATTGATATCGGAAAAAAAAATAAAATAGATAAGTGACTAAAACATCATTTTATTAGAGATACAAAATTATAATCATTTTTTAAAAATCTTGTGAGAGGTGAATTTTTTTCTTTTTCTTTTCTTTTCGAACTGGGTAGGGGTTGAGAGGTTGCTCTCTACTGTCCCACAGTCTGGTTTAATTTCTAGTTCAGCTATTTGTGAGGTGAATTCTTTAGATGCAACATATATACTGAAATATTGTGACTGCTTTTCCTACTTAAATTTCCATCACAAATAGTCCAATTTGGAATAGCCTGGCATATAGCACCTAATTATTGTTGTCTGTATACTTAGTATATGAATACTTAAACATTTCAGTAAATTAAAAGTCAACATGAAAAATTATCTGATAGTCCTCATTTAAATTCTACTGGGTTATAAGCCTCTTTAGAGCTGACATGAGTAGAGATGAATTATCTAGGTGTTCCTCATTTTGTACTCCCACAGTACCTAGCACTGTGTTCCTTGGACAAGGGGGTTTATAATAGTGCTATGGAGTGGCAGGATATAGTTATAGAGCGAAGGTCAAGAATCCTCCTTTCTTGCTGAGGCTGATTGCTTTGTATGTCCCCAAATAAGGGTAAACTCTCACCAGATATCGGAAACAGATATTGTGCTACTACGGTTTCTTCAAAATGCTGAATGTCCAAACGAAGGAGTTCTACCATATGATAAAATATTTAAAGTATGATATTAGGAACCATCTCACAGGTTGTCAGATGCTGTGAGTTATATCAGTTCTGAAGGCTTGTTTTGGGGCTATTCTTTTAAAGCAGTTAATGCTTTTAGAATATCTGAGAAAAATTATTAGAATAACTGGGATTCCTGACATATTATCTTAGTTTATGTAACTGTTTGCATAATACAGTCTTAGTTATTGAAGTTTTCATTCGATAATTAAGCATATTCCTGTTTGTATCAGAAAGTCATGTGAGAGGACTGGTGGTCTCTATCTTCTAAAGTTATGAGCTTTGGGAGAAAGGTTAAAATATTTGTTAATCACTATTCTATCAAGTTTATTCAGAGATGGAGGTACAGACTAGATAAAAAATAAAAAGGTCACAATAATGAGAATTGACATAAATAGAATCATAATAAATCGCCACTTACTTGAATAATGCCCCCACCAATTTTTTTAAATATATTTTATTGATTTTTTACAGAGAGGGAGAGGGATAGAGAGTTAGAAACATCAATGAGAGAGAAACACCAATCAGCTGCCTCCTGCACACCCCCTACTGGAGATGTGCCCGCAACCAAGGTACATGCCCTTGACCAGAATCAAACCTGGGACCCCCCTCAGTCCGCAGGCCAATGCTCTATCCACTGAGCCAAACCGGTTAGGGTGCCCCCCCCCAATTTTTTTAGTTGTTGGTTTCTAAGGGATATTTTTGTGTGTGTAGGTATGTAAAACCAAAATACAACACCTGAAACAGGTTGAAGTTCCATTAATAATGGCTGTACGCCCTGGCTGGTTTGGCTCAGTGGATAGAGTGTCAGCCTGTGGACTAAAGGGCACATGCCGGGGTTGTGGGCTCGATCCCCAGTAGAGGGCGTGCAGGATGCAGCCGATCCATGATTCTCAGTGTGGATGTTTCTCTCTCCCTCTCCCTTAGGCCTCTCTGAAATTAATAAAATAATATTTAAAATAAATAAATAATGGCTGTAGTTATATACTGATTGAGGCAAGCAGAAATTATGTGGTGAATCCGAAATGACTATTCCATTCTGCTGAGGTAGGTAAGCCAGGAACCATTTAAAAGACATGCATGTGCCCTAACTGGTTTGGCTCAGTGGATAGAGCATCAGCCTGCAGACTGAAGGGTCCCAGATTCGATTCCTGTCAAGGGCATGTACCATGGTTGCGGGCACATCCTCAGTAATGGGTGTGCAGGAGACAGCTGATCGATGTTTCTAACTCTCTATCCCTCTCCCTTCCTCTCTGTAAAAAAATCAATAAAATATAAAAAAAGGCATGCATGTATACCCACCTACATACATGCATATCCACCTATATTATATACATATTACACATATTTGATTATTGAATATATTTCTAGTTTTCAATAATAATGTTCATTCTTGTTATAAAATCACAGAATTAAAGTTAGCATATCAGGTAATTCATAAAATTAAAAAGTAATACAGAGATAGTTAGAACTTGACATTTATACATAAGAATTAAAATTTGAGTCATGAGAGATATTGTTAGTTTTATGCCATTGATCACCAGCACGAATCAATGAACAGATATAGTTCTTTATCTTAGAGTTTGCTGGAAAGTAAATTAAAAATAGCAGAGCTGTTTTCTGCTTAGTTATCTAGCTCCAAACTTAAAATGCCTAATTAATATAGACAGCAGTGTAGGTAAAAAGGAAATTTCCTGATTTAAAGCATCTCTCAAATTATGTTCATTTACCTTATGCATTATTTCAAATTGTTTCAGTTGTCACAGAATATTTCACACAATGGGTTTTCCTGACTGGGATTCAGTTCCCTGGTTTTAATCAATTAAAGGCATGGCATTTCCCTCATCCTTATCTCTAGATCAAATATTCCCTCTCCATGCTTCTGTTTCAAATGTTAATAAAGTTTTCATTTCCAAAAGGTTCAAAATGACAGAACAAAACTCTCTCTTTTAAGAGCATGAAAACGACTTCTGTTTCTGTCTGCAGGTAGTGGAGGACATGCTAGAGGACGAGGAAGAAGAAGATGACAAAGATGACAAGGTAATTATCTTTCCCAGCACTTGGGTGCCTGGGGATGGGGAAATGTAGGCCTGACACTGTTTTCACAGACAGTTAAAGAAGGAGTTGAAGTGTTCGAGTCCAGAAAATTGGACAGTGCTGTTTATCATCCTAACAATGCCACCGCATGTTGCAAAGGGGAGAGAGGGCTATAAATCCTCTTCGCTTTTGTCCAGAGCTGGGTCAAATATTTTTCTGCTAGGAACAAAAAAAAAAAATAAAATAAAATAATTCAGCTTGTCTGGAACTTGATAGCTCGCGTGAAGATAACGGCAGTGACAACTGTTTTTGAAGGGCAAAAATTTGTCCTATCTTGAGTATTACAAATCAGGCTACACTTTGGGGAAAAGAGAGAAGAGAAAAAATAGCAGGCTGCATGAGCTGAACATGGATATTGTCATCTGTAATTTTCGAAAAATTGCTCATCAGAGGAACACATGTGAGCGGAGGGCATTTAAATAATCCCAGCGCTACTGCCCTCTGCTTAGACTTGACTTGGAACGGCCCCATGGCTCCTTGGTCAGGAAAGTGTGGTCAGAGAGGCTCATTTTTCAATTGCTGGTTGGCTTGTGGATGGTGACCACGGTAAATAACAGCTAGTTTCTGGGACTGCTTGGATTGGTTGTCCCCTGGGGAGGGAGGACAACTGGAGGGAGGAATTAGAATGACCTTGCACCACTGCAGCAGCGGCTGGGGTTGGAAGAACGGCTGTCTGTGGCAAGGAGGGTAGCGATGCTGGTTTATAGTGCTTGGGCAGGTCAAGATCTAAAATGGAAAAAGTCCTAGGGTGAGATTGGGAGGAGGGAGGGAGGCTATCATTCATTATTTCTGTGCTGTTCGGCATCTAAAACCAGATTTTGACCTTCACCAGAAACTATCTGAATTCTGTTCTAGTAAAGCAGTGAAATTTTTTTGAAGAAAGGAGGAAAACAGTGTATCTTCATTTATACCCTTGACCTTTGGTTCCAGTAGAGATGTACAGTTATATTTTAGTTTAAGATTTTGTGTGCTGGAAGTTAGCATTGAAAATGTCAAAAAAAATTCACAGTGATTAGTTAACTCCCAAATGATTTTTTCCCTAATATTTAATGCTTAAAGGAAAATGGAAACACACACACACACACACACACACACACACACACACACACACTTTCTCCCTTCTAATGTGATTTCAAACATTTTTAACTTGATAGAGCTTTTATGTAAAATTTTTCTTATGTACATCATTTAGTCATTAGTGACATCATCAAATATAAACTAACAAAAATCTTTCTGCAAAAACACCTATGTGCTTGTTTTTAATGTTAAATAGCATAAGCATACACTTATGGCAATAAATGATATGATTTATTGTTAAGGTCAGTGGTAGAGCTGTAGAGAGACTGTATTTTAAGGCAACATGCCAGCTCTGAATCATCATTTCTCTGCTGATAAACACTGAGCTGCCATCCATTTATGGCCATTTTCCCTCGCTTGTTGCTGCTTTATTATTAAAGCTACTATAAAGATCCATTCTGACAGCGGGCATTTCCCCAGAAATGTTAATAAATGGAAACCCTTAGTGAAGTCTAGTACTTCAGTGTCCTGCTTGAAGTCGGCCTGTATTTTATAGCCAGTTTGTTGGTATTCTATACCACTAATCCCTTCTTTATGGTCATTTTTTAAGAGAGAGGATGTTAGCCGTGGGAAATCAATAGCACACCTGGTTAACCAGCTTACCAAAACATAGATGCCAAGTAGAATACACCATGGTGGACATAAGAGCAAATCTCTGAAGTGGCATCTTTGTGATCCAGTGTTTGGTGGTCTGAAATTGATAACGCCTTGCTAACTCGTTTTTAGATCTAGTTTCTAAAGTTGATTGAAAGGAGTGCTTAAATTACTATGTGAATTCAACTGTATTCTTCTGTACAGAATGCCAGCGAACAGTGTGTTTTCCATCTGAAAGGACTGTGAGCTGATTTCCATACATCCAGTTCTTTATTTGAGTGATATATAAGGAGGTTTCTCTTTTTATTCGTAATGTAATTTATAGCATAAAAATCACATCTGAACAAAAAGAAAATCTCAAATGTAATAACTTATAACATACTTTAAGGGCTTGCATGATAGAGAAAAGAATCTTAGAGTGGATATTTTGAAATACAAAGTTTTTACTCTAAGAAATGGAAATATGAGGGGGTCCTTCAAGTTTCTGTTTATCAGCTTCCATCACTTGACTGGCTCTCACAGCGGTAAATTTTGTAAGTCTTGGCTATCAGTGTGTCTGAGTGGGAGAAGGGTAATTTCCTACTTTCAAAAATGCATTGGTTCCTCTATTTAAAGTTTGTGTATAGAGTCATGCGTAATGGAATTTCATGAGAAAACAAATGTATTTTTTACCATACGAGCAGGTGCTGACCTCTCGCTCTCATTATTTCTCTGTTTTCTCATATGGTATAATATTAGGGTCAGGTCAGTGGGTCCTCTTATAGGATAAAAGTAAAAAAGATTAATAAATGTGCCAAAGCCTCACTTTAATTGAACCTGAAGCATATGTTGCAAGTATGTAAAATATGTCCCAGATGTTTCACCAAGGCCAGTGTCTTGGCTTTCCCTGATTACCACAAGGCAACTATTAGTCCTATAACCTTTGGACTTGGGGGTAAATGGGGTATTACGTGGCACAGAATGAGAGCACCTGTTTTCCATTCCGCAAAGACCCCTGGCAGGCTTTGCCTAAGCCTATCCATATGTTTTCACTTAGCAGATTGTTGGGCGATTATGAAAAGTGTCTTTCTTTAGAGCCAACATTGATATTAGTCACTCACAATGAAAGGGCAAGTCATTGGCTACTTGACAAGGTCCGTGTGGGCATAAACTGAAGTCATTTATTTCATTTGAGCTTGGAGTGTTTTCTCTCAACATAATTATATAGATGGTATAAGAAGTTGAAGCAGACAAAGCTCTAATTACTTAACATAGTGCTTTTATAATAGCTTTTCTCTAGTGCTGACTTTAGCACCTGGGAAGACTTTGGTTAAAATTGGTAAAAGCTAAGTCATGGTTTACCTGAATCCCCAGACCTTGAAGTTTTGCACATTATGGCCTTTTGAGTATTTGTATGTGTCTGTGTGAGAGTTCTTCCTTTTTACTAAAACGGCTAACCATTCTTCAGCTGAGGGTTTGTGATCCTCAGACTTATTCCAGAATCCATTGTTGGCATTTACTTAAATCTAAATTTCAGTGGCTTTTCTCTTAATTCAATTCTATAATTTTCACAAAGGTAGAGAATATAGGTTTTAACTGGTGGGTTTTAATCATTAACGTTTTGATATTTTCACCTACCTGCATTACGTTAAGCTTTGCTGGAAATGCAGTGCTTCCTGAATTAAATGTTAGAAGGACATCATATTGCTTTCTCAGCTCCCTTTGATGTAGAATATTTTTTTCTGCCATCAACCACAAAGTCACAGTTTGTTCTGATTTTGACCTGACACCAAATCCTGCCTTTGTGGTTAACAGACTCTCAGTAAATAAGGTTTAGTAAATTACCTAGGAGGAGCTATCAACAAGCCATTTAATAGTGACTTTCACTATGTTGTATATAATACAGTGGTCAATCTGCATAATGTAGACATATAATTAATGAATATCAACTTTCATTTTTGTAGCCTAAAAAGTTTAAGCATGTTCCCCATGGTGTGTCTTACTCTTATAATAGGATCCAGCTGCATGTCAGGAAGCAGAAGGTAATATACAGGTTTTCCTTGGGAAAAGCACGGATTCAGATGCGTGGCATTCTACTGTTGTTTATTGGTAAAAGATATTAAAATGTCCAAGCACTTATGCTCACATTACTTCTCCTTTACCTTCAACCGCTATGTCAGGGTTGCTGTGTATCAAGATAGCTGGATGCTGTGAATGAAACATATCTGAGTTACTTCAAAATGCACACATTGTCTGCTTTAATTCTTGAAATCCGTGTTTTCCAGTTTGATTCTCCAGCCCAAAGCATGCATAGACATCTTTGCATCTCAAATCAACTGTGAGGGAGAAAAAGTTGTAACTCTCATATTTGATATGAGAGAAGATTTTAATCTAACAATATGGCATTTTATTTTATTCAATGAAATAACTTCGTGGAGGGGAAACAGAGCAACACTTTAAAGAAAAGCAGGGAAACAGGATATAAGAAAAAGGTCTTTTAAAAAATCCCAAGTCACACTTAACTAGAATACCATTTTATTAGTTTGTTAGTTTTCTATTGCTGCACAACTACTTAGAGACTTAAAACAACTAATTAGCCGTGAGTTCAGTAGGGCAGAAGTCCAGGCATGGTTCCCGTGACTTCTCTGCTCGGGCTCACATGGAAGCCGGATTCTCATCTCCAGGCTCTACAGAAGAATCCACTTCCAAGCTCATTCAGTTTGTCCATAGAATTCAGTTCCTCATGGTTAGGAGACCGAATCCCTTATTTTCTTGTTGGCTTTCACTCTTAGTGACCACTTTCCACTCTTAGTGGATCCCCTCCATAGTTATAGCCATCAATGGAGCATCTTCCTTGTGTCAAACCTCTCTTACACTTCAAAACGCTTTCTTCAGGAAGAGCCTAGTCCCTTTAAGGGCTTGCTGATTAGGCCAGGCCCACCAAAGATAATCTCCCTTTATTAAAGGAACTGTGCCATCATAACCTAATCACGGGGAAGACAATCTTATCATATTCCTAAATCCCCTCACACACAAGGATTATACAGGACATATACACTAGGAGGTGGAATCTTCACAGCCATCTCATAATTCTGCCCAATATACCAATCAAGACCCATGCTCTAGAACAGTGGTCCTCAACCTTCTGGCCCTTTAAATACAGTTCCTCATGTTGTGACCCAACCATAAAATTATTTTCGTTGCTACTTCATAACTGTAATGTTGCTACTGTTATGAATCATAATGTAAATATCTGATATGCAGGATGGTCTTAGGCGACCCCTGTGAAAGGGTCGTTCGACCGCCAAAGGGGTCACGACCCACAGGTTGAGAACCGCTGCTCTAGAACAAAAATGGGACAATATCTGTGTTCGTTGTATGTGTTTATTGCTAGGTCATGACATAACTATTATTCAATAAACAAATTAGACATGTCCTTTCAAAGATTATAGGAAATATCTCATACCAGAGGAATAAACAGGTATATTTCACAGTCATAGCACAACATGTTCCACTTGTTTATTATCTAATTCTGCTCCTGTGTGAGGGGAGCATGGGCAAGCAACCAGCACCACGGGCTCTTTCCCTTTGTTGTCTCCTGGGTGGAAGAGCAAATAAGAAAATTGGCAAAAGGTGGGGATGGGGCCATTCCTTCTTTTGGGGGCCTGTTGGTGCTTAGACCCATTGAGGTCACAGCCCACTGACCTCGAGACGGTAGAAACACTTCTGCTTAATCTAGAATCACAGTAGCATTACAGCTGGAGGATACCTGAGATAGGTGGGCGTCAGAAGGCTGGAAGCGATAGGTGTTCTGCCTGTACACATGCACTTTGCATCCTTGTTCAGGCTTCAGCTAGTGCTGCCCCCAAGCAGTTCTGAGGGCAGAGCCCAAACGCCTCACCGAGCTGAGTCCCTGGCGAGAGGTTCCACAGCACTGTGACTCTGGCTGGGGTATCGGGGGAAGTTTCCAGTAGGACTGAGATTTGGTTGACAGCTGGTGTGAGCCAGACTCCTTAGCAGAAGTCTGGGGTTAGGGGCCTCTGACAGCAGAGGCACCCAATTGTTTCTCATCCCAGGACTCCCTTCAAAGGCCGGTGGAACTTAGGAGATCCCATGAGATCCACTTTCCTCCCAGCATCCCTGGCAGTCAGCACATCCCAGCACATCTTCTCCCTGCCGCTCCTAGTTGAAACTGGTTTTACAATGAGGAATCGGGGTTCAGCCAAACTCAAGTGAATTGCCAAAGGTGATATAGACAATAAGTGGCAGAGTCAGGATTAACACTTAGGTTTTCCAAGATTGGCATCTTTACCTTCCTTAAGACTAGGTTTTCCAGGGGTGGTGGGAGGGGGGGTAGGAATCAAGTACAGATGCAGATGACCTCAAGCCTGATCCTTAAATATTTTGGTAGTACAGTCAGGGAACAGCCATCCATCCCACTAGGGGCTGTTTACTTCTGATTTCTGCTTCTCACTGTTCCCTGGCACTTCCAGTCCTCTCCCACCATACTAACTGAGTGGGGGGGGGGGGGGCTGTGATAGGCAGAATAATAGCTCCTCAAAGATGACCTTGTTCTAAACCTTGGAACCTGTGAATATTTTACACTGCATGATGAAGAGGCATTGAGGTGTCAGCTGGGATGAAGATTGCTAGTCACCTGACCTCACAGTTGGGAGATTATCCTGGGTTATCTGCATGGACCTGATCTAACAAGTATCCTTAAAAGAGGAAGAGACCATCAGAGTGTCTGGCAGTTGACGGCTGTGTGCACAGCTATGGCCAAACCAGTGCTCACGCCCTCAGGGCAAGAAGGAAGAGCTCTGAAATACCTGGGTGAATTGAAGGTGGAATTCCCCCAACAACTCCTTGCCAAATGACAGGTGGCACCAGGTTCAAGCTCGCCAAGAGCTGAGCTGTTTGCAAGTCCATTGCCCTTGTTATCACTATTATTAAGCAAACTCAGAACCTCAGAAGTGCTACAAGCCCCCGTGTCTGCAGCCCAAGAAAGTGCGTGCCCTGCACCGCATGCTCAACAAGCACAAGACCCAGGATGAGCAGTGGAAGTACACTGCCAAGGCCAGAGCCAGGGCATTATGAAAACACAAACTGACTGGGGTGCGGGGAGGGGTGGTGAGTTGCTGTATTGGCTTTGAAAATGGAGGAAGCGGGGCACAGGCGAAGAATGTGGGTGCCTCTACCAGCTGGAAAAGGCAAGGAATGCTTTCTCCCCTGGAGCCTCCAGAAAGAAATGTAGCCCTGCCCACATCCTGATTTTAACCCAGTGAAACCCACTTCCGACTTCTGAACCGCAGACCTGCTGCGATAACACGTTTGTGTTGTTTAAGCCTCTAGGTTCATGGTAATTCGTCACAGCAGCAATGGGAACTAATACAGGGGCCTTCCAGAGGCCTTTTCTATACTTCTCAAGAAAAGACGACACTGTAAAGCACTAGATCTGAGCTCCTAATTTTTCCTTATTAACTTAGTCCTACTCTTCAACATATCTGTGGCTACAGGTTCTTCATTGAATATGAGAACTAAAAACAGTATCTAACAAGTCGAATATTTTTATCCAGATTGCTTCCGTTTTTATTCTAAAACCTTGTCCCAAAATGAGAGTGGGTTAGTGCCCATCTCCAGTGCAGCTGGTCCCTTTCCCGTTTAGATAGCTTTATTTTTCAATAGAAGAATTTCACTTCCTCACAACGTTTATTCTGTTCCTTAAAATGTTTCACTCTACAAAGCACCACGGCAGAGGGTATTAGCCTCATTTAGGCTGCAGACACTTTGAGAGTCTAAAGACAGCTGTAGACTTCCTCCTCTGAAGAAAACGCATAAAAACATGTATAAAAACTGTTTAATACCATTTTTTGTCATGGAAATTGAATTATTTTACAAAGACAATAAAGTAACTTTATAAAGGCATGTTTCTCCAACGCTTATCACCTTCCTCATGATGTTAATGCCTGAGATAAATGCAAATTTTGTAAGTAAAAAAAGTAAGCCTCTACAAGAAGGCTGATGTTTGGCTTTGATATTGACATTATGGAGTGGTTTTTGACATAGCAATAGGCTTATTTACTTTTTTTTTATTAAATGTATTTTATTGATTTTTTACAGAGAGGAAGGGAGAGAGATAGAGAGTTAGAAACATCGATGAGAGAGAAACATCGATCAGCTGCCTCCTGCACATCTCCTACTGGGGATGTGCCCGCAACCCAGGTACATGCCCTTGACCGGAATCGAACCTGGGACCTTTCAGTCCGCAGGCCGACGCTCTATCCACTGAGCCAAACCGGTTTCGGCAACAATAGGCTTGTTTACTTTTGACATCTGTTTGACTATGACTTTTCAGTTTCATGGCAGCAGGGGTTGAAAACACTGACTTGGCAAAGGAAACAGTCACAAACAGCATGGGAGCCCCCGTGGCTTTATTAGAGGAGGGCTAGAAATGGTGGGATTCTTGGCGTTCTCCAGAGTCCTTGTTGAATCCATACTGTGGCAATGAGATCATCCTGTGAAAAGTCTGCATCGTCAGTGTGCTACATTATGTCTTTTAACACGGGTTAAGTATTCATGGTTTCACGATAAGATCATTGGAGGCAGAATTAGCGTTCAAAGATATTATCTAATGGTTCCAGCTGTCTATGGGTTTCTATCTGTAAACAAACTGGCGACGTTTGTCACTCCTTGCTCTAGTTTGCCAAAGCACTTACCCAGCCTTGGAATGTTCAGGTGGATACCTGCCTCCGACATGCCCTTCCAGCATGACAGTTGAACTAAAAGAATGTAAAAGTGGAAAGAGTTACCTAGATAATTTGGCAAGAATATCCACCCAGTAAAGCAGACTAGGAATGGACTTTTTCCTATTGGATTATTCTGATAATTGAATTTCCTCTGCCTCAAAAGAAAGCAGAACTTTTCCTCTGAAGGGCAACCAAATGCCTCACGACAGGTCCTCTGGAAAGCAAGTTAATTGCTGTATTGCAGCAGTGAACTTCCTCCCGTACTCCCATTTCTTGACAAAACCTCTCGAAATAGCAGCATGTCAGCCCTGGCTCTCAGGAAGTTGACAATGTTCGTAGGAATAGACACGATTTTTTTCAGGGTTGCTGGCAGAGTCGTTGACACCGGCTGACACCACTGCATGTTGCGATAAGGAGCATGTTTCTTCACCAAAGCAGCAGAACCAGATGTGTTGCCAAGCATCACAGATGCTCCATCTGAGCCCAGAGTGCCAAGATTTTTATTCTGCCTGAAAGTTTGTTTGGCAAAGAAATCCTTTACCATGTTAAAGACATTGACTCTGCAGATTCTAAAAGGAGTTCATGAAATAGGAATTCTTTGCCTGTAATAAGTTGGCTATGCAAATAGAGGTATCTATTTTCATCAGGTTATATGCAAACGAGAAATATTAAAGCAAATGTCAGAAATTCTCATAGTGTTGACATCATTTGATGGGAACACGACTTCAAATGTGCGCTTCTCCAAAATATTTTCAGTGGCATGTGGGTTATTTTTCTTGGTGATATGCGGAACTAAAAAAACTTTTTTAACACAAGTCTTTTTTTCTTAAGGAAAATCCAAAGCCAGGTAAACTCTGAGTCTTTAAAAATCAAGATTTTTTTCTATTTAAAAAATCCACTATGTCTAATAGATGTCCAAAGTAGGCAGTGAGAGGTCTTCCTTCAGTTTTATTGGGCCCATGCTTCTATTATCCGGAATCTTGCCACAATACTGTACTTTTTGTGTTTCATTATACTCCATATTTAATATAAAATAAATAGATATGAAAACTGTATGATACTTTTTTTAAAAATTTCAACTTAAGTTAGACTCAAAGTAAACACAGATGTATGACTGTAATCACGTTAGCAGGGTGTTTTCTTAAATGCCTGTCAACAAGAAACTATGCTAAAGGATTCAACATGTTAGTGACAATGTCACCTGTTTGTCTTTAATAGCATCTTTGGCAGATTGCTTTCTGTTCAAAATATCATTCCCTGCCTCCTGATCTCAGGCTTTGATATGTAACTCACTCTTGCTAACCCATGCCACTTCCCAGTAGGACTAGCAAGAGTTATCCTTGGCTCTGTGGTCTCTCTTTTCCTTCTGAAATAAAGTTGGAATTGTCCACTTTGGAGGTCCTCCTTTAGCTTGGGTTCTGGAATAAAGATGTCACAACACCTACATGGTCCTGTAGTGTGAGCAAAAAACAAACCTGTGTTTCTATGGGCCCCTATGATTTTGAGGTCTTTGTTACTGCAACATAATTTAGTCTAAGCCAGTGGTCGGCAAAATACCGACTTCTGCGCATGTGCCACGAAGTTTCAATCACACTGTACATGCGCGCCCGCACGTGGTATTTTGTGGAAGAGCCACACTCAAGGGGCCAAAGAGCCGCATGTGGCTCATGAGCCGCAGTTTGCCGACCACTGGTCTAGGCTGATAAATACATCATTCCATTCCACCGACTCTCTGTGAATCAATGTCTTAATATTGTAATTTGAAATAAAACATTAATTTTTTTAAATAAAGTCAGTCTCAGAAAGGATTTAAAATTTTTTTCTTTCTAAGTTCACAGACCTACCCCAACCCCTTGAAGCCCAATCTCAGATATAGGTTTAACCATTTTGCTGTTTGTCTCTCTAACTGAAAAATAATACTTTTTTCCCCATTAACATATATATTGAGGACAAATCACTGAGTAGACAAAGATAAATGTGACACAGTATGGGCTTTCAGTAGGCACTGCCTGATGGGACCCTGGGTGTTATAATACAGTGAGAAAAAATGTTAGGAAAACGTTATGAACAGGATGAGGACAACAGGAGGGTGACTATCTTCACAGAGTTGTCAGCAAATGTTGCATCGAGGAAGTAGCACTTTCTTTTGTCTTGAAGGATGAATGAGGATGTAAGAGGAAGTGTAGTATGTAAAATCAAGAAGTATATGGTGTAGTATGAACATAGAGTACAGGTGGAATTGGAGGAAAATGACACTGGAAAGATAAATTTAAGTTTGTGAAGGCAGTCATGTGCTGTGGACATCAGGCCTCCCACCAGCATGTCTTGTAGCTCCTTTTTCATTCCCTCCCTCTGCTTATATTTCTCAGGTACAAAACCAAGTTGTGGGTTGAAAGTACATTTCTCGGTCACCTCAGGGAACTCATGGGTCTGCCTCGCATTCAGTCAGCAGAGCACCTAACCCTGTCCCACAGGGTTCTGCCTCTCGTCATCTGGTTATATGACAAAAATGAGAAAAGGAAAAATGGAGAGGGGAATTGAGGCAGTTGAATGTGTTGAGTTTTATTTATTTATATTTTAATTTGTTTTGTCTCCAAGACTGCCAATCTCTGAAATTAGAACAACAGGCAGTATGAGATGATTGTGTTGAGTCACGTGATTCTCTCAGCTTAGTGGAAGGGCAGGTTCTGCCCCCACAAGAAGGGTCATGCTTTATGGATTTGTCTTGTGTAAAGTCTCTAATTTCCCAATGTATTGAACCTCATATTAAGTTCCATGTATTATTGTTAAAGTCTTCTAGAAAAAAAGTGAACCATGAAAAGGTATTAATAGCCAACCGGGGGGGGGGGGGAAGGGGGGGAGGGAGAGAAAGACTGAAGGTTTTACCCATCATCTAAGGAATTTGAATTATATTCTCCAAGCAATGGGGAATCAAAGGCAATTCAAAAGTAGGGAATTATCATGGTGAAATTTGTGCTTTAAGAAGAAAACTTTCGCAATAGGACAGAGGATGGAATAAAAAGGAAATAATACTTGGAGTAGAGAAATATGTTATGAGGTGCCACAGTGGTCCCAAAAAGAAATAATCGCATCTTTCTCTTGAATAGTAATAATGAGAATAGAAAGAAACAAATTTGAAATAAATTTTTCATAGTAAATATAGTAAGATTATTGAAAACAAATTTATGTTGAATAGACTAGGGAAATTTTGGGTGTAGATGACCGGGAGATGCCTAGCTGAGATATCTTTATATTTGTGTAGCACTTCACATGTTTCAAAGTACTTTCCCTCCCTTACCTTATTTAATGTTCACAATAACTCTGTGTATTGGCTTATCAAGTATCATTCGCATGGTTTAGTATCAGCAAGATTAACTTGGCTGATGGGGTAGTAGCTAAGATTAGAAACCAGATGATGTTTTTAATATCTAGAAACCAGATATCTAAAATATCTAAAACAGAGAAGTAGTTGAGCCTAAACACAAGTTAACTTACCTAATAGAGAAGAAGCTAAGCTAGAAATAAGGTAACTTGTCTGATGATGAAGAAAATGAGATCAGAAAACAAATCTTCTGATTAATTTTCCTTCCCACTCATGATGTAGCAAAGCCTGTTGACCCTCCTGGAGATGACAACTAGGTCACTTGGAATGCAATTTTGCATAGCCACAGCTCATTCTCATCAGTATAGTCAGAGAAAGTGTCCTTTATGCCTGCCCAGCCCTCTTTTCCCTGGGCACTAGGTCAGTGAGCAAACCTATGACACCTCTGACACGCGAACTCATTTTTTTGGTTGATTTTTCTTTGTTAAATGGCATTTAAATGTATAAAATAAATATTAAAAATATAAATCTTTGTTTTACTATGGTTGCAAATATCAAAAAAATTCTATATGTGACACGGCACCAGAGTTAAGTTAGGGTTTTTCAAAATGCTGACACACTGAGCTCAAAAGGTTCACCATCACTGCACTAGGTCTTAGGAGAGCATTTGGAAAAATGATGGTAATCGGTCCTTATACAGTGCCTTTTACCGTTTTCGTGTGCTTTTAATAAGTAAACACAGATCCAATGCAGAAACAAGAAGTATCAATGTAAAAGGAGACAAAATATATTTACTGCCTCAAAAGTTGATTTAGAGGAAAGATATTAAAGTAACCATGCTTATTCTGGTTTTGATCTAAGAGTCATTAGGAAAATATGATGCTGGAGGAACATGGGTCAGTTGAGAAGCAGTTACTATTGTCACTATTTTTTAGATGAAAAGATTTACACCTCTGAGACCTAGACTAATTCACTAAAAGTGACAAAAGAAGTGAAACATCCAGACTTCAAACTCGTCTTTCTCCCTCTAAAGCCCATTATATTTTGCATAACACCACACACACACACACACACACGCAAATTAGTGATCTAAAGCAATAATTTACCATTCTTTCATCATTCAGTGGGTTGACTGGGCTACCTGACCAGTTCTTGCCCAAAGTTCTCCTGTGGTTCTAGCCAGATATCTAGGGGTTATGGTCACCTAATGGCTCGACTTGGCTGAATATTCAAGGTGGCTCTGTCTGGTGATTAGAGGTTGTTTGCCAGCTTCTTATAACATGGCAGTTGGGTTCTCAGAGGGAGACCCAAGTGGAATCTGCAAGGCTTTTCATGACCCAGCCATGGAAGTCCCAGAATGTCACTTCTGTCATATAGTATTAGTCAAAAAAGTCACTAAGCCCAACTTAGATTCAAAGAGAGGACAAATTCTATTGTACTTTTTATTTTAATCCTCACCCGACAATATTTTTCCATTAATTTTTGGAGTGGAAGAAAGAGGAAAAGACAGAGAGAAATATCGACATGAGAGAAACACATTGATTGGTTGCCTCCTGCATGTGCTCCAACCAGGGCCCGGACTAGGGAGGAACCTGCAACCAAGATACGTGTCCTTGACTGGAATAGAACCCGGGACCCTAAGGTCCGCAGGCTGATGCTCTGTCCACTGACCAGGGCCAATTGTACTTCTTAACCAAGAGTGTCAAGGCCATTCTCAGTAAGAACCTAAGGAATGGGAGATATTCTGTGGAACATAAATCAGCCACACTTCCAGAGCAATGCTTCTCTACTAGACATCTTGTAGCAGAAAGGAATATGAAGCCAGGCTTCTCAGCACACAGGGCTGAGTTAGGTTATCTCAAAAATGAAACAAAGTAGGACTTTTAAATTGCCCGATGTATCCAAGTTTTATTATCCTACATGTTTTTATTTTATTTTATTTTTATTTATAATATGAGAAATAACCAAGAATTGTATGAATTGTCATTCTTCTTGCTGAAATCTCAAAGGCTACTTAAATCTTTTGCTTTGTTGATAGATAAAGATTTAGTTCCAAAATTTCATCTTCTACCTAAGCTCTCCCTTGAAGCTAGTTGGAGAGTAGGGAGAAGTTGTAAATTCCTAATTAGCCCAGCCAGTGTGTGCCTCAATGGTTCAGTGTTGACCTATGAACGAGGAGGTTACAGTTCAATTCCTGGTCAAGGCACATGCCTGGGCTGCAGGCTGGATCCCCAGTAGGGGGCATGCAGGTGGCAACTGATCAATGATGCTCATCATTGAGGTCTCTATCTTTCTCTCCCTCTCCCTTCCTCTCTGAAATCAACAAAAATTATATTTTAAATCCCTATTTAAATTGTAATGGACATCCATTGTCCTCCATTCATGAGCAAGGACAAAATGCCACTGCCCTGTGTCCTGGAGGTTAACCAGGCTTTACTTGCTTCCTGGCTGCCAAAAGTAAAAAGCCAAGTCAGGAAAAAAGATTAGAAAACGTTTTTTTAAAACATAAGCAATCCTACTTTTTAGAAAATATAATTTGAAATAGCCAACAGTTCACATCTGGTACTTTACTGATTTCTTCAGGGACATTTCTCAAAGGATTTAAAAGATCACTGATATCTCTAAAAATTTTGTTGTAGAAACTATAAGTAGCTCGGTCAAGACTCTTTTCAGGGATCCTTGGCGCTAACATTTTTCTGCTGGAGTGAGGTAGCATATGTGGATGTTAAAAATCGATATCTGGCACATTGTGCACATAAATGCTATTTCTTGGTTCTGGTGTCTTAGCTGAGTATTCTGATCAGCAGTGATTTGGGAACAGGGCCAGCATCTGTATTCTCTGTGATTCCATGCTTGAATATTTTGGAGACATGCAAGGAAATATGATAAGCGAACATACAGCTGTTGCAGTCTGATAATGTTAAGATTTTATTGATTATCCAACAGAGGAACTACTCTGGGTATTAACGTTTGCTTGTCACAGCCTGCAGTGCCTGGGGTGCTTGAACAAGTTCTTTTTTTCCATTGAGCTGACCTCAAAGTCACATAGTTTCTGAATCAAGGTCCTCAGATTTCATACTTTGGCAATTTCTTTCCTTTCTAATGGGAGATATTAGAGAAAATGTTTCACCTTTTGCACCATGTAATACCAAATCAGATCAAAATTCATGCACAATTATGTCAGTAGAAATGTAATAGTACAGGCTGGCTTATCTGTAGATAACACATGGAAAAATAAACTTCCACAACTGACATATTTGCTTGATTTTTTTTCTTCAGATAAGTTATTTGTAAGCAATCAACCTAAAGAATGTAACTGGAAACTGGAATATATATATATATATATATATATATATATATATATATATATATATATATATATTCCAGTTTATGTCCCTCAACAATGAAATGGTTGCTAAGTATTCCAGCTCTGTCATTTTGCCTCCTCCGACCAACCCCTTTCTCTTTCTAAAAGTTACTGGATAATGAATGCAAAGAAAGAACAAAAGAAAGAAAGAAAAAGACATTTTGCATTAGCTATATTTATTAAGAGAGCTAACAACTTTTGGAAAACAAAATTTACATAAAACACTTAATATGAAAATGCCATTCGTTGATAGTTAATGGGATTTAAGTAACACAGGTTACAGGGCGCTCTACCTGGGAATGATGTTAGGCTGCCTAAAAAGCATTCATCTGTGTTTCTCTTTTATAATCAGAAAAAGTCAAAGCCCATCATTAATCTGAAGTCTTCTTGAAACCAATTAAAATAATTTAAGATACGTTGTACTGCAAATGTGCTTTTTAAGTGTTTTAGACTTAGGATGTCTTAGGAATGTTGTAACCCCTTTTAATGTTACTATTTATATATAACTACCATGTGTATAGTATTACACCTTTAATGCACTGTATTAGCTGTCACTTGAAATTAAGTGCAGGCGTGTTCTTTTTCGGCCTTCAGTTTCTCCTACATTAAACATTTAAATAATGATACCAGTAGTAAAAGGGTAGGTAGCATTCCCAGTGGAAACGGGCTGCTGCATCTGGTTGGGTTGTGTTCAGGTTTCTATGTGAAAGATATTGTAATATCAGAATCTCTACATGTTTACACACCTGGTATCCAGAGCTCTACCTGATGTCTTTTCTTGAGGAATTAATGCAATCAAAGCCTATGGTAGGCATGTTTGACAGATATTCCTTGCCTGTAGAGATCTGGTGATAATTCCATCAAAATTTGTCCCTAGTTGATCATATATCTATGCATTTTTATATCTTTGTGGTTTTTCACCAACTCTGTGCTTGCATCAGTGCCTTCATTAGAAGGTCAGGTTTTGAGGATTTAGTAATTCACCTTGAAAATGTACTATAAGTTGAATGTATCAAGCCTGAGTTTTCTCCACTCAGCATGAATTTCATAGCGTTAAAAAAAGCCAAATCCATATCTAAAATAATTTTTTTATATCTGTTTCTCATTATATGAGGAAAGATAAATAGATGCTTATTAATTTCAGGTGTTCTTTGTTTCCATAAGTCATGTTTGCTTTTCATATTTTAATATTGTGCAGATTTTTCTCTGTGATGATAAAATTGTACATTTTCCAAACATACAGAACAATTAGTTTTAATAAAAGAAACTATCCAGATGGAGCCACCCACTTGGAGGGGTTATAGCTTATACTAAAACAATCAATATGAAAATTAAAATTCCTTGTGTTTGTTTATAAATATTCCCCTCCTCACAGTCTAAATCATAGTGTTATAACTTCCTGTGTGGGTCTTTTCCCATAACGACAGATAAAGGGGTAATATGTTAGAAAGAGATGACTTTTTATCAACTTTGCCACTTATAGGTATGTGTGCATCTATTTACACACTCTGCACCACAGAAATAAAGGTGGAAATTTCTGATTAAGTAAAAAGAAATTAAAATATGGCATTTTCTCATTCAGTAGGAATAATTCACTCCATTCTTTCACATATTCATGCATGCATGCACTTAATAAATATTTGCATACCCATGACAAATAATCTATTTTTCACATCATATACTGATATATTTTAAAAGAATGTAGTGAGTTTTCTTTGTTTTTAAAATTTTGTTAAATTTATGGGGTAGTGTTGGCTAATAAAATTATATAGGTTTCAAGTACACATTCTATAATACATCATCTATATGTGTTCACCACCCAAATTCAAGTCTTCTTTTGTCACCATATATTTGACCCCCTTTAACCCTTTTCTACCTCCCCTCCACCCCCTTTCCCTCTGGTAACCACCATACTGTTGTCTGTGTCTATGAGTTTTTGTTGGTTTATTTGTTGCTTTCAGGTTTATATTCCATATACGAGTGAAATCATATGGTTCTTGACTTTTCCTGTCTGACTTATTTCACTTAGCATGATATTATCATAATCTAATGAGTTTTCTTTTCCTTCATTCCACATCACTCTCAGGAATGCTTTATATCAATGGCCTTCATTTATGCCCCACTTTTGTCCTATCTTAATTCTTCCTTTGTGGCTTCTATTACAACACTTTACTAAACTTGCTCCATGAAGACATCAATAACTTCACTTGGTGTTCTACCAAAAATGTGTTTATCCCATTTCCTTCTTGACCACCATTTAACATCCCTCTACACTCTTGTTGTTTTACTCAAACACTAGAGGCCCGATCCACGAAATTCGTGCAAGAGTAGGCCTTCCTTCTCCCAGCTGCTGGCATCGGCTTCCCTCTGGCACCCAGGACCCAGGCTTCTCTCTGGCCACCAGCAGGCACCCAGGACCTGGGTTTCCCTCGCAGCCCTGGCTTTGTCCAGAAGGATGTCCGGTCTAATTAGCATATTATGCTTTTATTATTATAGATTGATTTTTGTCTTTGTCTCAAATGTTTGGGTGTACCTCCCAATTTTGTTCTTCATCAGAGAATTAATATATACCCACAGTTTTAACTGTCACTTCCGTGAATATAACTCCAAAATCTTTATTTTCATCCATTTAGTCATTCATTTATGCAATAATATATTATGTACTTAGAATGTTCAAAGCACAATGCTAGGTCCTCTAAGGGATAAAAAGAGAAATGAGACCTAATTCTTCTTCTTGAGAAGCTAAAAACCTCTGGTATGCCTTTTGTCCTAAGTCTGCTGCCTCTTTCACCCTCTTGGACATTGAAAGTTGTCCCATCATAACCCCAAATTCAGTATATTTCAATTTTAACTTGAATTCTTCCTCTTAAAATACTTTCCTTTCCTAGCTCATGGATATCTACCAATAGCACAATTATTTTACTCATGAAGACTCAAAAAAAATCAAATCCTCTTTGGTGATTCTCTCTGCCTAATTCTATAGATATTGCTGTTGTAATATTCCTCATTTTTTCCCTTAATTTTAGATTCTCTTGATATGCTATGCCATGCTGTCTACATGAAATGCCCTTTCTGCTTATTCAAGACCCATCTATTCTTTAAGATCCAACTGGAATCTGCCTCCTACCTCAACCCCAGCCAATAGTGAGCTCCACTTCAGAACATATAATGATGTATTTGTTCTCCTCAGTTGACATTTATTATTTTTACCCTTTCAATTTTTTGTAGACATGTGTCAGGCATTGTGATAAGCACTTCACATGCATCATCTAATTTATTCTTCACTATTGAGAAGGTTCTATCATCCACATGTTGCAGATGAGAAAAATGAGACCCATTTTTCTAGGCTAATTGACTTGTCCAAGGTCACAAAGAAAGGCTGGAATTAGACCCAATTTTATCTAGACTTCAAAGGCCATGATTTAAACCACTATGCAACATTGTCCTATGACATTTACATGCTATTTATTAACTCATCTCATTTAATTTTACTGTGTGTTGATTCCACAAAATCATAAATTCTAGTACCAGAAATAAGTATTATGGTACATATTATGCACAACAGTAAAAAAAAGTAATCCTTTAGTTGTGTATGCAATAAATAGAAAGATAGCTATAAATGTAAAATAGCAATTCAGTTATGAGTCCCATAACCACTCAAACTAGCCATATTGAATGCTAGATATTATTTAACAAAAGAAAGGTTACTGTCAAATAATCTTCATTTCTTTATTTTGCCAATATCTTCCTGATATCCTCTCTAACATCTACACCTCCCATTAAAAAAAATGCATCTACCATTCCCAATAAGATAGAAAAAGAAAATTTCTACTTCCTAAGCATATAACTCATTCCCATCCCCAGCTACTACCTTTGTTGCTATAGATGACTCAAAACCAGTGCAGTTCCTGTTGTCAGAGCTCCAGTGTGATCCCATTAATTACTCCCCTTTTTATTCCCATAACTGCCATCCAAATTCAAGTTCCCCATACCTGAATGAGACACATTTCAGTCATTCTCAGCAATAACATATATTAAGAATATTGCCAACAATACTGAAGTTTGTTTCCTTCCTTCCTTCCTTCCTTCCTTCCTTCCTTCCTTCCTTCCTTCCTTCCTTCCTTCCTTCCTTCCTTCCTTCCTTCCTTCCTTCCTTTCTGTCTAAAGTTTTACATATGTCTCCTTTTAACCAGCTTGACCCGCCCCCCCCCCCTGCAACCATTTCCACCCTGGGCAAGCCCCCATCGCCCCAGTGTCTGTGTCCATTGGTATACTGAAGATTTCTTGAGGCAACACCCTGGTACCAGACTGCAGTGTGGTCTTGGGCAAAGTACTTCACCTCTATCCCTTAGTTTCCTAATCTGTAAAAGGTAGTTAATAATAGTCCCTGCCTTAGAAGGTTGTGAGGAAGATTAGGTGAATAAATATGCATAAATATTAGTACAATGTCTATGACATAGTAAGAATTTTATTAGTATAATATGATTAGTAGTATCATTACTGTTAGCAGCAGCAGCATTATTAGTGCCCAGGAAGATTGTCATGTTATTAAATGGAACAGAAGGTCTGAATAGGAACAGATTTTAGAGGGGAAGAAAACTATTTCTGTCTCTCAGATACTGAGTTTGAAATGTCATCAGGGCATCAAAATGGATATTTCAGCAGATATTAGAAATAGAAATCTCTCCATGGTCAGTTTTCTCAGTGTTTAGAGCATGATCCTGTTGGCCAAAGGGTAGTGGGTTTGATTCTGGTCAAGAGCACATACCTCAGTTGTAGGTTTGATCCCTGGGCCCAGTCAGGGCACATGCAGGAGGTAGCCAGTCAATGTGTCTCTCTCACATCAATGTTTTTCTCAATGTTTCTCTTCCTCTCTTCCCCCTCCTCCCTCTCTCCCACTCTCTCTCTAAAGATCAATGGAAAAAATATCCTTGGGTGAGGATTAAAAAATAAAAAGAAGTAAAAATCTGGAATTCAAAGAAGAGGTTATAGATAGAGACTTAAATTTGAGAAGTACTCATTAGAGATAAAAGTAATTACTGAGACAGGTTATTGAAAGTGAAGAGGGGGAGAACTAGAACATTTTTGTGAAGAATGCCTCTATTTAAGGGGCTGGGGAGGGTGATGAACAGAGCAAATGCTGAGAAGAAATCATCTGAGTGGCAGGAGGGAAATTAGAAGGTCTCTCTCTAACATGGAAGCCAAAAGTTTTGAAAAATATATCACTAGAATTAAATATGGCAAATGCTCATGGGAGATGAGAACTGAGGAAAGCATTATGAATATAGTGCAGGGGTGGGCAAACTTTTTGACTCGAGGGCCACAATGGGTTCTTAAACTGGACCAAAGGGCCGGAACAAAAGCATGGATGGAGTGTTTGTGTGAACTAATATAAATTCAAAGTAAACATCATTACATAAAAGGGTACGGTCTTTTTTTTCAATAGTTTTATTCATTTCAAATGGGCCGGATCGGGCCCACGGGCCGTAGTTTGCCCACCGCTGACATAGTGGTTAGATCAGTCATGACACTGGTGCTTATGGTTCCCCTAGAGTGGTGAGAGCAGAGCACAAGGCAAATCAAACCAGTTTGTATGAACCGCCCTTCAAAGTGGTTTGACGCTGAAAGGGTAGAGGAGAAACAGGAACTTGTGGAGTGTATTTTGGTAATGGAGAACTTGTGCTATTTCAGAAGGAACCAGTAAGGAAGGCTGAGTTCCAGAGCTAGAGGATCAAGACTTCAGGAGAGACAGGCTTGGGTGGAAGAAAGAGAAGAGCAGGGATGAGTTCCATGGAGAGATTCTGGGTGAAAGGGTGGGTGTTGAGGAAACACATGTGGCCTCATCTCTTTCCAGGAAAGTGGAAGAAATAGTCGCCGATTGTGAGTTGAAAGTTGAAATGGAATGCTCTGGAGAAAAGAGGAGGATTGAAAGAATACTTGGGAGGGATGTAATTGCCTGTCAACACAAGATAAATGAATGGATACTCAAGTAATTGTGAAAGCCTGTCTGGGGCTATATGACATAAAAGGAGTATGTAGCGCCAACAGCAGAACAGTTCACAGCCCAGGGTGATTTGTACAGAAGCAGGGTAATACAGAAAGGACATAATGACAGGTACAATAAAGTCCATGGGAGTGAAAGGACAAGGAAAGCCAAAATTGAGTGGATGGGGTGGGAGAATGGTGAAGAGTTGGAAGGAGGAAGTCTCTTAATCAGTAGGATAAGGAAGGCTTGCCTACCAAGCGAAGGTATAAATGGCAGAATAAGATGATTATGTTACTCTGAACACTTTAAATTATATTTAAAAGTTAAATGTACTTTGACACTTCTGAAAGCATCAATTAAGCTGTTTGATAAAGAAAGTTTAATTTTGTAATCCATCTTTAACTTTTCACCTATGGCCTTAAATGAAGTCTGCATTGAAAGAAGACAAAAAGTTATCAGAGAGAGTTGTGAATTATAGAATGACATCTACCATATGTTCCTCAGTCTCTTTCACTAATATTGCTTAGCATTTTGAGTTTTAAAAATAACACAGTTATTGGGATTTAAAACTCTGTGGATGCAGAATACATATTTGAAAATAAGACTTTTTACTATGCATAGCCAATTATAGTCCACTGAGAAAATAATGGATTTTTCCAATACATTTTTATTATGTACTTAACTGACGGACTTTCCAAGCTTCTTCATAGGCATTCCACTCCATCAGCCTCTGTACATAATATACTTCTTAGGAATCTACTTAAAGTTGTATTTACCTGGGAGGCTCAATTGGCTCCAGGGGATACAGATCTTTTTTCCTTGAGTAAATTATACATATTTTAGAAAACTATCTAAAAACGTATTTACCTCTTATGGAATTCTGGCCTCAAGGGTAATTAAGAGCAGTTTTTTAAAAGCATAGGCAATGCACTTTAGCTCTCTCAGGTAAATGAGATAGATATCTATAATAATAAAAGTGTAATATGCTAATTAGACCGGACAGCCGACAACCTTCTGGACGAAGCCGGGGCTGTGAGGGCCGAGCCCCTTATACGAATTTCATGCATCAGGCCTCTAGTATTTTATAATCATCTAAGAACGATTTTTCTCTTCCTTACCTTCTCTTTCCCTTCTCCTGTAACTATCACTTGCCTCTTTTATACACATATTTAGTAATTATTTCAATGTTTCCTCAGATGCTGCTTTTCTCTGGGGGTCAGCACACCAGTTATGCTTTCCTTCCATTCCATGTACTGGCAAGTATGCACAGAAGAAGTGTAGTCCACTCTCTATGTAATTTCTAGAAGGGAAGTTACTTTATGAAGATCCAGATTCTTCCGCATATACATTTTCTTTAGTCTTCATATTCTACGAAGGCGTTTTCAATATTGAGGGATTTACTCGTAAAGCTAAGAGTAGAGTTTTATTTGCAAAGAGATGCATCATTGAATGAAAACTATATTTTGAGTTTATTTGAAAAAATGGAAGAGATATCTGAAAGTAAATATGCAATAACATCATTGTAGTTATTTGCAAAAAGTAACTTTGTACTACAATCATTATTAAACCTAAAAAAAAATGAAATTTCTTAGAAATATATGTCTTTGCATTTAGCTATTTTGCTCTTTTAAAATATTGTTTACATGCTGATTACTTTGTATAATTGAATAATGAAAATGCACAGCCCATTCTTTCTTTGTCCTAAAAAACTATTATAATGGTTCCCCCAGGAAGAAAGCAGTAGGAAATCTATGTGACAATAATTGTTAGGCAGTTTGTGCAAAAGGTGTGAGAATAAAACTGAAAACTTGGGGAAAAGGTGTTTTCTAGAAACTGCTAGATGAATATAAGGAGTAGAATAATGCCAGGTTTATTTATCTTCTCTGCCTCGGAGGATGTCCTTTACGTTTCGTGAAGTGGCTGTGGATAAATGTCACTGCTGTATGCCCTCTTCCACTGTGAGGTCAAGGTTTCTCCTTGTCTCTTCCAACTCAGGGTAATTGGGACCTGAGAGTTTATCCTGCCCTGTCCAAGCAGTGCAAGCCTTTAAAATAGATCCTCTGGATTTAGGGCTTGTAAACCCTCCCTATTAAAATATTTGCAGTGAATCGATAAGCCTCAAGACTTGGATGAGGGCTGTGTGTTGAGTTCGTGGCCTAAATTCTAACTAATCAACTTTCCTACCTAAATTATTCTTACAACTCAGGTGACCAGGGGTCTTGGTTTGCCTTAGCAGATCCCCGTTTACACTGGTATCCTACTGTATATTAATAGTGGCCAGTTTCACTTTCTGAAGTGTCTTGGTTTAGATCGAGGGTAGGGAATGCCTGGCCTGTGAACCATATAAGGCAGTGGTTCTCAACCTTCCTAATGCCGTGACCCTTTAATACAGTTCCTCATGTTGTGACGCCCAACCATAAAATTATTTTTGTTGCTACTTCATAACTGTAATTTTGCTACTGTAAACAATATGTAATTATATATGCGTTTTCCGATGGTCTTAGGCAACCCCTATGAAAGGGTCGTTCGACCCAAAGGTTGAGAACCGCTGATATAAGGCCTATAAAACCATTTGGTCTGGCCTGCCAAGGCATTAGGGGTGAGTTAATTAAATATTTGACCAAACAGAGCAGGCTAATTTTTAAGTTGATAATTTTGTATGGCCTTCCAATGATGTTATAAATATCAAATGGCCTTTGGCAGAAAAAAGTTCCCCACCCCTGGTTTAAATGGTAAAGGATATATGATTTCTCTACTCACATGAGTTCTTTGGATTGAGGTGGGTTTTTTTCCACCTTGGGTGCTTTTGTGTTTGTGATTTTTATGTCTATGAGGAGTTGTTTTCTTTTTACAACTCAGCTAAATTTGAGGCTATCTTAAAGAAAAGGCCCTGATGTTCATCAAAGTCATCTAGGGACCATTTTAAAACATAGATTCTTTAGCCCCACCCCAAGAGATTTGAATTCGGTAAGGAATTTTTTTTAACTAGGTGATTCTTTGTCACTTTAGAGTTTGAGAACTTTTGTTTCAAGCACCTGAAAACTCATCCTAGCTATTTGACCCCTAACCTCTGAACTCAGGTACATACAAAGGCACATAACTCCAAGGTTCTCTGGTGAACATTTGGTCTAGTTGATCAGCTGCAGTCTGACTGGGTGATGCTGACAGGTTTGAACAACTAATATTTCCCCAGCTGGCTTGGAGGGCTTGTCCTCGTACCTTGTGTTAGCTGGAACTCAGGTCATCATTTTGGATGAAATTCAGGCCAAAGAATTCTTTCCCAATTATCTTACAAACACATAAGCACTGCTTCATCCAGGAGAATTAATTGATATACCTGAGGAAGCTATGTTGAATATTTTACAAGGTGAGTGGTGAGTAGGGATTGAATAGTGGTTCATTTCTAAAAGGTTGATCTTGGAACAAAAGACAGATCATTAAGTGATTCAGCTCCCCCACTCTGCATTCCTTCATGCGGCATTATGCGTGCACAATCAAGGACACATGTCATTCAACAGCGGCTCAGTTTTGCTGACACTCTCAAAGTCATTTTTTTTTAACAGCTGTCAGGGCTCTGCACAGTGTATGCATTCCTTCTGGGGACTGGATCCTCACATCCACCAGGCAGGAGAAGCAAGCACCTGAACAGAAGGAAGCAAGGACACTGGCCTCCCAAAGATCAGGGCTGTAGGCCTCGCACATATTAACAAACTTGTTTACATTCTCCGGGTCATTTTTATTAGTTTTTCAAGTGCGCCTGTAACAATTTTTTTCCCTTACATCTTCATCCCCTTCCTCCACCCTACCTTGACCCCTCTGTCATACACTATCTTCCATGTCTGGGCTCTGTAGAAGGAAATTAAACTGTGATTTGGTATGCTAAATTTCCTGAACTAAAAACTATAATTTGCAGTATTATTAAGTCATCACTGTCATGGATTTCAATTTCTTTCTGTTTAAACCCCTAACTCCAGCATCGCTCTTTTCGATTATCACTGAAAGGAGAAAAGGAGAGAGAAAAGCCCTTGGTTGCTCTATTGACTGATCATGTCTATCCAGAAAGCTGAAATAGTATGTTTCCTACCTCAGAGCCTGGCCAGTTTTCAGTTAAACACCCACAGTGCTTTCATGGACACAGTGCTTGCTAGTGTCTATGGACACCTGGGAAAGGTCTGAGGCTTCTTGGGTGCTGCTGACAGCTTGGGCCAGTTGCAGGAAATGGAAATTCCAACTTCTACTTCCAGAGAAACCCTGACCAGGTTCCAGTCCTGGGTGATGAGGGATTTTCTTCCTGGACTGCTGTTCCCAGTCTTTATGGAAACACCTGGATATTTTCTGTTAGCTGGTAGCATCAATGGCCTTTGCGACAGCCAGAAGCCTACTCCCTTCTTTGCTGTATTCTCTATGTTGCTGCTGTGAGTTAAGCATCACTATTTTCTGCAGGAGTGGACCAGTAAGGTTAGGATTGGTTTCGCTGCAGTGATGACTCCAAATCTTGGTGGCTCTGAACCTCAGTGCTTTATGTCTGCTTATGCCATGTGTTCATCGCAGTGGGCAGGGGGCTTTGCTCCTTCCCTTGGCTGTCATCCTCACCTAGGCTGACAGCGCAGCTGCTATTTCACTAGTTACCAAATCGAAGGGAGAACCGTGGCAACGCATGCATTGACTTCTGAGGCTTCCTCCTGGAGGCAACACAGACCATTGCTGCTCACCTTTCATTGGCCAATGCAAGTCACTTCCAGGAGCTAGAAAGGTACAATCCTACCACAGGCCCCAAAAGAAAAGGCCAGAATATTTGGGCAGGGCCTTCATGATGACTACAAAGGAGTAGGAGTTGCATGCGTCTAAAATAATGAAGGGAGAAAATAACTATAAAAAACAAGTCTTATCTACCCAAAAATATGTCATTGGAGCCATTAATAGCTTAATGCTTCCCCCTTCACTTAAATAACTTCACAAAAGCAAGGTGCAGACTCCCATCACTGTTGGGAAATAACAATGTTGAAATGTGATCACAGGTTCCTGTGACTGCCCCCTCCCTCTGTGGCTGCCCAGGCATGGACAATAGCACAGGGCAGGTGCACTCTTTGATATGTCAGTAGGTTCTAGGGAATAGGGAAACTGGAATATGCTATATCCTCTCTTTGTTTCTCACTCATCAGGTCTCCACTGAAGAATATAGATTTTACCAGCTGGTTGTACAGATCAGGGTAATCGTTCTTTCAGGCTCTGGACTCAGATTTTCTCGATTTAGATCTTAGCTCCATCATTTACCAGCTACATGACCTTGGGTAACTTGCCTAACCGCTCTGTGGTCTCAGTTTGCTCATATGTCTAGTGGATCTAGTAGTAGTATTTACTTTACAACATTGATAAAATATATGTATAGCTCTTGATCCAAGGCTCCACCAATGTTTTCCCAAACAGGAAATCGCTTCTCCTTTTCTTATTCACTTTAATACAGTATTATAGGTTCTGAAATTTAGGGAACCTCTCTCTTTTCCCACTGCTTTGACAAAATATTTTTAATATTTTCTGTTCTTCAAAAGCAGGTTTCAGGCCACAGGACTGTATATATCTTAAGTGCTAAGTGGTGTCAACTATTAAGACACCATTGCAGGTGTCTTTTGCCCAGGCAACCACAGCAAATGCTTCTGTCTACTCAAAGAAAAAAAAATTTCTTTAGTCTCCTTAATGACAGATTGGACTAGCAAAAATTATATAGGCTGGCGAGGATTCTGAACCTCCTTCAAGGTTGATCTAAGTATTTAAATGTGATGCACATCATCTATTAAGATATGGACGCTGAGAATCAAAACATAACCCAGGTCATGACAAAAGCCAAGGTCAAGAATGCTGTGAGGGCCACAATTACAGCGTCCGTTTGAAGGATAGCTATTTCTTGACCTTCTGTGTCAGCTCCTGTCCCAGATTCTGACTGTGTTGCGTGCTCCTGCGTGGGCAGGCCAGACTACTTGTGGTGGTCCTCTGTGAACCGTCAAGGTCACAGCAGCTTGTCTTTACCCAGGAGAGTAAACTATAATAATAGGTACAAACTACTTCTCTCATTTTTTTCTTAGTTTGTGGGCCCAAGAGAAAGCTTGAAATATGTTACAGTACTTCAAGAAGAAATTCTTGAAAACTATTAGTTTCATCACAGAATCCTAAGACAATAATAGAGAAACTTAAGAGTGCTCGTGACAGTGCCCAAGAGGTGGCGTGGCCCTGACTGGCTTGGCTCAGTGGATAGAGCGTCGGCCCATGGACTGAAGGGCATGCACCTTGGTTGTGGGCTCAGTCTCCCATGGGGGGCATGCAGGAGGCAGCTGATCAAGGATTCTCTCTCATGGATGTTTCTATCCTCTCCCTTTCTCTCTCTAAAACATCCATTAAAATATTTTTTTTAAAAAAAGTGGATGTGCAAGGGAATAGTAACTATATTTTTCCAGGAAATTCCAAAGCTATTAATAGAAGGAACAGAGGTCACAGAATAACAGCTTGCCCACCGATTTCAATCAACAATGCAGAACTAAATTTTTAGAGCATGGGGCCAAGGAGGTCAAGCAACCATGGGTGTTGTTCTGTCACCACAAAGGCCCCTCTAGCCATGTCAGAATGTCCCTGGCAAAATAGGAGCTCGGCACGGAGCCATGTGCCACTCTGAGGAATCTTGTCAAGGGACTGCTGTCCTGACAGTGTTTTGGAGTACCAAACCCTGCTTGTTAACAGCACTAAGTCCTACCTGTGCATGCCACTGTGGCACGTGATTGTCTGGTCTGGGAAATGCTTTCCTCTGCAAGATAAATAAGGAAACTGAGTTTAAAAGTCCATTTACCTCTGGAAGATCCAGAAGTAGAATAAAATCCACATGTATACATCAGTATCTGAGTTAAAAATGACCTAATTTGACAATAGTATCAGATCTTCCTTATGGCTTCAACAGCTTAATTTATTATGGAGTAATTATCCCAATTCAGTTAGTAGCAAAGACCACTAAACAACCAATCAGAAGGCCTGGATTCTAGATCTGCCTCTGGTGCAGTCTAGAGCAAGTGGCTTTTCCTCTCTTGGCCGGATACATAAAACGGGTTATTTGGACTAGAGCAGAGGTCAACAAACTACAGCCCATGAGCCAAATGCAGCCACTGCCTGTTTTTGTGAATAAACTTTTATGGGAGCACAGCTACATCCATTTGTCTACTTAGTGTCTATGGCTGCTTTTGCACTACATTGGCACGGCTGAGTAGTTGCAACAGAGGCTGTATGTCCTATCAAACAAAAAATGTTTACTATAGAGCCCTTTACAGAAAAAAAAAATTTACTGACTCCTGGATTAGAAACTAAGCTATATTTTCTGTTGCCTCATCTGCAAGGTGGGAATACAAATAGTACCTCTTACTATTATAAGGACCAAATTCTATTTCTTTGTACAGTTCCTATATAGTAAATGTTAGCTAACATACAATTATAGCATTGTTAATTAAGTGGTGATATGACCACTACCAGAACTCTAGCAAGCCCAGCTGCAGTGCTCTGCCTGGAAAGGTTACGATGCTAGTTTACCATGTGACTCTTGGACAACTGGGGTAACAAAACCCAACATAGGCAGACGATATTCCATAGACTGACTGTATGTCCAGCCTAAAGAATGCCGGAATATCACATTATCTAGTTATTAACTTGGTATTTGAGCCAACTTTTAAAGGCTAAGTCAGATTCAGAAGAGCCAAGATAGGAATCCAAAGTATCCAAGGTCCAGGGAAGTAAGATGCCCGGGAAATAGGAGCAGTGAATAGAAGAATTTGACTAGAGCAAAATAATGGAATATGAGAGTCATGAATGACAGAGCTAAGAAGGTTTGTGGGGGTCAGTTTGTATAGTTCTGAGCACTGGAGCGAGGAATGGGGGGAAGTCTTTTATGTGCATTGAGTAAGGTTTCTAAACTTGAAAGAATTAGTATTTCTAGAATAATTTATCTATCTTTAGTACAGAATGCATTAGTGAAAAAAGAAATGAGAAGTTCACTTCATTTTATAGAGATGATTTTCAGTTAGGTCTGCACTGTTATTACAATTATACGGATGTTTTATATTTGTTGTTTATATTTTTTCTTGCATCCCTTTCTGAAACTTCACTTAAGCCTACTTTAATGAGTGCGTTTGAAATAGAGTAGTAGCTAAATGCACAAATGTAAAAATGAATTCATGGTTTTTTCTTCTTTATTGCTACTTAAAAAGCATCATTTTACATGTACTTCAAAAAACATTGATAATGGTTTTTGTTTATTTAACAACACTTATTGAGGGCCTACTGTGTAAAAGATAGGGGGAAATTAGTAAAACACAGGTTCCGCCCTCACAAAGTGGGGAAAAGTGACAAAAATAAGTTAATACAGGGCCGTACGTAATTTGAGTTTTCAGAAGGGGTGAGAGGTTGGAAGGGCTCTAAAAGTGTGACACTATTAACTGTCTACCCAATGCCCATTTTCCCTTGCTAACAGAAGACTGGTTTTATACATGATGCCAAAGAATGGCTAAATACTAATTTTCTAAAGTTTCATTACAGCTACAAATGACCATCTGATAAAGTTCTTGCCAGATATGTTTTGTGGAAGAGATGTTTTCTGGGGGGTTTTGAAAAGCGTGTTACTTTCTTGATAAAAAGGGCAGATATTGCTGGCTCCATCATTTCTCTTTTTTTTCAGTTTTGAGTGTGGATGTAATGCCTAGAGCTGAGGTAACCATCCTACCACCATGAGAGTGAAGAACATGTGGGAATGAAAAGATAGTTCTTGGGGCCCCAATGATGTCTTTGTATGAGGAAAATGAACTCTATTACCTAAACCATTAGTCGAATATTCTGTTACTTGCAGCTGTTCACTAGAAGATTCACTGAGTGTAGTTGACTCTGTTTATTCATTTTTATAAACACTCCTACAAATATTTATTTTTCAACACATTTATTTCCGTAAGTATTTTAAGCCTCTACTATTTGTCAGGCACTGTGCTAGATGCTAGGAATATAAATGTAATGATTCTGCCCCAATTTCACTCTGCAAAAGTACCTGATGCTTTTGTTGAAGATACTCAGAGAGCAATAGAATGTCTTTTCTCTCCACCTCTCTTTCATGTACTCTAACTGCCCTCCATCCCTACCCCCTGAAAAGAAAAAAAGAACAAAAAAAGAGAGACTCAAAGTGAAAATGATGCCAGGAGGACCCAATCTTTTTATATGTATTACACATGTCTCCTCCCCATTCCCTCAGATAACATGGAAAGTAATGGCCGCTCTGTAAGAATAAGTTAAGAAAGGCAATGTAACTCCTTTATCCTGTTGTGTATCTTGAACCACAGAGCTCTCTCTCAGCTCTGGCATCGCCGTGGAATCCCCATCTAGATACCACGATCCGCTCGGGGAAAAGTCTAGTTCACTTGTGGAGATACTGTTCCCAAACAGGAAGCGGGTCATTAAGCAAGTCCTCAAGCCCGAGCCCCGGAACTCCCTCCTGGACCTCGCTGTACCTGGGTTTGCGCGCAGGCTGAGCCGCAGCTGGAGAGCGTTTCTGTTTCATGCAGGCGGGGGTACCTCATAGCAATGCTCTGGAGTCTTCCTTCTCATCTTGGCTTTCACCATCTTAAGAGCGAGTGGTTGTCTGACAGGAAATGCTTTGTGTTCAGGCTCTGTCTTTGATACTGTATTTGGGGAAAGGAGCTGAACATAGGTTTAGTCAGTCTTGGTACCAAATCTGTGGATGTAATTTAATTAAGAGTTACTGTTTGGTAAGAAAACCCAACTGCTTCAGAAGTGATCATGTGGCTTCGATGCCGCGGCAAGGAGGCCACTCACAGCTCAGTGTGCCCTTTATCAAAACTCCACGGGGGTCAAGCGAACCCATCGTTTTTTGCCTTCCTTGCATCTGCTAATGCATCACAACTGCCCTGTCATCCCAAAACCCGAGTTTCGCCAACAACTTCTTTTGCCTCTTCCTCTTTGTCCTCTCACTGCTGCTGCCTTAAATCAGGCCCTCATTATCTCTTGCTGGGACTGGCAATGGCCTCCCAACAGGCCTCCTCAACCCCAGGCCCCTGCCATCCAACCCGCATCTGCTTCCTATAACCTCCAGCACAAAGGATCCATGGAGTAGGGACCTTTAAAAATCAGATCTCACAGAAAAAAAAAATGGAATTTGAGCTTCTCTTGAAAAATAGGAAGTTTCTGGCAGCACTGGGTCTGGGTTCACCCGTGGCCAGGATCCAGGGGAGCTGTGGTGGGTGTCCCTCTTCAAGGTGCTTGTTCTCTCGTCCAGCCTGGCCTATGCAGCACTGGAGTTTGCGTCCCTGAGAGCAACTCACTGGCACCTGTCAAAAAGCAGGTTTCAGATTCTCCCTTATTTCATTGCACTTTCCTGAGGCTGTGGCTTTGTCCTGTATTTCTAGCTTCTCTGCTGCTTGATCCCCTCCCTAGCATGAAGTCAATGTTTGGCATATCAGAGACCCTCAATTATGTTTTTATTGAGATGAATATAATAAGTAAGTTGACAGGCTGGCTAATCAGCCCCAATTTAATAGTTCTCCAGATCTAGTTTTTGGGTTAATTTTAGTGTAATAAGTTCACACTTAGTCCCATTTGTAGAAAAATAGTAGGAGTGACAAAGCAGTGAATAATTACGTAGATTTTTTCTTTTACATTGGATTACAGTGATGTTTTCATTAGATTTTCATGTTTGTTGATAGATGGTAAAATCACTTCATTGTGATGTCTTCCCTGCTTCCACTTGTTACCATCTCCCCATCTTTCTCTGCTTGTAGATAAGATTCTAAGGATATATTAGCCTGTTGTCTTCTGGGCCAGAGCTGAGTATTATTACCTTTGTATCACTCTCACGCAGCATACAGCCTGGTGGATAATAGGTGTCAGTATGGTTTCAGTGACTGACTTATCGAGTACGTGCACAATAGATAGAAAGGTGATCTAATTGACATTTCCTCAGTCTGACATGAAGGGACATAGATGCTACTTCCTCAAGTTAATCAATGGTATTGATAGTTTAATATAGTATTTTCTTTATATTTCCCTCCACTTAAGAATTTAACATTAAGTTCTTAAACACCAAAGGGATATTCTGTTGTCCAGGCCTTGACAAAGCCAAGAAGCTTCAGAAATTCCTAGTTCTTCTTTTGGAGGGCAGTAAGTGGGTTCCTTAGCCTGTGCTTAGGAAGCCCTGGGGAAGGCTGTGTTTGAGCGGATGCTCAGCCACCATCATTCCTGGCTCTGCTCCAACTTCATTGAGACAAAGGACTGCCATGGCACCCTATTGTCTTAGTATCTATCACCAGGCCCCAGAAATGAAAAACCAGTAGAAATAATTAAAACTAATAACAAAGATGTGCACTTTCTACTACAGCCAGCAGCAGAAAGTAAAAGTGCTAGAATAATTTCTCCTTATAGTTTTCCACTTTCCGTAACTTTTACCCTAATATTTTATTGCCGTAATGACATTCAAGATTCTGCCTTAAAGTGCACAGCTTACATGATACACTTTAAACATTCTGGAAATAAAATAAATGCTAACATTTATGGAATATTGCTGTGGGCCAAGCACTGGGACGAGCATTTTAATTTCATCACCCTAAGAAACGGGTATTACTGTTAACCAGATCTTACATATGGAGGCGACTGAGGTTTAGAGAGGTTATGAAACATGTAGCGTCACAGAGTGGAATTCCAGTTCAAGTCATGCAGACATGTGCCCCGCTACTCTCCCAACGTTCTGCTCTCCCAGGCCGCTTAGCAGGGGGCCAGTGACTCTCCCCAGAGGAAGTTGCTAACGTGGTGGCATGGCTGCTGTTATTCAACTATCACTGAAGCATCTGAGAGGAAGCCAGACACAAGTTCAATTAAAAAAACCACAAGGTACGTAGTACCATTAGCAGAGCCTCCCCAAATAGCTGTCGGGCCTGAGTCCTGAGCTTGCATTATTTCCCTTTTCATCATCCAGGATTGAGTTTGTACTGGACTCCATCTTGAATTTAGCACCATAATTATTAGTATAAGAGAAGATAAGTCACTCTGTTTACTAAAAGCATACACAAATATTTTAATGTTGGAAGCCAGAGTCTCTCTTAATGTCTTCTCTTCTACTTTGGTTTAGGAAGGGAAGTACAATTAGAAATGCATAAAGGAGGGTTACATTTTTATCCTTCTATTGTGAGAGATCATTAATTCCTTTTTTAATTTAAGATTTTGATTTACAAGTGTCACTACGTGAGAGTATCTCCAGAAGCTAAGTGTTTTCTGTGTAATAGCTTAAAATTTAAGTTTATATATAAAAACTAGGGGCCCGGTGCACGAAATTCGTGCACTGGGTGTGTGTCGGGGGGAGTGTCCCTCAGCCCAGCCTGCCCCCTCTCACATACTGGGAGCTCTCAGGCGTTGACCCCCATCACCCTCCAATCGCAGGATCGGCCCCTTGCCCAGGCCTGACGCCTCTGGCCTAGGTGTCCGGCCCGGGCAGCGGGGACCCGCAGCTGCAGCGGCCCCACGATCGTGGGCTTCGCTTTAGGCCCAGGCAAGGGACCCCTAGCTCCCGGGACTGCCAGCTTCGACCATGCCCAGCTCCCATCGCTGGCTCCACCCCTACTTCCTGCTATCACTGGCCAGGGCGGAAAAGGCACCTGATTCTCCGATCATGGCTGGGGGGCAGGGCAAAGGCGGCCCCAGGGCCGCCTTTGCCCTGCCCCCCAGCTCTTAGCTCCCCCCTGGGTTTCCGATCACTGTCAGTGGCAGGGGGCTTCTTCCTGCTTTCCCTTTCGCCTCCCTGCATTGTGCCTACATATGCAAATTAGCCGCCATCTTGTTGGCAGTTAACTGCCAATCTTAGTTGTCAGTTAACTGCCAATCTTAGTTGTCAGTTAACTGCCAATCTTAGTTGTCAGTTAATTTGCATATAGCCCTGATTAGCCAATGAAAAGGGTAGCTCGTACGCCAATTACCATTTTTCTCTTTTATTAGTGTTGATAATTTATTTCAGAGAGGAAGGGGGCAGGAGAGAAACATCAGTGATGAGAGAGAATTATTGATCATCTGCCTCCTGCACACCTCACCCTGGGTATTAAGCCAGCAACCTGGGCATGTGCCCTAACTGGGAATCGCACTGTGACCTCCTGGTTCATAGGTTGACTCTCAGCCACTGAGCCATGCCGGCCGGGCCTGACAACAGGATTATAATAAAGACTCTAGTGGACTCCTCAGGGTTCTCTCACATGTATGGACTGAAGATGAACAGTGAACACTTCACACCTCAGGGAGGGAGGAGATGGTGTCAGGGTGGCTCAATAGGTGCTCTCGGTCGTCAGGCTCTTGGCAGCTTGCCCATCAGTTTCCTCTCACCCCGGTTCTCCTTGATGTGGTTCTTGGCTTTAATCCAGCACATTGATTTCTCATCCTCATACATAATAATAATTTGTGTGTTTCTACATCCTATGTCCTCACCTTCTCCAGGAAGTCTTCTTTGATTAATCCCACCCACCTGATAATCGCTCCCCCGAAAATTAATGGAAGCAAGATTCTCAGGTATTTGAGAGCAGGTAGGGATTGTTCAGCTCCTCAGGGACACGAAAGTCCTGTACCTTCAAGTGCCTGGCTTAGAACACTGCACACAGTGGGGAGCAGGAAATACAGACAGGCTGACTAAATAAACAGAGGTAGGGGCCTCTATCAGAATGAAGCCTTATGTAATTTGCATAAAAATTGCTAAGGTACCAGGAATAATTCATATTAAAATTATAAAACCCAACAGAAGGAGTTTCTACCGCTTATAACCACACCAGACTTACTCCCAAGGGCGGCTTGTTCACTGAGAGACCTGACTCAGCAGGTTTAAATTATTCCTTTTGAGCCACTTAACTTCTGAATTCCCTCATTCAGTGGCTTAAACTAGGCTTTAATACTGCCTGCACTCAAAACATTTGCATGTAATTGCAGCAATAGTATGCTTTCCTGTTGCCATCTGAAACATATTCATTATCAGTATCAGGCTTACATTGAGAGTTTGGTTATTTATATCTAAAAAATCAAATTCAACAAAGATAACTGAAGGCATGTAAGTAGATTTTTCCACTTTTTTATTGTAAGAATATGGAGCCTGTAGATACACAAATTCAAATCCTTGGCAAATCTTATTTTCAATGACTGTTTGTCTAGAGATAAATGGATATGAGTAGAGAAAGTTATTTTAGGAATGATAAGTCAACATGAATTTTATTTTTGTAATATATATACACATATATTCTCAATGTGTATGATTCAAGGAAATATTGTGTCTGGCAAGTAATTGCTGTAGCACTTCCTGTGATGAAGAGATTTGAGCCTTATAAAAAAATGTATTCAAAACTGTCTTAAACCTTATTCCACATTAAAGAACATTAAGATCCTGTGGTATGCTTTTAACTAGAGGGTTAAAAAGGAGGTTAGGGATGCCAGGGGGTTATCCATTTCATGAAGACCAACACCAAGCAGTCTTCCTATTAGAGTGCCATGCCATTGTGGGCACATGTGGCAAAGTTTAATACCTTTTGTTATTCCAGGATGTATTTAAATTAATTTAAGAACAAAGTGTTTCCCTAGGTCCCCTAGTTGTTGTGGTAGTGGTTTTAATCTGAACCAGCAGCGTGCTGGCTGCCTTAGGCGATGTCACAGAAATAAATGTTGATTTCATGCATCCTATGTGCTGTTGATCAAACCACATTCTTGCCTAACGTGTTTGTGAAACAGTAAGTTTCTTTCTTCAAAGTGGAAGGTTGTTGCTTAAGATTGATGTAGTTTAAAGATGGATAGTGACCTTTGAAAAGTACCCATAAATCACAACTGACCCGCAAATACAAAGTGAAATGAATAAATGAGACAAATCCTTGCCAGTATCAACCCTAACTTTCACCTTAAATACCCAGGTAATCAAAGAACTGCTCTCTTAGCCTAAATCACTAGGAAACATCATGCCAGTTCTCCTCCTCCCTGAATATGCAGATCTATCGACATGAAGCTACTGCTGCTGTTGAAAAGATCACATGTGTTTAGCGAGGGAAAGATGACAGGGTGATCCGAAGCCACACCTGGGAGTCATCTGCAGCCTGGAGAATGAGACGCTATTGGGATGGGTGGATGCAACCCTTCAGTATTTACTGAGCTTTGTATTCTTCACTGAGCTGGGTGCAGTGGGGAGGAGAGTCTTTAAAAACACACAAGAACAATCGCTACACACAGGGTTTTCCAGGGCCAGCACAGTAACTGTCTACAAGGTCGCAGACATAATCAACACGAATAAGAGGGTAGTAAAAACAAATCCAGGGTAAAGCTAACGTCACAGACAATCAAGCTTAAAATTCATCCCAGGGAGAGGTGAAAGGACTACAGTCTTCAAGGAAGGCTTTCCTGCTGGCATTAGGCTTGGAGCTAAGCCTTGTAGATGGGTGGGGATTCCCCAGGTGGAGGGGACAGATGAGGCCGGGAGTTTCAGGCTGGGAGCTCAGTACAGGGACAGGCTGGAGGTGTGATGTGTATTCTCAGAGTGGTCGCATGTGGACCTCTTGCTAGAATTCAGCTTGCTGAGCAAGTTCAGAATCAGTCTAGATGCTTCTATTGGATGTGCTACAAAGCAACTTAGTTCAATTTTTTTAAGCTGGGAAATGACCTGATTGGCAGTGTTTAAGAGGCGTTGGAGAATCTGGTCAGGAGGCTGGGACCACAGTGGCCAGGTAAGGTGAGGGTGATCTGCACAATAGAAATTAAGAATAAAAAGAGAGGTTGTTTGGCTAAACAGTGTTTAGGGGCTAAAACATTATAAGTTACGTAGAAAATGGGAGTTATCCGTAGTTTCTAATATTAGCCATGAGTTAAATTAGCACAATACTGTTTCAAGTGTGAGCACCTGCAGTTTGCTGAGATGCCACTGGGGGGTGAACGTGCATTATTCCTGGCTTTAGATGAACAGCTCTTTAGGTGAAAGGAGTTTAGCTAATTTTGAGAATTCAATTTCTAATTGAATAAAATTAGATTTTCTATTAGTAAAATATACCTTTATAACCTTTATAATTTATGCAACTAGTTATTAATAAATGAGAAAACTGAACTATTACTCGGTGGTAGTTATTTCAAACATAAGAACCTGTGTACAAATTTAAAGTGATCTATATGGCACTCCTACAGGATACTCTATTTTATTTTAATTTTTCCTATTGGCTTACTCAGGAAAAATTCTTATTTAGCATTCAGATAATGGCAAGTATCTTTGGTAATAAAATCCAACTATTTGGGTGCTTGGAGGTTTGGAAATCATGCTTCATTCTAATATCTGAGCTGACTGCTCTGGGTTACAGCCTAGTTCTTCACTGTTGGCCTAATGTGTTAGCGAAGACCCTATCTGGCTGTGCTTCTACGACTACCAGGGAGCTCAGTGAAAGTGTGTCTTACGTGCCCTGTCTCCCTCGTGATGTTTTGCATGCCCATAAGCATCCGGAAGGCAGGGTCCATGCCTGTTGGGCTTAGAACTCTATCCCAGGGCCCAGGCTGATGTGCAGCACAGAGTAGACCCTCGGTGAGTTAATGAACTCTTCCTTCTAGTCAAAAGCAACAACGCAGTGTCCTTTCTACCTGAGCTCAGTCAGTCAGGTACAGCTGCATAGTATTTTTGCCTATCAGGCAATCAGAGCTTACCTCTATTACCTTCTGAAAATGAATCAAAAGAAGTTCATGCAAAGATATTCATGTATCCTTTTTTGTGCAGTCTTTTATTTAAAATATTGTCACATACACACTGTGACAATATATTCAGGCTGGGAGCTCAGTACAGGGACAGGCTGGAGGTGTGCTTCATATCCATCACCGTGTCCTGGCTGTGGAGGAAGAGCTAAGAGTTGTTTTAGAAATAGGGGCGGAACTAATGTTTTAATCAAACATTTTACTTAACCTTATGAATAGCCCTTTAAGATGTGGGTCACCCCCCATTTCCTTGGTGTGGGGGTGGGATATTGTCGGGGATGCTGTGACCATCCTAAGACCACAGTGATTAGCACCTAGGAGTGCTGATACCGAATATACACAGAGCCCCTCCGTGACCTCCAGAATTGTGTTCTAAGGAAAGAAGATGGAAATCTTCTATCGATCGCATTGCTGTGCCTGAGGACACTGGAGAACTTATTGCATTAGTATGGGTTTTGGATGTTTGCCTAAAGCCACAAACCTTTTGATGTCCACCTTCAAGCCCTGAGAAATTCCTCATTGCTCATATAATTCCCACCAATCAGATAAAGCAGAACTTTTAACAAAAAAATTCTTTGCCCTATTTTGCTCTTTGACTCCAATTAGATTTAAAAAAATTCAAATACTAATTTCATAAAATGATTTTCTAGTGTGTTCCAAATAATTTTTAACACTCTCTAAAGCAGTGAGTTTACTTAAATAATAAAGTAGATGAGAATGATCAAATTTGTTATATTTGGACTAAATAAAATCATTCTACAAGCAATTATGCACAATTCAATTTATTTAACCATTATAGGTTTAAAATGCCAATATGTAAAACAAAATTTATAGACCATACTTGGATGATTTGACTAATTTTTTTAAGCAACTAAAATGCTGGTTATATTTCTTAATCAAGCTAATAGAGGGCTACGAAGAAATATACAAGCCTTTAGATGGATGGACATTTCATACTGGCAGAAAAAGTCACAGCAATCAGCAGTGTTAAAGAAACATTGCCTGTCATGAACCCTTTCTATAAGGTGATAATACTGCCTTTTAATATTTTTTAAACTGTTTCTTAACTGCAATCACTGGGAACAATTTTCTCCCCGTGTGGATGGAACTTACAGGACATTATCCACCAGGTGGCTCTTCCATAAAATGACCTTACCTTGCTACCTTGCATCAATGACTTTACATTTTTAATTGGTATTGCTGGCTACCTCTACTAAGTTAATAGGAATAACTAAATGATAATTTACTTAAGAGAAATATTTAAATGATTCTCAGAAATAGAAATAACAAGCCAGAAATTACAAGGAAAATTTTGGCCTTTAGATTAATACATTGAATAATAAAAATTCTTTTTTTAAAAAAAAAAAGTCAATTTATAACATCTATTCTGTTTCCCCCAGCTATGGTCTTTCTAGAGAATGAACTTCTATTTGTATTTCTACAAGTAGCAGTTTGGCTTAGGTGAAATATCTAATTCATAATACTGGTAGATGTGCCAAAAAGTCACACAAACCAGAATGTTCAAAATAATTTCTATCAACTCTGCACAGTGTGTTTGAGGATGAGCAGATTGTTGCAACTTTCCTGCTTACAACCAAGGCACATTTGTCAACAGAGGCATTTAAATGTTTGTGTTTATCTGATAGCACAGAAACAAAAGATCAGGTAGGAGGAAAAGTCAACATTTATTGTAACCTATCTCCCAACACTCAATAATAGTCACATGGTAACATTTTTGAGAATTTACTAAATACCACACAGTAGGGGAAACACTTTATAAATTAAGGATTAAGTTACCTTATTTGACTCAGAACAATCTTAAATGCCTCGAACTACATAATGGTTTATTAAGCTCTACAAGAAAACATACCAAAAATAATTTCCTTTGTCCTCCTGGAATGTGCACTCAAAGGAAAGAATTGGAAGTAAGGCCACGCCCTCTTGCAGTGGCACATGTCCCACTTCCTTCCCATTGGAGGCTTTCTTATGTTTCTAAAACGTACTTGATTTTATGTTGGCCAGCATCTCCTGCAATCAGTGTGTGCATGTGTGTGTTTGTCTTTGGCTAGAGTTGTTAACATTAACTGTGGTCCAGAACTCAAAGTGTTGAATTTATTACAGAGGTTCCCAAGTGGTGATGAGTATCTATTTCTAATTCCCTTCTGAACCTTTTGGGAGTGGGGGTTAGCAGGTAAGAATGGGTGTCCCAGGATGAGAGGAGTGCCATTTACAGACAGCTGGCAGGGGCACTTTTGTGTGATGCCTATGAGCTCCATCCTCAAGGTATGGCTTGGACACTTGTCTCTGGGTCACCACCTGTGTGCAGGGCTTTCTCTGTCCCCAATTCTTTCCAGCTTCCATTGAAACAGTTCCTCTTATTTGATGCTGGGATCTCCAGCACAAACAGGACTGGGTAAAAGGTCCACTCAGAATATAGACTTGAGGCATGGTTAAAGAGCCAGGACTAGGAACACACTTTACTAAAATGAGAGCAGCTTGTGGCGGGACAAATAGTCCTTTAATATGATATGATCAGTCAGATACAAATGGGTCCCGAAGTCAACAAAGCTCCTTTTTGGCGGCAACGAATAATTCCGATAGACAGTATTAATGTTCACATACTTTAGAGACTGGTTCTCTGCCACCTCAATAAAACAAACCTAGATTACCTGTGACCTGACCACATTCTAGACCAGCCGTGGGCAAACTACGGCCCGCGGGCCGGATCTGGCCCGTTTGAAATGAATAAAACTATTGGAAAAAAAGACCGTACCCTTTTATGTAATGATGTTTACTTTGAATTTATATTAGTTCACACAAACACTCCATCCATGCTTTTGTTCCAGCCCTCCGGTCCAGTTTAAGAACCCATTGTGGCCCTCGAGTCAAAAAGTTTGCCCACCCCTGTAATCTAGACCATTTATCCACTTACTTAGCCAAGAACTCTTAGGTCTCCCTAGAATTCAAGAGCCAGGTATAAAAGCAGGACTTAGTGAGAAAGAAACAATGATAGACCCATATATTTTTGTTTGTAGGTGCCCAGTTTTGGCTCAGATGCAGGCTGGACCGCCTCAGTTATTCTGAGACAGGGCCTGCAAAGGTTGAAAAGAAGGGCCCATTTTCTCCTTATGGGAACAAATCATGGCTATCGAACACAACAGCGGCTTAGACATTTTAACTGCAAGGGGCATGACATACTTTTAAGCTTTATAAAAGGGGGTTAAATAAAAAACTGGCTAGGCAAGATGAATAAAATTCTTTATTTTATTAAGGCAGTGAAAGAGACTGAAATGCAAAATCAATAGCAAGTAGGACACTGCAGAGCTCCTATGAATCCCCCCCACAGGGTCCAGGGACAGGCCCGAGGACAGTGTATTTGCCAATGAGAAGACACTTTCACACCTGCTGCTATCTCCACCCACCCACTGCTGCTGCTGCTCACTCTCAGCTGATGCCTTCACCTCCTGGATCACTGAGAAAACAGAAGCAAGTAGGAACTCCCACACCTTCACGTCTTTCTTCTGCCAAATCTAAGACCAACTTCATGCACCCCTTCTCTTACCTTCCCTCCGGTCACAAGGGCGGAGGGATCCTGCTTCTCTCCACTTGGGCTCTGTCCCACCCCTTCCCAAACACAATGTTCCTGCCGTTAGTGCCCCTTTCCTGCAGCATCCCTTCCTCCCCTAAAGGACATCATTCCAAGAGCAGGTGAATGCACCCTAGAATAGCGCTTCTCAAACATGGGCATGCATATGAGTCACCCAGGGATCTTGTTAAATAAAGACCACAATTGGAAGTCAGGCTGTATTTCCCATCTTTAAAATAAGTCCCCTCTTTTGACCCAGGCGATTGCTCTGTAGCACCCTCCCCATTTCTTAGCAATACTTCTGAGGGAGGTGTCTGCAGTGTGTCCCCTCTCATTCACTCTCTGCTCAGTCTAGCCACAGCTTCTGTCCCCACCACTGAACTGAAACATGTCAATACACTCCGTTTGTCAAATCCACTGGCACCTCTTGACCTGACAGCGGAGTTTCAGAGATGTTACCTCTCCCTCCTTCTGGAAATACTTTTTTTTTTTTTTAACTTCTATGAAGCCTCTTCCTAATTCTTCTACTTCAGTCATTTTCATTCTTCCTTCCTGGCTCCCCCTCATCTGGTCAACAGCTTTGTCTGTTCTGGGCCCCTCTCTGTCTGTATTCTTTCCCTGCATGACTCCTTCTAT